>NC_090265.1:216881428-217198750 GCF_040414725.1 Anabrus simplex | reverse complement strand
TTTTCATACATTCCACATTGATATCATACAGCACGTCATTCAAATCATTCACACAACTCTCAGCCTTAAATGAAACATTACACACTCGCTTGGATAGACTTTCTTTCATCTCACGCACACTTCCATTCTTACTTTCCTTAAACATTCCCAACACACGCACATGATCGCTGACACAAAAATTCTTACCATAATACATTTCGAAATTGCTGTCATTACCACTTAATGACCCAACGATCAAGTCATCTTCACCTCCTTGCCACTACTCGCACCACTTTCATGCCAACAACACTGCTACTCTCGACTCTCTCATCAGAAGTTTCATTAATATCAAAGTCACCATTTTCACACATAATGGACCTAACTTTACTCTCCTCACATACACTTAAATCAACAAAAACATCCTCATGATGTATACTCCGTGAACACTCTTCACTCACAAAACAATCTTTATCAACTTCACAAAAAACTTCACTTTCAATTTCAGAAACTTCCACAAGATTATCGATCGCAACACCGCTATTACCATCATCACTAGCACAAAGTAAGACATCCGACACATCTTTCTTACTTTCATCACGCCCCCTATTATCAAAATCTCCCTGAACACAAAACACATGGTCATACAATAATTCCACTTTCACGTCTACCTCGTAACTTACCTGTTTCATAACATGAATAGGAATTTCGGTATCGGACTGCCTATCTGACCCAACTAAGAAGTCCGATTCCGGTTTAAATTACTTGTCGTGGACTGTTCACTCTTATCATTTCTCGGCACTTGATCTGGAGGTCTTTGATCCGTACGCCCCCTACTTTCTGATTCCCCTTGATTAGGTCTTCTGCCAAAATATTCCTGGTGATTAACTCCCTGATTAGACTGTCTGTTTCCCCTTCCGGAATTACCACCCTGATTCCCTTGCCTAGAATGACTGAAATTCTGATTATTCCTATCTCCCCCTAGCTGATTACCTTGTCTCCCATTATCCCCGTAATTCCTACCTTCACTTTGCCTAGTCCTCCCTTGCCCTTCCAAAGCATCAAACCTCTCTAACAGCTGCTCTAATTCCTTGATTGTAACAATATTCTGCATACATGCAGCTAATCCGACCTTCTCAGGAAAATGCCTCAACATCTGGCGGACTGTATCTCTCTCCGATGCTAGACCTTCAATATTCTGGCTGATCAGAACATGCGCCAAGAAATATTCCGTCATAGACACACCTTCCTGAGGTCTATATTTGCCAAATAGCACGCGATCTCTTTCCCTTCCCTGAATAGCATCACTCCAAAATTTAGAACTAAGTTTCTCCCTAAATTCCTCCAAACTAGAAATACCCTGTCTATAAACTTGAAACCAGGATCTCGCTTCTCCAACAAATGCAATATCCAACATCTCATCAACCATACTCCACTCAATCAAACAATCGTCAAGATTCTTGGAAAACCGTTTCTCCACCGTTTTCAAGAATTCCATCGGATTAAACTGCCGACCATTAAACTTGGGTAATTCAGAGTCCTTCGTACAAGATACGTACCTATTACATATGCTGCTACCTACTTGGATTTGACTGATCTCCTGCCTTAACTTTACATGACATGCTTTAATTCCTTCTTCAACTACCATTCTGGCATTTCCTTCTACTGACTTGAGGTCATCTTTTACCGACTTAAGGTCTTTCTCCAATTTCTCATCTATACGCTTCGCTAAAACGTTCTGATTGGATTGAATTCTATCTATTTCTTCGACTTTATCTTCCACTATTTTTATTCTCTTATCACATTCCTTGCTGTTTTCAACAAATTCTTTCCTAACAACATTAAATCGGCATTCAATTTTCTCAGTCAATTCCAAGCATTGAGCTTCTACCTTATTATTGACTTCCTGAATTACCCTGCTTTGATGGTCAAACTTCTGGTTCAATTCATCTATTCTACCATTCACAGCACTACTTAAACTATCAATTTTACTAGACAATTCAACACTCACTAAATTTAACTCCTTACTTTGATTCTCAATCTTACTGGACAATTCCGTACTAACTGAATTTAATTCACTATTAATACTGTATATTTCATTACTTAAAAAACTCAATTCACTCTTCAACTCTTTACTCTGACTATCAATCTTGCTAGACAATTCAACCTTATTATTATCGATTTTACTGGACAATTCAACATTATTATTATCGATTTTACTGGAAAATTCAACATTATTATTATTATCGATTTTACTGGACAATACATCACTCTTACTGTTAAATTCACCCTTCAATTCTTTACTGAACTGATTAAATAGTGATTGAAGCATACTAAGAGTTAAGGTCGCCCCCTTGATCCCCTACATTCTGAGTTTGAGACGGGTTACTCGGTTCCTCACTTATCGTTACCGATTGATCTTTCCTACTATCAGCCATTTCGCTATTCTCACTTAAATTAGATAAACTCGATGTGGTGGAATTCTTTTGACTTCTCTTATCTTGATTCATAGAACCAACAACTTTAACAACCTCTCTACTTCTCAATTTTATAATACTGGACTCGCTACAACATTTCTTCATACTCCAACATACATATAAAACACTTCACTGACATAGTTTGCAGAATTCCAACCACACCTGACAAGTGCACCTACGCTTATAAGCCTAACAGATGTACCAATCATTCAGCCACACGTTGGGAAGCCAATTGTAACCTTTTTTGATGAATACTAATAAATAAATTCATGAATATAATATATAAATAAAATTACTCAAAACTTAATAAAATTAATAAGCATAATTAACCGAAATGTCCGTAGTATGGGCGCCAGAGTTCACCAGAATGGATCGCTCGAATTTAGATAAGAGCATGATAAACTTTATATCCCAGGGCGTGTACATAATGCTGCGTACTGGTACATCTGCTGCAGGCCTTACCTAACCTCCTGAAAACGACTAATTAGGTAGGAACTGCACCTAGGTTCATCAATAACACTGATTCTAAAATAGCTAACTATATTCTGAACAAATTCCGTGCATGAGCACCTCATCAACATACAACATTATACATATAATACACACATAAAATATTGCTGGAAGACTCCATATTTACAACAACAACAATAATGAAAATCGTGGGAAAACGAAAGCGAGAACTAAACTACCATTTGTAGATGGTCCGATGAACAATGTACATGTATGAAGATAAATACCCTTCACTGTCTCTATATCAATTCGACTTACCGATTCTCATAATCGGCAGTTATCACATCACACAGATACTGTACCTTGTACTACTGTGTTCACATATTTTAACACTTGTTGTAAAGATATATACACACGTCTGTCGATCCTCAACATAAATTTATGGAAAGTCTGAAGCTTTCACCAACATATAATGCTAGGCCGCCACAAGTGCTACCATACTTAATGCGCAAGCACTCTCCACAATCAGTCACTTTCCACGAATATAACAAGACTACGCTCCACGAACGTTTGAAGTCCAGTCCATTGCTGCCGTGTCACTCCAGTACCGTGTATCAGCACCACTTCCTTCCCGTACAGTGCATCATTGAATTTCCCTGTACAACAACAAGCTCATCTCATCAGGCTGGGATATATATATGACTCAAACGGGCTAAAGCTAAATACGAGGAAACTGGTAACATCGATTTTTTCAGAATAATCTCTTACGTCATCAAAACGGACTGAACCCTATACCAACAAGTTGACGAAAATATTGTAAATATTTGCATAGTGAAGTTTGTAAATGATCAAGGTTGAATGCGGCTATTGTTTTGTCATGTATGCGCAATCTTGGTTATTTAGGCTACAAATTTACTTTCTTTCTTTCTTTCTTTCTTTCTTTCTTAATCCGTTTACCTTCCAGGGTTGGTTTTCCCTCGGACTCAGCGAGGGATCCAAACCTCTACTGCCTCAAGGGCAATGTACTGGATCGTGAGACTTTGGTCGAAGGGGTACAATTGGCATGGAGGACCAGTACCTCACCCAGGCGGCCTCTATGCTGAACAAGGGCCGTGTGGAGGGGAAGGGAAGATCGGGAAGGATAGGGAAGGAAGAGGGAAGGAAGCGGCCGTGGCCTTAAGTTAGGTACCATCCCAGCATTTGCCTGGAGGAGAAGTGGGGAAACCACGGAAAACCATTTCGAGGATGGCTGAGGTAGAAATCGAACTGCCCTCTACTCAGTTGACCTTCCGAGGCTGAGTGGACCCCGTTCCAACCCTCGCACCACTTTTGAAATTTCATGGCAGAGCCGGGAATCGAACCCGCGCCTCTGGGGGGGGGGGGGAGTGACAGCTAATCTTACTAACCACTACACCACAGAGGCGGACTATTTACAAATGTTGCTATGAAAATATTCACAATTCCCTTCTCAGAATGTTGTCATAAGTTTCAGTCCATTTTGATGACGTAAGTGATTTTTCTCACAACTTTCTCGATGTCATCAGTTTTTAACTGTAAACCTTTTGGTTCTTTTGTCTAAAATGCAACAATTCTTTTTCCTCTTCGAACCTTTGAGATTCATATCCACACTAGCTATTCGAAAATCTGTTTTCAGAGAAGATACCAACTCTTTTTATCTGACTGTTGAACATATAATTAATCCTTCGACGGCATTATTTGTTCGGTGTCGTTTTCGTGACAATTCCACAGCTCAAGTGAACTGGTCGACAAAGTAGTCAAAAAATATTCTAAATAAAATGGATGAAAATAAAAATTCATCCTCGCCGTAGCGAAGTCGGGACACTCAGCTAGTAAACTCAAAACTGTTTGTTTTTAAAGCCCTTGTCTTCTATGCAACTACCTACACTTCTCGGATATTTTGAGACTCACTGGCTTATTTGTCTCGTCTAAATATTCCTTGCGGATATTTTGATACTGTTTTCTGTCAATTTTAGGTTCGGATATTTTGAGACTGCACCGCCTAAAACAGACGTCATCACGTATTTGTTCTAGGGAGCAGGTGTTACTTGCTCCGCTCTGGACGGCTGTCAGTCACGTGACAAGAGAGCAGCGGACAGGCGGGATGCATACCGTGGCGGTACTGTACTTGCCGCTGGGAAATGTTACCATATTATGAACAACAGCAATGAAATACATACAGGTACATAAAGAAATCATCTCGGAGGAATTTCGAACATTATAATATAAATAGAGTTGAGTAGGGTAATATGAAATGTACGTACATCCTCAAATGTGTTATATTAAGTTTTTCTAGTAACGCTATGCTTTCCCGACCTTCATGTTTATCATACTTGTTGGAATGAAATAAGGAACAACGGCGCTGCAGATTAAATTTTTTAACGTGATTCAATATTTTCTTATGTATTAAATTAAACATTTTGTGTGTTATTTCATTGAAGTATCAAATACTCTTCCAAGAAGGTTTGAAACTTGTTGGCGTCGATGGTCTACGCTGAGCTGAACTCTCTTCCATAGTACATGCACCATTTACCGACTAGGCTTGAATGTCGTGTGTGTGAGGATAAAGGCCGGAACACACTACCGTCACCTCACGTATCACGCGTATCGTGTCGCAATCTAACCTGTCCAGAAAGATGTGGTATAGCTTTGCGCCACTGATCTTCAGTGCGTACTACGTCATGCACTTCCCCTACTTGCTCGCTAAACTGCTCTCGTTCCTCAAGAGCGGGGAGCAAACTGGCTCCCAAGGCATTTCGCTCTCGATTGACGATGACTGGCCTAAAAACTTCTGGCGACGCTCAATCAGTTTACAGCCATAAACATGTTCGTCATGTTCTGATGCTAGATAGTTTCCATAACTCAGACTCGAGATGTCGGCAAGAGTCTCAAATCGTCCACAACACATTTATTCCTACGAAACCGACCGAGTGGCTGCGCAGTTTTGGTCACGTAGCTGTCAGCTTGCATTTCGGAGATAGTGGATTTGAACCTCACTGTCGGCAGCCCTAATATGATTTTCCGCGGTTACCCATTTCCACACCAGGCAAATGCTGGGGCTACCCATAATAAGGCCACGGTCGCTTCCTTCCCACTCTTGTCTCTTTCCTACCCCATCGTCGCCATAAGACCTATCTGTGTCGGTGCGACGCAAAGCAAATTCTAAAAATGTTCCTACGAAAACGCTAAGCTCCAGAAGAACTTAACAATTGTGTTCCGTGGAATGCAATGCACTCTGAATGACGACCACTCGTTAATTACCTTATCTTAATTGCACGGCGTGGTGCTCCACTTGAACGAGCCTGAATTACTTGTGCACTAACAACACGTGTAAAGCTCCTCCTCCTGGACACGTGGACTGAGAAGTGAGCGAGACGAAAATAGGAAATATATATATATTTTATAAGTTGCGTTACGCCGCACGGACGCACATAGGTTTTATGGCGACAATGGGAGAGGAAAGGGCTAGGACTGGGAAGGAAGCGGCCGTAGCCTTAATTAAGATACAAACCCAGCATTTTTTTTTTTTGCTAGTTGCTTTACGTCGCACCGACACAGATATGTCTTATGGCGACGATAGGATAGGGAAGGGCTAGGAGTGGGAAGGAAGCGGCCGTGGCCTTAATTAAGGTACAGCCCTAGCATTTGCCTGGTGTGAAAATGGGAAACCACGGAAAACCATTTTCAGGGCTGCCGACAGTGGGGTTCGAACCTACTATCTCCTGAATACTGGATACTGGCCGCACTTAAGCGACTGCAGCTATCGAGCTCGGTAAAAAAACCAGCATTTGCCTGGTGTGAAAATGGGAAACCACGGAAAAGCACCTTCAGGGCTGCCGATAGTGTGGTTCGAACCTACTATCTCCCGAATACTGGATACTGGCCTCACTTAAGTGACTGCAGCTATCGAGCTCGGTAGGGGAATGTTTTAAAACGTTATAAAACATAAACGACGCTCGGTATAGTTGAGTTGTGCGTACACATGTAGGCCTACGTAGGACAATAATTTACGTGTCCCCCAACAAGAATGCTTCTCGAAATTATTTAAGGAATCGACGCACTTCTCGAGGGTTCGGTTCCAGGTGGCCAGTCTATTCGGAGAGTGCGTAGCGAGCACCCCTGCCAACCAGTTTAAGTGAGATACAAATTATTTTGTGCAGAATATAGTGAGAACATGTAAACTGCTTTAAAGAGTTATAACACTTACATTACAACTGGGAGACGTACTGTATTTACAAAAAATAGTGCAAAAAATTGTCGAGGCATATTACAGCAAATTTGTACAAGAGGACTTTCAAGAAATGCCAATTTGAAGAAAAAGCAGCTCATGACGATTGCAGAAAGGTGCCACTTAGCAGTGTCGAACGGAGCATACTCTACAGGAAGAGGAAAAAGACACCGCCCGGTCTCGTACCAGTCACTTGTTTAAGGAACAACATTTCGTGGCTGTATATTATTTCTGCAAAATTTCCTAAATTTTCACTTCATACGTAATGCTCATCGTCTGAAGGTTAAAAAAATATTATCGGTGTCTATCTGTATTCCTAAAACTAGAAAACGATTGGATATATTTCAATTAAACTCCGTATTTGGGATCTACCTCTCTAGGATTGTGTTGCAAGGTGTACATGATTTCGAGATCATCGTCTGGAGTAGGGGCTCATACGAGGAACAAAACGGCTATTACCGAGCGAGTTCGCCGTGCGGTTAGGGTCGCGCAGCTGTGAGAGGGAGATAGTGAGTTCGAATCCCATCGTCGGCAGCCCTGAATATGAATTTCCGTGGTTTACCATTTTCACACCAAACAAACGCTGGTGCTGTACCTTAATTACGGCTACAGCCGCTACCTTCCCAATCCTAGCCCTTACCCAACCTTCCGTCACAGAAAACCTTCGATGTGTTAGAGCAACGTTAAACAAGTAGAAAAAAAGTTATTTAGCCTCGCCCATTCTATCATTTACCCAAAATCTCCATTGACGTTCTGAAAATCCTAACTTACCCGATCAATCCAGAGAAGTATCGGGCTGATTTGACATAGATCAACCTCTGAAAGTTTGAACAAAATCGCTTACCCCAGAGCTTTGGCCTTTTCTTGAAAGACTGTATATTAGGTTGTGAACTGTCAGTGAACTTAAATTGGGCTTAGCAAATTATATGAGTTAAACGAGTTACTAGCACACATGTATCGACCCAAACTTCGGAGCAGCTAATGCATATAATCTTGGGAAAACCGTCAAACCTTGCCTAACGTCTCGTGAAATTAAGAGCTTCCACTTCCTTCACAAACGTCACAACTCACTGAACTGTCTTGCGCAGGTATAGCATCCACAGTACTGAACCTGAGAGTTCGTATTCGTCTGCCAATATCTGTAATAGGAAAGGAAGTTCTTTAAAACAGCTGCCTAATTATTCAGCTGTTTGCGGGATTGGAAAACAATGTTCTTGGCGTGACACCAGTGGCTGTTGCTCAATGGTAATATCGTCACACAGGAAATGTAACCGACAAGCTCCATTCACTCGAACACTTTATTGTAAGACAATGAGTCAACGTGTGCAATGTCCGAGGAGGAATTCGGAACTGCAGGACTATTATCCAAAGCGATGACGTATAGTTTTCAACGCCTTTAGAATTTCCTGAAAGAATAAATTTCTATATATAAAACCTCAAGGGAGTATTCAGGGAAAGTTTCCAGTATGTTTTGAGAAAGTAATGAGGCATACTGGAAGTCGAAGTATAGCGGTGTATAAAGGTAGCTACAAAAAATGAAAATAAACATGAATTAATGAGGCATTTTCAGGTACCTTAAAAAGTTAGAACTTGACAGTCTATCTGGCAACCAAGGAAAGTAGAAAATTCTGGGTTCCCGATGGGACCGAGTTGAGGGGGCGTTTCTAAATGGAGTCTTTGAAGCATAATTGCCATGCGTAGCCTAACTGTAAAGGTAAGTATTTTTTCAGTGAGTGGAAAACGTTCTTGTTTTCTTTTTTCTCAAAATTAAGAGGTATATTTGCTTAGGAACAAAACAAGTATAGTGGCACTTTATCATCATCACCACCACCACCACCACCATCATCACCATAATCATAAGTAACTACGGTAGTCCTAGGACTACCGAGCTCGATAGCTGCAGTCGCTTAAGTGCGGCCAGTATCCATTAATCGGGAGATAGTGGGTTCGAACCCCACTGTCGGCAGCCCTGAAGATGGTTTTCCGTTATTTCCCATTTTCACACCAGGCAAATGCTGGGGCTATACCTTAATTAAGGCCACGGCCGCTTCCTTCCCATTCCTAGGTCTTTCCCATCCCATCGTCGCCATGATACGTATCTGTGTCGGTGCGACGTAAAGCAAATAGCAAAAAAAAAAAAAAAAAAAAAAAAGAAAAGTCCTAGGACTAGTCAGTTGCCAAGAAGTTCCTCTTGTTCATATGTCCTTCGCAGTCGTCTTCATTCCCTCAATAGTCACAATGAAGATAATTCGAGCTCCATATTATTTCTCTATTTATTTATTCATTTTATTTGTCATAAGTCTGTGTACAGAGTTCTCCTTCACATTCAACAGACACTATGCATGAAATCAATAACTGAATGGCTAGAGGTGAGCGAATGGATTAATTAATGAATGATTGCGTGACTGAATTGTATTCATGCATGAATGAATAAACACTCACGGATAACCAGCAACTGAGGAGAGAGCATTCCTAATTGAATGAGTCGATGGATGAATGCATGGATGGATTTATGAATGAATGCATGAATGGATGAATTAAATTAACTCGGCCTATAGCTGCGAACCACCAGCAGCTACGGAGGGACTATCCCATTCTAGTGAATGAATGGCATTCATGCATGCACGAAAAGCAAAGGAAACCCTTCACTCTCAGTAACAGATACCCGGTAACTGCAGAGATAGCCCTCATTATTGAATGAATGAATGAATGAATGAATGAATGAATCAATGAATGTTCTCGCCTTGCAGCTGCGGAACACCAGCAGCTGAGGAAGAAACATTCCATCTATTGAACCCTGACCCATTACATGAAATTTAACAATTCATTACATTATGGGGTACTCACAACAACGACAATACAATGATACTAATACTAATACTAATACTAATACTAATACTAATACTAATACTAATACAATACTAATACTAATACTAATACTCACTATACTCATTACCACTATTGACAGATTCTTAACTTACCGATTCATCTACCCGTTATCTGCTCTACCCGCATTACAGGATCTTTAACTTTCGTCTATATAAATGTCATTACAATTAATAACTTACTGAGATTACTAGACTTATACTATTCTTTGCTTATGATCCTAATAATTCTATAGTCATTCTCATCCTCACTTATCATATGTTGTTCTTTGCTATTCAAACATTTCCTTCTAACCGCTAGGGTTTCTTTACAGGATTTCAGCATATGAAATTCTTCTGTATGTTCAGTACAGAAAAGGAACCTTACTGTATCATTCCCCCTAATCCATCCCTTATTCTTATAAATTACCATCATCAACCATATCAAACCTCGAGTTTCTCTTCTAATTACATTCACAATATTTATGCTCATACCCTGCCTTATCCAAATAAACCATGATTCTACATTCGAATACCAACCACTGTCTTTGAATATTCCTAAGTCGTATAATAATTAGTTTACTCGTCGATACCTCCGAACTCTCGAGGTCCTTCTCCCAATAATTTCCGAATCTCAACCTGTCTAGTATACTTATAACTTTAGTTAGCCAGTACTCTCCCTGAATATTTTCTCTCTGATGGTGATATGAAATCTGCAGAAGCTCGCCACCCTCTCTTCTTTTCAATCTTAACAAATATCTCAAAATTATCTTAAGCATATCTACTTGAATACTTTCTTCACATATTAATCTTACTCCACAGTCTGCTGTACAATTTGGTAACCCCATTATAATTTTACAAAACTAACTTATTACCTGATTCAGCATCTCACACCCTTTCTGTACTCCCAATACTTCAGCTCCATATAACATTCGATTTTTCACTACAGCTTGCAGAACTTTTGCTGAATCTTATAATCTATATTTGAGAATTTATTTTCGAGAATTCCAATGAAAAAAATGAAATGTCGTATGGCTTTTAGTGCCGGGATATCCCAGGAAGGGTTCTGCTCGCCAGGTGCAGGTCTTTCTATTTGACACCCGTAGATGACCTGCGCCTCGTGATGAGGATGAACTGATGATGAAGACAACACATACACCCAGCCCCCGTGCCATTGGAATTAACCAATTAAGGTTAAAATCCCGGACCCGGCTGAGAATCGAACCCGAGACCCTCTGAACCGAAGGCCAGTACGCTGACCGTTCAGCCAACGAGTAGGACAATTCCAATTACTGGTAATGATGCAAGACCTTTCCATTTTGCTTGTTTTGTTTGGTGGACCCATTTCCCGTTATTTGATATTCCCAAGTACTCTAATCTATTCGTGACCTCCACCTGACATCCATCTATCCTCCATTGTTCATTCTTCGCTCCTTACAGCCCTGTTTACAAATCAAAACTTTCGTTTTGGAGATGCTAATTTTGAATGACCATTTTATTGAAAACTCTGCCACAGAACTGATACTCTTTTACACGCCTCTGGCCGTTAACGTCATCAGCAGGACATCGTCCGCAAAAATTAGGCCTGGTATTTCACGATTTACTAAATCTGGACTCGTCCACTTATCTCTTCCATATCCACTTAATACAGTACATCATTGATAATAACAAAAATAAAATAGGAGATAGCTTACACTCTTATTTCAAACCCAATTTAGATTCTATTTGACCACATACTACCCCATCACCTACCCTAATACTGCATTGCACCCCTCCATAAATTGCTTGTATCATCTTTCTAGACACCCTTAACAGGCGTAATTTCGCGACCAATGCGCCCCTGCTGACTTTGTCAAAGGCCTTTTCAAATTCTATAGCCGTTATAGATTTCCTACTTTCCGTTTTGCATATTTATCTGTTATTGTTTTTACAATCATAATGTTATCTGCTATTCTTCTGCCTTTCCTGAAACCATTCTGATATTTCGAGAGGATGGAAAATTCTTCCGGCCATTTCATCAGTCTATTTGCCAAAATTCCTGTATATAATTTACTTAGGGAGTCCAATGTTGTTATGCTCTGTAGTTACTTAGATTATTTCTCTCCCCAAGCTTTTTGTAAATTGGACATATTATACCCATCTGCCATGACTTACAAAATTCCGAAGAATCAAATATCTTATTGAACAATTTTACTGATATTTCCAGCATTTGTTGACTTTTGACTGCTTTCTTCCAAAACTCATTTGCTATACCACTTTAACCCCGCTCTTTCCTACATTTAGCCTTTCTTATCATTTCTAAAACCTCAAATTCTAATATTGCTTCATCTAAACAGGGGATACGTATCTCCAGACCCCTCGGGATACCCATACACGTTCTATTGTTTATCCAAGTACCATGATTTCCTAACAATTTGTGAAAATAATCAACCCAAACTCCATTAGCAATTTTAACATTAGCATAACCTCTATCACTTCTACTTATTTTGTTAATTATATCCCATACCTTATCACTATGATTATTAATTTCGTGTACTCCTGTTGCCATATCCTTTTTTGTTCTACCAATAACACTTTGTATTCCTTTCTTAGTTTACAATACTTAGCACGAACCTCAGGATCACCTTCTTTACTGAATGCCTTTAGGGCTCTAATCACCTCCAGTTTCTTAGTTTTACACATTTCACTACACTAATCTTTTCTCTTATCTTTATTATTATTCTGTTTTCTTTTCACGTGAGCTATGGTCTTAAAGGTTGCCTATCGCTAGGTCCAAATTACTACACAATAACGCTACCTCTATTCCACTCTTAATTATCTGAAATTCTCCTCCTCTTAAATATGACTCTATACTTTTTGGGGTATTCTCGCACCATTTATACAGTAGAAGTCCGATAGTCCGGCACGTTCGGGACCGGTCCGGTGCCGGATTACCAAAAATGCCGGACTACCGGGCGGTACCTCTTACTTACGATATAGGTTAAGGCGTACAGCGAAAACGGCTGCAACACGGCGTTTTGCAGTACAATCTTTTGTTTTTTATGCCGTAAATGGTCGACGAGCCAATATTAAATTAATTCAACAAAATATTTCTATTCTCACCTTTCTCCAGGCGTTTTGATGATTTCCAGTTTCTGGTTGATGGTCAGAGTTACGTGCTTACGTTTCTCTCCTGATTTGGAACTCGGAAAAGTTTCGGTTTCGAGAACATTGTCACTGCTTAAATACCAAGAAAACTTCCACAGGGCACTTTGATATGTATGTTCACTACACTACTGCACTACTGTAATACGAATCCTAGATCGCAAGAAAAAATACTGCAGCTAAAAGTGCTCGCAATCAAAACAATGAATTGAACCTGTGTGTTGTGACAGCCAACAATGCCGATTGTGTCTAACAATAGCAGACGCGTGGTGGACACTTCCGGGTGGTTTTAGAACCGCGCCGTGCGGTTTAACGGTCACAAACGTAAAAAATAACATAAAATATCCTGGAATGGTGCCGGACCATCGGGAGTTCCGGACTGTTGGATGCCGGACTAATGGAATTCTACTGTATTTATTAATTATTCTATTATCCTCTTTTTCTACTACAATATTACGTTCCTCTTGCACCTTCCCATACACCCTTAAGGTAACAAATACCGGAGAATATCATTCGGCCCATTGTTTTATATCTATTTTTTTTTACCATTTCTAAAATATCTCCTGTACAAACAACCAAATCAATTACACGGCCTCCGTGCGTTCTGATATGTTAGCTTTCCCGTTTCATCCCCCGCCACCATCCATTTAGAATATATAGATTTCCTGCGGCACATAGTTCTAAGAGTTTATCCCCATATGCATTATGTTCTTTATCCTGACTATTTCTGCTACCTCCCATTGACTCTATTCCTTCTTTACTCTATGCTGGAATTGACTACCACCCCAATTCGTGCATTCCAATCTCCCAACACAATAATTCCTGCTTCTTCAAAGTTACTTCTCATTGAGTTAATCTCCTCTATTAAATCCTCAAAAATTCATGTTTGTATATGGTGAATCTAGAGGATGGTTCATCCTTCGTACTTCTCATGTCCACAATATTTTTCGGCTGGGTGGCGCTCATCCTTGCTGCGGCTCAGTCGGCCCAAGAATAATCACACGGGCAGACGCCTAGTTGGCTGTCGCCTTTCCTCACCATGCTGTCTTCTTTTCTCATCAGGAATGTGGACACTGCTCATTCTCACTCTGATATTCGCCAGTTTCTTTTAGAAGATGGCGTTGGTATTCGAGTGGTACTTCGCATACAAGATGCTTTGTCCGGCCAACCCTCCCCAGATGTTGTGGCCTTCCTTCATACTTCGAGGGAAGCGACGCACCTTCTCTCATTCGGTACCCTCTACCTCTTTGGTGCCGAGCATCGAATTCTCCCTACTCCTACACATATTGTACAACAATTGGCCTCTGATCCTGATTTCCCTATTCAAGTCACTTCTCCTTCCATCGCTCCATCAACTACTACTACTACTCCTGCCACTACCGTCACCACTTCTATTCCCCCCTTATCACTTTTACTACCACTCCCACCACCACCGTCACCACTTCTGTTCATTTTCCCCCGTCTTTCTCTACCTCCACTCTTACCTTTAGTCATTCATCCCCTATCATGTCCACACCCGCTACATCTCTAGCTACAACTGTCACCTGTCCCCAATTGCCCCCTGCTAACCTCATGGATGATACCGTTGCAGCTCCGCCCGTCTCCCAAGGCCGTGAAGATACCTCCACACCAGCTCAACAACCGTTCTCATCACCGAGCTGCGTCATCCATGGGATTGAACCTGCCGTCACTGACCAGGATATCCTGCAGGAACTGCAACAGGAGGGCATCCCTGTCCGCCGGGTGTTTCGAATCTTCAACACCGACGGCCCGACCTTCATGGTTCGCCTTCGCCTCGCCTCACTTGCCGACGTAGACCATCTCACCACCACCGGTGTCCGTTTTCAAGGGCGAATCCATCGTGTGGAGCACTCTCGCTCCCCACCGCGGCTTGACCGTTCCTCCCGTCTTCCACACTCTCTTCCGCCTCCGACCCCTCCGTCACCCACCCCACCGTCGCCAACTGTTAACCTTCCCGCACCACAACCAAACTTCTTCCTTTCGCCGCTCCCTACTTTCGACCTTCTCCGACTACTTGCCACTTCCATCACGAACATTACCACTACCCTCTATTACCTTCTATTACAACACTACCCGAACCCTTACTCTACCTTCATGCCGACTCCAAACATTGTACAAGCTTAATCTATGTAATATGCTTATGTAATTCTTTGTATTATTTTTCCGGAATGCGCGCCCGAGATACACTACGTCGCTGTAAAATAAATCGCTTTCCCTTCTCCCTCTGGTGTTTGTGGGGGTTTGCTTCTGCGGGGTGCTCTGCGGGTCTTCCCTGGGCCCCGGCTTGTTGTGACCGTACCCCTGCGCCTAATTCACGTACTCTCCTTTATGTATGTACAACACATACACCCTGTGTGTTTCTATTTTCCTCTCATCATTTCATTTCGATGGCCAAAGAGCTGCCCGTTCAGCTGACGGCCCGCCTGCCGCAGCTGTGGCAGGAATGAAATAACTTACTTCGCATCTAGGATGGTTATAGAGAAAGCCTATGCATATATCTTTCTGTTTGCTACCTTCCAGTTTGAGTTTTATCCAAACTACATCTTCCATAATGTTGGGTAATTCTTCTATCTGATTAATAATCTCAAAGTGATATCCCTCCTGGAGTTCTCCCTCGTGTCCTTCTCTTTCTTTTCATTACACTTTTCGTAACATACCCCTTCCACAATAAGATCTTCCCTTCGGGCATCCATGTTTCTAAAGAGCCAATATCTAAACATTTTCCACAAGCTCAAACACTCCATCATTCCTCAGTTTGCTTAATAAGCCTTCTATATTAACAAAGCCAATTCTCAATACTAGTTATTTCGCTTTCCGTTTATCAGTAACACTTCGTGTGTTTATTGTTTTATCAATTTGGACTATACTTCCATGAGGAGAGCTATAAATTCCCCTTAGGATCTTTCCTTCCCGTTTTTTCCTTTTTCATCTACGAGATTCCCCTTCTTAGTCTATTGACGTCAGAAAAGTTGGATGGCGCAGCCACGCGGTAGAATGTTGAAGCTGCAACATAGTGACTGGTGAGGTTTATTTACATGGCGAAGCATTGACGTCGTGATGGAAACAGAAAGAAAATTGTTAAATTTGAGGAGGTTCTGCTCTGTATACGGTTGCAAATCGTATAAAACGGATGCGAAATCTGTTCACTACTTTCCTGTACAAAAAGTTCAGAGAGAAAGATGGGTTTCCGCGCTGTCAATTGGAAAACGCGTTACGCGATCCATGACAGTGTGCAGTCTGCATTCTCGTGAAGACGACTTCTTTCCACAGAGTAGGTACCGGTACTGTTTATTGTACTCATTGATAGTTATTGTCTCTAATTTGTATTCACAAAGATTTAGCTGCATCAAAAATACTGATAAACTTGTAGCCTAATACTTCTGTGCCGCACATAGAATGTAATCCGCTCTTTGTGAACTTCTTCATATGTGTAACAACAGACAGTAAATTAACTATCTACATGTGAGTAATATCTTTAACTGGTGGTAATTAATTAATTAATTAATTAATTCTATCAATGAAAGAAAATATGTAGTATTTTGCCATCATAAATGAGCTTTTTTTGCTATTTGTTTTACGTCACACCGACACAGATAGGTCTTATGGCGACGATGGGACAGAAAAGGTCTAGGAATGGGAAGGAAGCGGCCGTGGCCTTAATTAAGGTACAGCCCCAGCATTTGCCTGGTGTGAAAATGGGAGACCACGGAAAACCATTTTCAGGGTTACCGACAGTGGGGTTCGAACCCAGTATCTCCCGGATGCGAGCTCACAGCTGCACGCTCCTAACCGCACGGCCAACTCACCCGGTCATCATAAATTAGAAGCCATAACCTAATTATTTGATAGAATTGGACAAACCAAGTATTCTTCAACCCCAAACAGCTGTGACTGTAGAGGTTATAGTACTCTTAAATTACAATTTTCCAACTTTGCTCTGCATATTCTGTAGGTAGTTATAATTTTTATACTTATTATTGTCGGTTCTAACTTTTATCCTGATGGTAAAAATGGAAGAATATTAAGTTTATGTGGGCTGTTCCAACACAAGCCTGTATAAAGCCTAGGATTTATTTGCTTTACAACATTTACTTAGTAGAATTATTAATTATTATTATTATTATTATTATTATTATTATTATTATTATTATTATTATTATTATTATTATTATTATTATTATTATTATTATTATTTTCTTCCCCAAGATTACAGTTTACAAAACAGGTAACTCCCCCGTCACCTGGCTAAGGCTTTGACATGGACCAAATCAACAAGAAATTACTCCATAACCTCTAATAGTGTAAAATTACAGTAGCTTAACTGTTAAGGTGAATTAGCGTGTCAACGGTAACATTTCTCTGACAAACCCGCTTTACATATACAGTTGCACTTCACATTTTCACCCCCTTGTTCAAGATAACATTAACTTTGTGCGGTTTTGAATCGACGTGGGATGATTGTAAACACAACGCTACAACACCAGTTTAATCTTCTGTTTCAAACTTTTTACCTACACATATCAAGTAATTACGCTTGAATATTTCTTCCCCTTCCACTAATGGACGCGTGAAATCTCCGAAAACTCTCAACAGTTGCGCATACGACACCAAAGACATTTTGAACACTTAATAAATCCTACAGACGCACACCCGATCACTGTCGTGTTTACTTCCCGTCACTATCTCACCGCCATATTGGAAACAGCTGACCGTAAGCTCCTCCCCCGTTTCGGACGTCAGTATGTCTTTCAAGTTCTGTCCTTGTTTCCTTTTTTTCTATTTTTCTACTGCTTTTTACAGCTACCGGTGTACTACAGGTGCTAGCCCCCGATACAGCATCAGGTGTTACCATTTACTCACAAGTCGCCCCTCGGCACTAGTGACCACGCCCTCTTTCTCAGTGGCTGTCAGCAAACTCGTCGTCACGTGCTCCGCTCCTGTTTCTTGTGCGCCATCATTCCTTCTTCCGTGTTGTGCTGGTGCTGCACTTCCTTCTCGCGCCAAGCCTTAAAGCTGGGATGACGAGTAGTTCTTTCTCCAACCATCGCCTATGATGAAAAGTCTCTTGTCCCTTATGA
This sequence comes from Anabrus simplex, assembly GCF_040414725.1. Lineage (NCBI taxonomy): Eukaryota > Metazoa > Arthropoda > Insecta > Orthoptera > Tettigoniidae > Anabrus > Anabrus simplex. Next base: position 217,180,494 of record NC_090265.1, on the reverse strand, counting down.
ACGCTGTAAGACTCTCTCTTGCTCTCCCCAGGTGGGATCGAAGAACTCTTATCTCCTTTCTTTCTTTAACTCCCAGGTCTCTCTAGATCCCAACTTCCGTCCCTTTTAAATTCTTGGCATTCCGGAAGATTTGATAGGCTTTCATCCCGCATACCAATTGTACCTTGATCGCCTATTCCCTTGGGTCCTTCCTATTTTCTGCACGTCATCCACATCGGATTCCGTGTAATTTACTTTCACTCCTGCCGTGAGCACTTCCAACGCAGAAGGTTGTAATGCTAATTTATCCTCGCTCCTATTTTCTTTCATCCCATATATGAACAGGCATCTGCTACGTTGGGCAAGCGTAGACCTCCGGCCGTGCATCTCCAGCTCCCGTGTGGGTTGCTCCAACACCAAGCGATGTTCCTTGGCAATTACCACTTCTTCCTGGTATTTATCCAGGGATTCTTTTATACTTGCCATGTCACCCCTTAGGCTATATTTCATATACTGAATGTCCTCATTCTGCGCCATGGTGAGCTCCCTCGTTGTGTCTGTTTGGCTGACCTCTTTTATCACCTCCTTAAACTTTTCAATATCCTCCCAATTCAGTGGCCCAGGATTGTTTTCTACTCCTCCAATTACTAATAGCACCGCAATCACTATTGATGCCAACACCATTTCAAAGTACTTTACATCACATTTTAGACCACGTACCTGGTCATTTATGCGGTTGTTCCATCGGCCGATGACCGCTCGGTAGAGTTGTAAACCTATCCCCATTTCGCTTATGCAACGAACACTCAGCACTCCCGCAGACACAACTACTTCGCTTACAGGGCTCCAATCGACTGAGATTATTTCTCTAGCAACTGGGTTCCTCGCGAAGTTATCGATACAATCTGGTGCTGTCTTTATATTTCCTATGATAATTTTTAGGGGCTTGGAAAATTGCAGGATATCACATTTTGTTTTCTTCTCCCTCAGCGATGTTAAGGCACACGAAGTTTAAGTTTACATCCTCCCCATCCCTCACACCCCGCCATTTTATGATTCAGTTTTCCCTTCATTAACCGAGTGATCGTTCCTCCTCGTCTTTATTCTCCTATAATAATGTTATTAGTTATTACTATATCGTCCCACTAACATCATTTAAAAGAGTTTTTGGAGGTGCCGAAGTGCAAGAATTTTGACCCACAGGAGTTTTTTTAACGTGCCGATGAGTCTATTGACACGTGGACGGCGTATTTGAGCACTTTCAAATACAACCGGACTGAACTGGGATCGAACCCCACAACTTGAGCTCAGGCAGCCAGAGCTTTACCCTCTGAGCTGCTCAGCCCGACTTTTTCTTCTCATTTCAATGATTATCTTCATTATTTTCCTGATCAACAGAGGGTAATGAGTAACCGGGCGAGTTGGCGGTTAGGGGCACGAGGCTGTCAGCTCGCATCCTGGAAATAGTGGGTTCGAACCCCTCTGTCGACAACCTTGAAGATGGTTTTCCGTAGTTTCTCATTTTCACACTAGCCAAATGCTGGGGTTGTACCTTAATTAAGGCCACAGGCGCTACCTTCACACTCGTAGGCCTTTCCCCTCCCATCGTCACCATAAGACCTACCTGTATCGGTGCGACGTAAAACAAATTGTAAACATTGCTAATGAGTAATGACCGTGTAGTTTTTCTCAGTCACTCCAGGACCTACAACCGCTCCTTTGTAGTCACTGCCGCGAGGCTATGGAATACCCTACCTGCTACCATTAGGGATTTGCGTTCTCGTAAGAGATTTAAGATGGATTGCCAAAATCACTTTCTGAATACTTCTAGCTGACTTTTCGATGCGTGTAGTGTGAATGAGTGCGTGAATGAGCATGTGTTGTTGTTTGAGTCATCAGTCCATAGACTGGTTTGATGCAGCTCTCCATGCCACCCTATCCTGTGCTAACCTTTTCATTTCTACGTAACTATTCATCCTACATCTGCTCTAATCTGCTTGTCATATTCATACCTTGGTCTACCCCTACCGTTCTTACCACCTACACTTCCTTCAAAAACCAAGTGAACAAGTCCTGGGTGTCTTAAGATGTGTCCTATCATTCTATCTCTTCTTCTCGTCAAATTTAGCCAAATTGATCTCCTCTCACCAATTCGATTCAGTATCTCTTCATTCGTAATTCGATCTATCCATCTCCCCTTCAGCATTCTTCTGTAACACCACATTTCAAAAGCTTCTATTCTCTTTCTTTTTGAGCTAGTTATCGTCCATGTTTCACTTCCATACAATGTCACGCTCCACACGAAAGTTTTCAAAAACATCTTTCTAATTCCGATATCAATGTTTGAAGTGAGCAAATTTCTTTTCTTAAGAAAGCTCTTCCTTGCTTGTGCTAGTCTGCATTTTATGTCCTCCTTACTTCTGCCATCGTTATTTTCATAAAAAGTAGAATTATATTCGCTAGTTATAGGTTTTTACTGGGTTTACGTCCCTTATTATCACTAGTGTTAGTTTTATATTTATTACCATGTACATTTACATTGTCGTGTTGCACATTCTATAATAGTTTTTATTACTATCTCCACATTTTCCATTAGTACTATATTATTCTTAAAAAAATTGTTGTATTTAAATATTATACTGTATGTATGTTAATTATTTTAAATATTGTGGTTAAGTGTAAGAGAGGGCGTTGAGCCCTAACTTCGCCACGAATAAAGACGAATTACTTACTTACTTACTTTAAAAGCAATCACGAAGGAAACCACGGCACTTCATTTGTTACCGTCATGATTCATAACTAAACAATATTTCAACCTCATCGATGCTCGCCTTAAGTGAGTTAATTCCGGTGGGACTTGCGCCGAAAAACGGTCCGTTAATGATATCTCCCTTACTAATCCTCCTGTCTAAATAATGCATATTTATTTATGTAGATTAAGATTATTGTTATTATTGTTACCGTGTTTTCGTGGAACAGAGAGGTGAAAGAAGGTGCTGGTTTGAATGGCTCTATCTACGACAGTCAAAAGATTAATTTAAAACTTTAAAATTTAAGGTTATACTTTTTCGGATATTAAATTTCAACAAAACCACAAGATTTCAGGTACAGAGCTAGTTTGGTACAAAACAGAAAAAGAGAAAAACCTACAAAAGGTTCGTTACAATTTGAACTCCCTATTTACAGAAGTCCCTACATCACTAATGTAGCGTTCAGACAGATAGTCAAAGAGACGAATCTCTCAATTTCTTGTACAGGATATTCAAAACACAGTTTTCAAGAGCACTTTGCTCCAACGGTTACAAGTTACGGCCTTCCAAAGGCACCACTCAATATTTATACAAATATATATTACATTACAAGAAAATAACCTCTGTGCTCTATAATTCAACCAAGGAGACTACAGCCTACACAAGGCATTCTTTAATTTAAGAGATTAGAGCGTCGTTGCTCAATAAAATTTACACTTTCAGGCCTCTCTAGGCACAACCTACAATTAATATTTCAAACAGATATCACTGTCTTCAACACTCAACAGTTTAACCACTTAACAGAAAAGTTTTTACAGGAGTATAGAAATACTTATTCTACCGGGCTTTATCGAAAGCAACAGGTTCAATTACTGGCCCCAAACTCAAAAATATACACTTGCGCTCCTTTGAATCAAAGGTAAAAACCCTACTTGGGCTTGTGGCCCGACGATGCTGAGCCTAATCCCAAACTACTGAGGTGACCAGATGGACACGTTCAATTACAATTTACAATAGTAAAAACAGTTACAAAATCGTCGTCACCTCAAGATTAATTGAAGGGGAACTCGAGAGGGTAACGCACTCTCTATCCCCGGTTTTCACTGTAAGTACTTTTGACTTACTTGAACTTTTACATGAGAAGGAAGAAAGTTTACATTTTAGGAAATTGACTGTTTCATAGTTAAAGATTGGAGACCTTCCCCTCGAGTCAGCTTGCGGAGATAACTACTGAGAGAGAAAAATGGTGGCCATTACCTTAGCTGATGTTCTGCCTGCCTATGGATGAGGCCCCCGCCTCCTCTCTTAACACACACAATAACACGACGATCAATAAGGCAAGTTAACTCGAAAAGGCGTCAGCTTTTATACCCGAGAGGAAGGTTCGAGAAGGCTCTGATCTAAAACTAGACACACCCTCTCATTTTACTGATAGATAAAATAGGTACAAGATAAATATAACTGGCTGAAAAATAAATACACAGAATTCCTGATTGGCCAGAATCCAACGTTGGCAGGATTAGTAAGAAGTGTTGCAAACCTTGAAGTATCAAAAACAAAGAACGTCAATTCAGGTCAGAAAACCTATAAGCACAAAATTTCTTTAAATTTCTAGTTGTTCCACTTTGCACCAGAGAGCGTGACATCAGTTTTTTAATAGAGACATCTATGGAGAAAAGTCCCAACTTCTTGAAATAGCTGTTGCAAACTTGATGTGTTAGATTGCGATCTTCAAGGCGCTTCATTTAAATGCACGGGGCTGAGGTGTACCTCCCGGTATTATTATTATTATCATTATTATCATTATTATTGTTACGGACTTTTCCGTGGTAGGTAGAGGTGAAAGAAGGTGCGGGTGTGAATGGGTTTCAAGCTACGAAATTATAGTGCAATGTAAAATTAATTTAAAAGTTAACAAGGTTATATTTTCTTTTCGAAAACAAAGAAATAACAAGCATGGCAGGTACAAAGTAGCAATTCAAAAGGGGTTAGTTACAATATTTACAGAATTTGGGCTTCGCGCCCTGACTTCACAATGCTTGGGCAATCAGCTCAGTTTTACCTCAAACACAAGTTTTAACAGAGGGGGAGAAAACCCCATTCATACCTAGGAGCCCTTGCTCCCAATTACACTGAAAACCCTCCATGAGGCATACAACCCAGAATTTTCAAAAGAGCCACTCGCTCTCAAAATTTAAGCCTCTCCCAGGCCACACCAAACTCCACCTTCAAGTTGTCCTCAACGGACATAAACACAGGGGTAAAATACCCAATCTACTGAGGTCTATTAAAAGAAAAGCAGGTTAATTAAATGACCTCTAAAATAACAATTTGAGAGGAGGCGAACTTGCACTCCTAATACACTTTGATTAAGACCTACTTGGCACTAGGCCGTTAATACAAGGGCTAATCCCATGCTAAAGAGGTGACTTAAGAAAAGAACAATTTGTTTTACATTAACGAAAAATAGGTCGAGAAAATAAGTTCACCTCAAGACAATGTGAGTGGGAGCTCGAGAGGGTTAGCACTCTCTATCCCAATATGTCGTTTTACAAGAGAATATATGAAAAGGGAAGTTACATTTTAGGAAAAGGTTACATGGTTGAACGCTTAGAACCCGCCCCGAAAGTTAAACTGCTGAGCTAGCAAAGAAAGAAGTTATTAATCGGCCATTACCTTGTGTTGAACGGCTGGAGAAGAAAGAGGCGCTTCCCGCCCCCTGCTATGTACTTAACACACTGAAAGATGGAACAGAAGTGGCCTAGAGACCCAAAAATCAGCAGTTTAAATACTCTCGCGGAAGTTTCTAGGCGTTAGGGGAAAGAAAACACCCTCCCACAAACTCTTTATTGGATAGGACCCCGCAACAGATTCAAGTTGGGGGAAGATACATCTGATTGGATAGAAATTAATTGAAGAAATTCGGGATTGGATACATTCATAACAAGGGGAAGAAAGGGGTAAATATTGCCAACTTAAACAATGATAGAAAGAAATTTAACAAAGAACAAACTCTTGAAATTAAATTTTCTCCAAAAAAATAGTTCTTTGACTCCGCACTAGGTTGCACTATTGTAGATCTTCAGTAGTGTCCTCTAGAAAGTTCACACTTCTTACTTCAAGCGAAACAAAAACACATCAAAAATGACACAGTTCAAAAACTCAAAATTTTCCACGTGGTGACATCTTCTGAGAAGGTAAAAAATTAATACTGTCAATAAAGTTCAGACTTCCTCCAGCAGAGGAGTTTCAACAGGCGCACATTTTAAATTAGCGGAGTGGAGGTGTACCGCCCGGTACAGACCTCCCCCCCCCCCAAAAGTTCCTCCAGGGATGACACATGAAATCAGTTTGAAACAAGGTCCAAGTTATGCTGTGGGTATGAAGATTGATTGCCAAAAAAATTTATAAGATTTTCTTAATTTGGGTTGATTTGGTTTCAAAATTTGTTGTTGCAGATGAAGTAAAGTCTTTATATTTGTAGAAGTTGAATTTCTGAAGATAACTTTTTATACTTGGAAGTGAAGAGAAAAAAAAATTTTCAAAGTCCACCAAATATTGCAGTTGAATTCCCAAGTGTAGTCATTACTTATAGTATCTATTCATGTAGTAGATGGAGATGAAGTGGGATGGCCAGACCGGCCGTTGCTGCTTGCGTCCAAAGGAGGCCGCTCGGACCCCTCAAGTACCCTGAGATACCGCTCGCCCGCACTATGAGGGGAGCAGAGGTGTTGAAGCACGCCGCGCCCGCGGTGAACATATACAGGCTGCGGGCAAGTAGCAGGTCGTGCGCCGCACATCAGCCTTGGCCGGGAGGAGAGCTCCGGCTCGCCGTGCACACGTCTTCCTCGCTGGGGCCGAGGGGGCCCGTCCTCAGCTCCAGTTGCTGCACGGCGCCGCGCGGCTGCGGGGGCACTGAAACATTAAAGCTTGGCGGCAGAATTGTGTTGGACCATCATCTTTTTTGAGGGTACAGGCTTGTGGAGAGGTTGAGGGGCCAGCGGCGTGCAAATATCCATGGCATAAGTCAAGCCACTGTGTGTATTGACGCAGGAGACGGGAGCGTGGTAATGGCCGAGGTAAGGACAGGAAGGCAGTTTAACAATCGGGGAGGTTTACAAGAAATGCTTACATATAAAATAAAATAGAAGGAGCAGAATGCCTTAAGAGTGGAACTCAAAAAAAATATAACCTTCATATTCCTATCAAATTAAATGAAGCAAGTTGACACAAAATTTACACTGGTTTCACCTGTGACAGGTGAACCCTAAATATCCTCTCGGTGGCTGGATTGCTTACTAACAAGGTAACCGGCGTAAGAAAATCGAGAATGATGCATGGCCCATGAAATCTGGGGGCAAGCTTGCCCGCGGGAACAAAATTCTTGACCATCACCTGGTCACCTACCTTCAAAGTGGTGGGTCTCCGTCCACGATCATACCTTTCCCTAACCTTTTCATGAGACACTTTAAGATTAGCTTTAGCCTTCTTCCAAAGATCTTTAATGTTATCCGGATCTATTGTCTCGGGTAGAATGTCATTCAGAGACCAGAGGTTAGAGAGCGGCGAGTTGGGAACAAACTTGAACATCAAAGAAGCTGGAGTAAACTTGTGAGATTCATGAACCGCCGAATTCAAAGCAAAAGCTATCCAATGCAGGGACGTGTCCCACCTGGAATGATCTTCATGATGATAGGCAATAAGTGCGGACCTGAGATTACGGTTAACCCGTTCAGCCAGAGATGGTTGAGGGTAATAAGCAGAAGTAGTTAAATGAGAGATTGATAAGTCAAAACAGAATTTACGAAATAAATTAGATGTAAAAGCCTTAGCATTATCAGATACAATATATTGACACGGACCAAAAGAAGCAAAAATAGAATTTAAGCAGGTAATGGTAGACTGAGCGGTAGCCAGCTTAGTCGGAAATAACCAAGAAAATCTGGTAAAACCATCTACGCACACAAAGATGAACTTGTTAGCATTACCCTTTGACTGGGGGAAGGGTCCTACATAATCGATATACAGACGTTCCATGGGGCGCGACGCTTGATGCGAAGACAAAAGGCCTACCTTGGTGGACATGGTGGGTTTACTGAGCAAACAAGATTTACAAGCTTTTACAAGTTCCCGGATTTCACCGTCCATACCTTTCCAGATGAACATTTCACGAATCTTCTCACGAGTTTTAAAGATTCCAAGATGCCCTCCTAATGGGGTCTCATGATAATACTTGAAGATCATAGGTACAAGAACAGCTGGAACGACAACTTTCATCATCCTATCATGCCTCGATGGGCAACATAGAACACCCTTCCTCAGAACATAAGGGACAACATGTTCCCCAGAAGAAAGGGTTTCCATTATCGGAGCCAGCGTCGGATCTTCACGTTGGTATTTCTCAATATCCCTAAAAAGCATGGGAGCATCTGTTAAGATGGCATTAACACCAGATAGTATGGACTCGGGAGGTGATGAACTGTCGACCGGTTTGTGGGTCTCGACGTCGTTATGAAACATACGGCTGAGTCCATCAGCAACAACATTTTCGGTACCTCTGATATGTCTAACATCAAACTGGAAGGCGGAAATACGAATAGCCCAGCGGGCTATACGACCAGTACGACGCGGCCTACCTAAGACCCAGCTTAATGCTTGATTATCTGTCTCCAGGTCGAATTTGACATGTTCCAGATAGAGACGGAACTTTTCTAAGGCAAATAAGACTGCCAACCCTTCGAGCTCATAGATGGAATACTTGGCTTCTTGAGCCGATAGAGTCCTAGATGCATAGGCGATGGGTCGCCTCCCTAGTTCAGTCTCTTGAAGAAGGACTGCAGCTACTGCTGACGACGACGCGTCGGTTTGGACGATGAATTTCTTCGAGAAATCAGGCATAGCAAGTACAGGGGCATTACAAAGCGCTAATTTAAGATCTTCAAAAGCGGCTTGTTGAGAAGGTCCCCACTCGAATTTAATGCCTTTCCTACGAAGAAGGTTTAAGGGCGCCGCTCTATTAGCAAAGTTAGGAATGAACTTCCTGAAGAAATTCACCATACCAATGAACCTGGCGATACCTTTAATGTCCTTGGGAGGTTTAAAATCACGAATGGCCTGTGTTCTAGAATGATCGACTGCTACACCATCAGGTGACACAATATGCCCTAGGAAAGACATAGAGGGCTTAGCAAAGGCAACCTTGGACAACTTAACAGTTAACCCAGCCTTACGAAGGCGATCGAGAACTTCTCGCAAATGATCTAGATGTTCTTCAAAAGTCTCTGAAAATACGACGACATCATCTAAATAGTGATATAAGTACTCGAATTTGATGTCGGAGAAGACCCTATCTAGTAGCCTAGTGAGCACAGCTGCCCCCGTGGGGAGCCCGAAAGGCACGCGGTTGTATTCGTATAAATTCCAGTCCGTGGCAAACGCTGTAAGGTGTTTAGACTCTTCGGCAAGGGGAATTTGATTATAGGCCTGATTCAAGTCCAAGATAGTGAAGAACTTGGCCTTACGAAACCATGAAAAGCAAGAATGAAGGTCAGGAAGGGGCACAGATTGCAACACCACCTTCCGATTGAGAGCCCTGTAATCAATGACAGGCCTGAAGCCTCCTTGGGGTTTCGGGACTAGAAAAATAGGCGATGAATACGCCGACTTAGAGGGCCTAATAATACCATCCTTCAACATCTGATCGATAATTTCTTTCAGAGCCTTCATTTTAGGTGGAGATAGCCTCTAAGGTGGAAAACGGACAGGAATCGAATCCGTGACCTCAATTTTGTATTCAATAAGGTCAGTAACACCAAGAGTATCAGAGAACACCTCGGGAAACGACTGACACAGTTTGCGAATACTATCAGCCTGCTCCTCAGGTAGATGTCTAAGGTCTAACAACATCTCATCCTGGGTAGGCGAAATAGAAGAACATGACACGGAATTACACTTTAATAGTGGTATTTTACAACTAGAAGCAAATTTGGATGTGCACGACCTAGACTGGAGATCGAGCACAAGACCAGTGTGAGAAATAAAGTCAGCTCCCAATATAATGGGGCAAGACAGGTGCTTAGCCACAAACAATTTAATTTTCCAAGTAAACTTAAAAATACGAATTTTGACCAGTACGGAACCTAGAATTTCTAACGGAGATGAATTAGCCGAAACATATTGAATAGAAGATGAGACATAGTCAGGAAGTTTACAAACCGATTTCAATTTAGAATACCATTCAGCCGAAATAATCGAACAAACACTGCCTGAATCTAAGAGAGCTGTTATAGGCTCGTTATTTAACTCAATCTTAAGAAAAGGAACAGGTGCGGGGGTATCCGCCGCAATCCTAAGACACTCTTTGGGGCATTCAAAAGATGTATTCGAAGACTTATCGTTCCCTGAATTCTCGACCTTTTTGCCAGGGGCTGAGCCTTGGGAAGCAGAATTAGTTGACTCAGCCGCAGCCACTAGTCACTTTTGATTGTTGTTGGAAGTTACACCAGAAGTTGAGCAGGAGGGGGTGCTATTCGAATTTGGACAATTCTTTGCGATATGTGAGAAAGCCCCACATTTAAAACAGCCTTGTGATGAACCAGCTCCATTATTTGCCCTACTAGTTTTGATCAGAGGACACTTATTGCGCAGATGGTCAGGCGACCCGCAAGCATAACATTTACGGGGGGTGACTGATCGGCGAGGTGGAGGCCGAGTATTACTAATGGAAGGCGGGGGTTCTTTCGCGACACGCAAAGAATCGGCGTATCTAACTCCTTCCGCTGAGACGGCCAATGCTTCAAGTTCCGAGAAAGTTTGCGGGCACGCCGCGAAACACAAATATGACCTATAGGGAGGTGAAATTCCCTCTACAATAGCCTGTACAATCTGATCTTCAGGAAAATGAGGGCAAACACCCTAGTATAAAACTTAATGTCCTGTATGAAATCAGCCAAGTTTTCATCCAAGCGCTGTACACGATAATAGTACTTCTGAATAAGGGAGGACCTGGCCCTAGCAGGGATGAAGTTAGCTAGCAAATGGGCATGGAAATCCTCAATAGATGATTGCTCGGCAATGGCTCTTACGATTTTATCAGAGAGAATACCAATAGCATACGGATAGACAATTTGCAAGATTTGACATGGAGAAAGAGAAAAAACAAGGGCATGATCCTGGAATTCCACTAGAAATCTTAAAAATGAAATCACATCACTGGTGGTATTAACGGAAAACTTAGAGATACCTCTGAGCAACATTGCCAATGGATGAGGCAAGCTGCTAAACCCGGGTGACATAGTAGGTAAAGGTTTCAATGGTAAGGAAGTTAATTCAGAACGGATGTTACTCAGCGATGCACGGCGTTCAGACTCGTTGTCCAGTGGGGCAGGGATAGTTTGAGCAGCAACGGTTATTCTATTAACTTTTCCCTTGGGAGGCGCTTCCTCACTACCTGCATTTACTATGGTGGGTTGATCAGATTTGGGAGGAACTTCCCCAGTTAACAATTGAGTGACCTTACTAGATAATTCGGAAATATTTTCCAGGAGCGTACTAGCTTCCTTCCTCTGAACATCATTCAGTTTTAGAGACAACAGATCGTTAACCCTATTCGAAAAATGATATAGCCTGCCTTGCACACGCTTAATTTGATTAGGAGACGGATCATTTTCATAAAAAAACTAACTACAGAAGCTAGCCCAGTAATATTCTCCGTGATCGTGGAAAGAGAGTCGTCAATTTCTTTTTCTCCCAAATTGGGGATGGAAATGGGCAAATCAAGGGACTCTCTAAGCTTGTTAGTGTCTATTGCAACCGTGCCTCCAGATTGCACATTTCTGATAGTTAATTCATAGATCAACTCCTCCTTACGCAAATAGTTAAGAAGGAGAACATCGCGAGGGCCGGGCATGATGACAGACCAATTTTGAAAAACTCAAAAAATTCCAGCAACTGGGAAAATAGTTAGAGTTCGGAACAAACAATATTTAGCCGTCAAAAGGGGCTAAATTGAGACCCATTCAACCACGCTCTGCTACCACTTGTTACGGACTTTTCCGTGGTAGGTAGAGGTGAAAGAAGGTGCGGGTGTGAATGGGTTTCAAGCTACGAAATTATAGTGCAATGTAAAATTAATTTAAAAGTTAACAAGGTTATATTTTCTTTTCGAAAACAAAGAAATAACAAGCATGGCAGGTACAAAGTAGCAATTCAAAAGGGGTTAGTTACAATATTTACAGAATTTGGGCTTCGCGCCCTGACTTCACAATGCTTGGGCAATCAGCTCAGTTTTACCTCAAACACAAGTTTTAACAGAGGGGGAGAAAACCCCATTCATACCTAGGAGCCCTTGCTCCCAATTACACTGAAAAACCTCCATGAGGCATACAACCCAGAATTTTCAAAAGAGCCACTCGCTCTCAAAATTTAAGCCTCTCCCAGGCCACACCAAACTCCACCTTCAAGTTGTCCTCAACGGACATAAACACAGGGGTAAAATACCCAATCTACTGAGGTCTATTAAAAGAAAAGCAGGTTAATTAAATGACCTCTAAAATAACAATTTGAGAGGAGGCGAACTTGCACTCCTAATACACTTTGATTAAGACCTACTTGGCACTAGGCCGTTAATACAAGGGCTAATCCCATGCTAAAGAGGTGACTTAAGAAAAGAACAATTTGTTTTACATTAACGAAAAATAGGTCGAGAAAATAAGTTCACCTCAAGACAATGTGAGTGGGAGCTCGAGAGGGTTAGCACTCTCTATCCCAATATGTCGTTTTACAAGAGAATATATGAAAAGGGAAGTTACATTTTAGGAAAAGGTTACATGGTTGAACGCTTAGAACCCGCCCCGAAAGTTAAACTGCTGAGCTAGCAAAGAAAGAAGTTATTAATCGGCCATTACCTTGTGTTGAACGGCTGGAGAAGAAAGAGGCGCTTCCCGCCCCCTGCTATGTACTTAACACACTGAAAGATGGAACAGAAGTGGCCTAGAGACCCAAAAATCAGCAGTTTAAATACTCTCGCGGAAGTTTCTAGGCGTTAGGGGAAAGAAAACACCCTCCCACAAACTCTTTATTGGATAGGACCCCGCAACAGATTCAAGTTGGGGGAAGATACATCTGATTGGATAGAAATTAATTGAAGAAATTCGGGATTGGATACATTCATAACAAGGGGAATAAAGGGGTAAATATTGCCAACTTAAACAATGATAGAAAGAAATTTAACAAAGAACAAACTCTTGAAATTAAATTTTCTCCAAAAAAATAGTTCTTTGACTCCGCACTAGGTTGCACTATTGTAGATCTTCAGTAGTGTCCTCTAGAAAGTTCACACTTCTTACTTCAAGCGAAACAAAAACACATCAAAAATGACACAGTTCAAAAACTCAAAATTTTCCACGTGGTGACATCTTCTGAGAAGGTAAAAAATTAATACTGTCAATAAAGTTCAGACTTCCTCCAGCAGAGGAGTTTCAACAGGCGCACATTTTAAATTAGCGGAGTGGAGGTGTACCGCCCGGTACAATTATTATTATTATTATTATTATTATTGTTATTATTATTATTATTATTAGAATAACCGTTTTGAGGATACGATACATCAGCTTTGGTTACTTTTCTTTGCATTTAACTTTCTTCGTTTCCAGACTTCCTTCATTTTCTGAGAATGTTGTTCCTTTTCCTCTTGAGTCCATTTCCTTCCAGTTGTTAATTTCTCTCTCTCCTGAAATCCTGCCTTTCGTGTTACTTCTCTGAAACGTGTTCTGTTTTCTATCGTATCTATTTTAATTCCAGCCTTTTTGATATCCTTTTCAATGTCAATGAACCACGTTGGCTTGGTTTTGTAACTGTTCAATATGTTGAAGATTTGTTTAGTTAATCTATTATTATTATTATTATTATTATTATTATTATTATTATTATTATTATTATTATTATTATTATTATGTCCGGCTCCATGGCTAAATGGTCAGCGTGCTGGCCTTTGGTCACAGAGGTGCCGGGTTCGATTCCCGGCAGGGTCGGGAATTTTAACCATCATTGGTTAATTTCGCTGGCATGGGGGCTGGGTGTATGTGTCGTCTTCCTCATCATTTCATCCTCATCCCGACGCGCAGGTCGCTTACGGGAGTGAAATCAAAAGACCTGTCCTCGGACACTCCCGGCACTAAGAGCCATTTCATTATTATTATTATTATTATTATTATTATTATTATTGTTATTGTTACGATGTTTTGTGGACCGGCAGAGGCGAAAGAAGGTGCTGGGATGAATAGGTCTCAACTTACGAAATTAAAGTTAATTTAAAATTTAACAAGGTTATATTTTCTTTTCAAGATCAAGAAATAACAAGTATAACAGGTACTCAGTAGCATATCAACAAATTAAGAATGTACAATTGCAATTTGTTAATGGATTTGGGCTTCGAGCCCCCAGACACGCAATCCTTGAGCAATGAGCCCAACTTTACCTATGTACAAAGTTCAACAAAGGGGCAGAAAACCCCAATCATGCCAAGGAGCACTAGCTCCCAATTACCCAGTTAAGCCTGCTCGAGGCACACAGAAACCAAATTTGAGAAGGAGCAACCCGCTCTCAAAGTTCAAGCCTATTCAAAGGCCACACCAAACTCCACCTTCAAGCTGCCCTCCAGGCACACAAGAACAGGGGTAAAAATACCCAACCTACTGAGGCCTATTCAGTAAAGAAACAGGATAATTACATGGCCCCAAAATACCAACTTGAGTGGAGGCGTAACTTGCACTCCTAATACACTTTTTCAAAACCTATTTGGCACTAGGCCGCTTATGCAAGGGCTAATCCCATACTACGGAGGTGACACGATAGGAAAACTTTATTACATTACGAAGAGAAGGGAAACTGTTATGAAAACGTAGTCACCTCAAAACAAGATGAGTGGGAGCTCGAGAGGGTTAGGCACTCTCTATCCCAATTTGTAGTTAAAGAGACAGAATTTATACCAAGTGTCTTTTACATTTTAAAGGAAAGTTACATGATAAAAGTTTCGAACCTGCCCCGAGGGTTAAACTGCTGAGCTAGCGAGAAAAGAAGTTATTAAAAGGCCACTACCTTATGGATGAACTGCTGCCCGAAGAAAGAGGCGCTTCCCGCCCCCTGCTACATAATCACACTAGGATAGATGTTACTGAAGTGGCCCGGAGACCAGAAAATCAGCAGTTTAAATACCCTCGTGGAACATTCGAGACCTTTCAAGAATGAGAACCCACACCCCTCTCAATTTTATTGGGTAGCATAAAGCAACATCTCCATATCGGAGAAGACATACGTTATTGGTCAAAAATTAATTAGATAAATTCGGGATTGGCTAAATTCAAAACAAGCGGAAAGAGAAGGGTTATACTGCCAACCCAAAAAATAACTGAAAGAAATTTAACAAAGAACAAACTTATGACTACAACATTTCTTCAAAAAAAGTTCCTTCACTTCGCACTAGGGTGCACAATTGTAGTTCTTAAGTAGTGCCATCTAGAAGATAATGTTCACACTTCTTACTACAGAGAAAACAAAAACGAATCGAAACTGACATAGTTCAGAACACTTCAAAATTTACAGTAGGGACATCTTCTGAGAAATCTTAGAATTAATGTGGTTGTTAAAGTTCAGGCTTCCTCCAGTAGAGGAGTTTCAACTGGCGCAATGTTTGAATTAGCGGCGTGGAGGTGTACCGCCCGGTACAATTATTATTATTATTATTATTATTATTATTATTATTATTATTATTATTATTATTAGGTGATTTTTCGGCTTCTTTGTTTAACGGTCAACATTGGAGCCTTCGGTTCAGAGGGTCCTGGATTCGATTCTCCACCGGGTCGGGAATTTTAGACGCATCTGGTTAATTCTTCTGGTTCGGAGACCTGATGTTTGTATTCGTATACATGCTCCCAAGAGGAAAGCCCCCGGGTTCCCTTTTTAGTCACCTTTTACGACAGGCAGGGGATTCCGTAGGTATATTCCACCTCACGGGATTATCGGCCACTTGAGCTAACGACTGCACGTGCTATGATTTGCTTGTCCACTTGCATGAGTAAATCTAAAATAGTAGTAAGGTAAGTCTGAATATTATGCTAGTAAATCGAACGATTTCCTGGACATATGCAGTTTTGGACATGACATGAGAAACGTCTGCCGTTGCTTGATATGTTCCCCCATGAACAAGCAAGACGCCGTGCAAGTTGTAGTGTGTGGTTGAACTTGTGGGCAAATTTAGCAGCAAAATTGAGCGATTTGCATGTCTTATCGCGTATCTTTTTATCAGAATGCATAGATATCTACAGGTAAAAATTTCTTGTTTGCGCAAATTTAAATCAAAAGAGTATTTCGAGTCCGTCTCTGTGGTGTAGCCGTTAGTTCGAATAGCTGCCACCCCTGAGCCTCGGGGTTCGATTCCCAGCTCTGCCACGGAATTTGAAAAGTGGCTCGAGGGCTGGAACGGGGTCCACTCCATCTCGGGAGGTCAACCGAGTCGAAGGGGTCCGATTCCTACCTTACTCATCCTCGAAGCGGTTTTCCGCGGTTTTTCACTTTTTCTTCAGGCAAATTCCGGGATGGTACCTAACATAAGGCCTTGTCTATCCCTTCCAAACTTCTCATCCCCCACAAGGCTGGTAGTGCAGCAGGCGAGGTGCCCTGTGTGAGGTACCTGTCCTCTTCCTCAGTTGTATCTCCTGACCCAACGTTTCGCGCTCCAGGACACTGCCCTTGAAGTGGTAGAGGTGGGATCCCTCGCTGAGTCTGAGGAAGAACCAACCCTGGACGGTAAACGGATTAGGAAAGAAAGAAAGAAAGAAAGAAAGAAAGAAAGAAAGAAAGAAAGAAAGAAAGACAGAAAGAAGAAAACTTCTAGATGCGACGTATAAAAATACACGCTTGTTTAATAGTGTAATTTTTACAGGTATTTTATAGTGAAATATTTATATTGAACTTGTGTGTTCAACAGAGTGAAAAGCTTTTAAGTTACATTTAATTGTGACCATACTGGAAAGTATGGCTTCCTTCTTAAAAAAAAAAAAAAAAAAAAAATAGTCAGTGCTGTAAGGCAACTTCATTCATCAGTCTCTATTAACATTATATCACCGCAGTCTGCTGAGGCTGCAGTTAATTCCGCTACCGTGGCTGTACGTGGTGCGGCCAGCGTATGACTAACACCGTGCTTACTCTGCAAAACTTTAAAATACAAATTCCGTGTAGTTTGTGAATTATTGGCCGTGTGTGTAGAGGCGCGCGGCTGTGAGCTTGCATCCGGGAGATAGTAGGTTCGAATCCCACTATCGGCAGCCCTGAAAATGGTTTTCCGTGGTTTCCCATTTTCACTCCAGGAAAATGCTGGGGCTGTACCTTGATTAAGGCCACGGCCGCTTCCTTCCAACTCCTAGGCCTTTCCTATCCCATCGTCGCCATAAGACCTATCTGTGTCGATGCGACGTAAAGCCCCTAGCAAAAAAAAAAAATGTTTGTGAATTATGTAAACTTTTCTAAATTCATGTTTCTGAGTGTTTCTTTATGTCTATACTGAGGGTACGAGCGGTGCTAGTATGCAGTCAGAACCTGTTATGAATGGTGTGAAACTTCACTCGGAGGGTCGGTTGGTGCGTGCATTTCAGTGGGATTGGCAGACTGATAAGCAAAGAACATTCTGGCTCCTGAGGAAAGCAACGGGAAACTAGCTCACTCCTCATTTCCCTTGTACGTCTCTGCCTAGACCATCTATGACGGCCGGTGGCAAAGCTGTTTAGGATACAACCAGCCTTCGGGTGGGATACTCCAACGTATATACTTTATTATTACTATGGCGTCTCGGATTTTCTTTCGAGATTTCGGAAAAAGCTTCTAAAATCTTGTTCGAAAAAGAAATTTCGTGATTTGTTTTGGAGGAATGTTTAGCTGCCTCGGAAACTACTATGTATCTGTTTTTGGCGTGACAGATATGAACCAAGACACGGATATGTCAGAGGTTCAACCCGAAGGAAGAACTTAGTTACGGTTATTAGTTTGCACTAGAGTTCGAATACTTCCATGTACCAAACACACGTAAAACTGTGGAACTAACATGATGACTTTTTCAATGAGGAAAAGATGAACAACTTCCATCATTGCCGACCGCAAGTTATAGAAATAGACCCCAGGAAAATATAAAATGCTCTCTCGTTTCCTCATCCGCAAGGAAAAAAGTAAGTACTACTTAGAAATTAGTTGATATGCAGAGTGAGTCTGCTAAAATGATCATCTCAAACAAGTCGTAAACTGTTACAGATGTTGAAAATCTGTTTTCACCCTCAATAATGTTACCGAGGGGTTCATAATCGAACTTGCAGTACTTTTCCAGAGTATCAATATCTGCAAACTCAGCGGTGTGATTATTTTCAAAATTCGACAAGTATTTCTCGAGAAAACGGAATGTCCTCAAAATTCCTTCGTTCATCATCCGTGGGCCACGCTCTTCCAATGAATGTTGTCCCATAAAAGTATTTGCATATTAGTTTCTCCTTTGCGTGTTATATTGAAGGTTTCAAAGCATACAATGTCACCAAAATGTCCGGCATGAGAAGATGCTTGAAATCCTGGAAACCACGGGCATACACAAGAAGGACCTGCGATTAGAGCCACACTCTACTGGCAACAGATAGCCAATGTCAGAGTCGTGGATCAAGCGACAGAAAAGGCCAAAATAAGAAGGGGAGTGAGACAAGGATGTGTACTGCCCCTTTGATCTTAAATTGTTTCTCTGAGCACATTTTACGAACAGCCATCTCGGATGTCATCAACATCAACGGAGTGCTAATCAACAACATTCGGTATGGGAATGACAGCCTCTTGATTGATGATAGCCATAGGCAACTGGGTCGCGCTGTGACGGCGTGTGAGGAGTTTGGGCTACGTTCACATTGGAGACACGCTTGGGCAGGTGAAATGAAATCACCCGTCCTGAAGAATTTTGCCTGGGCGTAAGTAACTACTTCCCTGTCCAGTCTTGTGGTTGTCAGTACGAAATTTTCGAATAAAGAAATGGTTGTGTTGAAGTTTAAATGGTAGATGCAGAACCAGTGTGGAAAGAATGAGTAAACGAATGTTTTAAAGACAGAAAGATAGAGAATACATACGCATTTGTCACGGTATTCTTTAGTAGCCAGAGGTATTCTTTGATTATGATAGAATGATGCCAGAAACATGTTATTACATACTTGGGAAAATTACACCAAAAATATAAAAGCTCTTCCGACGAACGTGTATACAGAGTGCAACGATAAGGTAAGTCAAACCTCCAGGACACATTTCTCACAGGAACAGAATATACCAGCATGAAACTCTTTCTTACATGGAATGTACAAAATGCCCTCCGTTAGCGTTGGTACATGCCCCAGGGAATTTTTCTTCAGAAATTATATACTGGGGGACTATGGAATTAAAGGTAGATTATTAAAATCAATCAAAGGCATTTATGTTGACAATTGGGCTTCAGTGAGAATTGATGGTAGAATGAGTTCTTGGTTCAGGGTACTTACAGGAGTTAGACAAGGCTGTAATCTTTCACCTTTGCTGTTCGTAGTTTACATGGATCATCTGCTGAAAGGTATAAAATGGCAGGGAGGGATTCAGTTAGGTGGAAATGTAGTAAGCAGTTTGGCCTATGCTGACGACTTGGTTTTAATGGCAGACTGTGCCGAAAGCCTGCAGTCTAATATCTTGGAACTTGAAAATAGGTGCAATGAGTATGGTATGAAAATTAGCCTCTCGAAGACTAAATTGGTGTCAGTAGGTAAGAAATTCAACAGAACTGAATGTCAGATTGGTGATACAAAGCTAGAACAGGTCGATAATTTCAAGTATTTAGGTTGTGTGTTCTCCCAGGACTCTGTTATGGAGGGTAAGAGAAGTAGAGGGAGACCAAGACGACGATGGTTAGACTCGGTTTCTAACGATTTAAAGATAAGAGGTATAGAACTAAATGAGGCCACAACACTAGTTGCAAATCGAGGATTGTGGCGACGTTTAGTAAATTCTCAGAGGCTTGCAGACTGAACGCTGAAAGGCATTACAGTCTATAATGATAATGAATGAATGAATGAATTATTTCCTACTTCCCGTCGTCGCATGGCATTGCGGATTCAAAATCAATCAATCAATCAATCAATCAATCAATCAATCAATCAATCAATCAATCAATCAATCAATCAATCAATCAATCAATCAATCAATCAATCAATCAATCAATACTGATCTGCATTTAGGGCAGTCGCCCAGGTGGCAGATTCCCTATCTGTTGCTTTCCTAGCCTTTTCCGAAATGATTTCAAAGAAATTGGAAATTTATTGAACATTTCCCTTGGTAAGTTATTCCAATCCCTAACTCCCCTTCCTATAAATGGATATTTGCCCCAGTTTGTCCTCTTGAATTCCAACTTTATCTTCATATCGTGATCTTTCCTACTTTTATAAACGCCATTCAAACCTATTCGTCTACTAATGTCATTCCACGCCATCTCTCCGCTGACAGCTCGGAACATACCACTTAGTCGAGCAGCTCTTCTTCTTTCTCTCAATTCTTCCCAACCCAAACATTGCAACATTTTTGTAACGCTACTCTTTTGTCGGAAATCACCCAGAAGAAATCGAGCTGCTTTTCTTTGGATTTTTTCCAGTTCTTGAATCAGGTAATCCTGGTGAGGGTCCCATACACTGGAACCATACTGTAGTTCGGGTCGTACCAGAGACTTATATGCACTCTCCTTTACATCCTTACTACAACCCCTAAACACCCTCATAACCATGTGTAGAGATCGGTACCCTTTATTTACAATCCCATTTATGTGATTACCCCAGTGAAGATCTTTCCTTATATTAACACCTAGATACTTACAATGATCCCCAAAAGGAACTTTCACCCCATCAACGCAGTAATTAAAACTGAGAGGACTTTTCCTATTTGTGATTCGCTGATACGATCTGTTGTTGTGCCTATCCCATTATTAATGTACAGTTGTAGAAAATGAGTTCTAATATGGAAATGAAATGAAATGAAATGGCGCATGGCTTTTAGTGCCGGGAGTGTCCGAGGACATGTTCGGCTCGCCACGTGCAGGTCTTTCTATTTGAAGCTCATAGGCGAGCTGCGCGTCGTGATGAGGATGAAATGATGATGAAGACAACACATACACCCAGCCCCCGTGCCAGCGAAATTAACCAATGATGGTTAAAATTTGCGACCCTGCCGGGAATAGAACCCCTGTGACCAAAGGCCAGCACGGTAACCTTTTAGCCATGGAGCCGGACTCTAACATGGAAATAAAGCGTTTCGGAACTCATGTCCATATGACATATTTTCTTCCCCTATGTGTGACGAATGTGTCCTGAAGATTTGGCCATACTTTATTTTTACATTCTGTATCTCCAGAAGAGAAGCTTATATTTACTTTGAGGTAAAGATAGTAGTTTTCAATTTAGTGTTTAGATACAGTGTATACATTGAACTTAGCTTTATGTAGCTGGATATCTTAAAATAATGCCCATTTTCATCTGAGGATATAACATCTTGGTTATCAGTAGTTACCGATAACTCCGATCGCTCCTCTCGGGGCGTGAAGCATCCCTGTAATGCTGTACTTGATGATGATGATCCTTCAGAGAAGGGAATTTTTCTTCAGAAATTATTTCCTACTTCCCCCTGTGGATGGGGATGACATCCACGTCAGAGGCGATTAAAAGAAGCCCCAGGGGCTCTTAACTTGGGAGCGTGGGTTGGCGACGACTGGGCCCTTAGCTGAGTCCTGACATTGCTTCTATTTACTTGTGCCAGGCTCCTCACTTTCATCTACCCTATCCGACCTCCCTTGGTAAATTCTCGTTCTTTTCCGACCCCCACGGTATTATGTGGCGAGTCCTAGGAAGTCTTTCATTTTCACGCCCTTTGTGGCCCTTGTCTTTAATTGGCTGATACATTGATTTTTCGAAGTGTAGGACCCCTTCCAATTTTTCCTTCTATTAGTGTTAATAGAGGATGGTTGCCCAGTTGTACTTCCTCTTAAAACAATAATCACCACCACCGCCATTCCGTAATTGACTTAGTCTACATTAACGACCTCCTTGATTATGTCATCGTCAGCTATTACGTGAGCAGTAATATGCATCTTCTTTCTTTAACAACAGGTTGATACAAACCAGCAGTTAGATGTCAAGGTGACTCTTTCGTCAGCAGTTTAGCAAACATCCAGAAATAGATACCTCGGGAGCTGCTTCCCCGTTGGCAGGGGTGCACTTGCACCTGCTTGTTTGCCTGGTGGGCACGTGTGTGGTGAGTGGGTTTGTACTGCGCGAGTTCTTCAGCACAAACGACACACAAGTTACCCGACAGTTTTCTCACACACACTAATAGAATGTTGACCAGTACGTCACAAGATTTTAAAAATAATTACAACAACAATATCAACAATAATACAAACCATTTCCTTATTGACTGGTCAGCAGGTTCCGTTGTATGGCCATAATGGAAGCTAAAACATTTTCTCGAATAAATAAATAAATAAAATAAATAAATAAATAAATAAATAAATAAATAAATAAATAAATAAATAAATAAATAAATAAATAATAGTGTTATTGGCTTTATGTCCTGTTAACTACTTTGGATGGTTTTCGGAGACGCCGAAGTGCCGGAATTTTGTTCTTTTACGTGCCAGTAAATCTACCGAAACGAGACTGACGTATTTGAGCCAGGATTGAATCTGCCAAGGGTGCTGTGTTGATTGCGGACAGTGTCGATTGCGGACACCTCATTAACAGTCTCGATTGCGGACACAAAATATTTGGGAAGAGTGGCAGCTCGTTCCAGGGTTTTCCACCTCTCTTACCAATCCATTTCTGCTCT
The DNA here is from genome assembly GCF_040414725.1 of Anabrus simplex. Taxonomy (NCBI): domain Eukaryota; kingdom Metazoa; phylum Arthropoda; class Insecta; order Orthoptera; family Tettigoniidae; genus Anabrus; species Anabrus simplex. The sequence continues at coordinate 217,157,857 of NC_090265.1, read as the reverse complement.
AGTTGTCATACTGAACATTAGCTCTACCACTGTGTTGAGTTTTTAGTTCGTTTGCTTGTTTCTGCACATTAATCGTTATGCTATTATGAAATTTATTGAGACGGAGAAAGGTGAGCCATGTGCCTTATTGCATGGTTATAGTCACAGACAGTTTAGAATTAGTAAATATGGTGTTACCACATGGATTTGTTTGAAGGAGAGAACGAAGAAGTGCAAAGGAAAATTATTTACACTGACTGACAGAGCAAATGCAACACCAAGAAGGAGTGGTTCGAAAGGGATGAAAGTTGGGGAAAAAACAGAGACGGCACGGACGAATAATTGATGTTTATTTCAAACCGATATGCAGGTTACACAATGCGCACGGCATCGACTCAGTAGGATGTAGGACCACCGCGAGCGGCGATGCACGCAGAAACACGTCGAGGTACAGAGTCAATAAGAGTGCGGATGGTATTCTGAGGGATGGTTCTCCATTCTCTGTCAACCATTTGCCACAGTTGGTCGTCTGTACGAGGCTGGGGCAGAGTTTGCAAACGGCGTCCAATGAGATCCCACACGTGTTCGATTGGTGAGAGATCCGGAGAGTACGCTGGTCACGGAAGCATCTGTACACCTCGTAGAGCCTGTTGGGAGATGCGAGCAGTGTGTGGGCGGGCATTATCCTGCTGAAACAGAGCATTGGGCAGCCCCTGAAGGTACGGGAGTGCCACCGGCCGCAGCACGTGCTGCACGTAGCGGTGGGCATTTAACGTGCCTTGAATACGCACTAGAGGTGACGTGGAATCATACGCAATAGCGCCCCAAACCATGATGCCGCGTTGTCTAGCGGTAGGGCGCTCCACAGTTACTGCCGGATTTGACCTTTCTCCACGCCGACGCCACACTCGTCTGCGGTGAATATCACTGACAGAACAGAAGCGTGAATCATCGGAGAACACGACGTTCCGCCATTCCCTCATCCAAGTCGCTCTAGCCCGGCACCATGCCAAGCGTGCACGTCTATGCTGTGGAGTCAATGGTAGTCTTCTGAGCGGACGCCGGGAGTGTAGGCCTCCTTCAACCAATCGACGGGAAAATGTTCTGGTCGATATTGGAACAGCCAGGGTGTCTTGCACATGCTGAAGAATGGCGGTTGACGTGGCGTGCGGGGCTGCCACCGCTTGGCGGCGGATGCGCCGATCCTCGCGTGCTGACGTCACTCGGGCTGCGCCTGGACCCCTCGCACGTGCCACATGTCCCTGCGCCAACCATCTTCGCCACAGGCGCTGCACCGTGGACACATCCCTATGGGTATCGGCTGCGATTTGACGAAGCGACCACCTGCCCTTCTCAGCCCGATCACCATACCCCTCGTAAAGTCGTCTGTCTGCTGGAAATGCCTCCGTTGACGGCGGCCTGGCATTCTTAGCTATACACGTGTCCTGTGGCACACGACAACACGTTCTACAATGATTGTCGGCTGGGAAATCACGGTACGAAGTGGGCCATTCGCCAACGCCGTGTCCCATTTATCGTTCGCTACGTGCGCAGCACAGCGGCGCATTTCACATCATGAGCATACCTCAGTGACGTCAGTCTACCCTGCAATTGGCATAAAGTTCTGACCACTCCTTCTTGGTGTTGCATTTGCTCTGTCAGTCAGTGTACTTTAGATATGTAACTGAACTTAATCTTAAAAGTTTTTAATAATTTTAATATTATGTATACCTCTCTATTGATTTTCAACTGTGATTCATTTAACCCTCAAACACACGCGTATGGGGTGGAATCCACCCCAGGTCATTTTATTTCCTAGTGAAATGTACAAATAACTTTTCGGTGCTCTCCTCGCTCTTGTACCTTTCTGGCTGGATCCCCGCAGAAAGAGTCATTCTTACATAATCTATCTTAAAATCTCCAATTTATACAGTAATTCATATTTTACAATACAGTGATATGTGGGGTGGAAAGCACCCCTACGCGTGTGTCTGCGTCCTAAGATCTGGCGCGTGTGCTTGAGGGTTAAACTTTAGTTTCAAATCTATTAAAATACATTGTATTTACTATTTGTGATCCAATTAATTTTTTCCAGATTGACAAACTTAAAGTGTTTCTGCACGTGTTATGAAGCGCGTAGAAATGTTTTAACTTAATTTGGTTGTATTCATTAGCAACCAAAATAATTGTTCTTTATTATTAAATATTTGTTATTCTTATTTTGATTATTAATATTTTATTACTAATTATTGCTGGTAGGGACCCTCTTCGGAGGTAGCCCTGCCCAGGGATTGGCGCCCCTGCCTATGTGAGTCCCAGAGCACACTGGCCCGCTGTGTAGCATCTGGTAAGGGTCCCAACTCAGGGTTACGAGTGAAGCCCTCAACGGAATCTACAGCAGAGAAGATGGACTTCTGAATGGTGGAGATTGCGGGAGAGGCAGCCCAGTGCTTAGGGAATAATATAAGTACACTTGGCATCAGCAGCGTCTGTTTCCCATGTCAGGGGCGGCTGCAAGGGCGTCTGTTCTCCCTGTAAGGGGCGGCCTAAATAATTGCTGGCAGTAGCTCTAAAATGCCTTTGGGAGTGGCGACCCCATTGTAATCAACGCTCCTGAATAAGATTCGGAGTGGCCAACCCTGAAGGCGTTTAGTCTTCACCCCTAGTAAATTTCTTTACTAGTTCGCATACGATGATAAACAACGACGCAGATGTCACTACCCCAGGGAGTATCCAATCTCCCGTCACCAATGGTGGCGCATTCAGGCCTTCGGATTCTGGGGAGCCTGACCTCATCGTGCGGGGAAAGTCGGAGTTCCCCAATATCACCAACCTATTGAGACCCAAAACTGTCACACACTTTGGAACCATCAATATTCAAACCCTCTGTAAGACCGGAAAACTCAAGCAATTGACGGACATCCTGCATAAACGCAAAATTGCAATAACAGCAGTCCAAGAAACCCGATTTACTGATGATGTGGCTTTTGAGTCAGAAGGTTATAGAGTAATCAAGGGGAAACCAGCATCTAAGAACACACATGGCTCCAGCGTTTTTGGTACAGCTTTTTTAGTACGACGTGATATAATGGATTCTGTCATCGGATTTACATCAGCTAGCGAACGCATCTCTGTGTTATCTCTAAGATGTGGCAACAAGGGATACTCTATTGTAAATGCACAAGCTCCAGTTAATGATGACAATAAGAAGAACCCTGAAAAGGTCGAAAGTTTCTGGCAGATGCTAGAAGACGAGATCGGTAAGATCCCCGGTCACCATGTCAAAATACTCGTAGGTGACTTCAACGCTCAACTGGGAAAAGAACGACAGTACCAAGATATACTGGGGCCTTACACAGCACATAGACGAACAAACACCAACGGCAAGCGCTTAATTGAACTGTGTAGATTACATCAGTTGAAGATCATGTCCACAGTTTTCCCCAGAAAGCCAAAATATCAGACCACCTGGCAATCACCGAACGCAGCTATAGGATCATTTCAAATCGATCATGTTACAATCAGTGTAAAATGCAGGAAAGAGATCATGAATGTCAGAGTTCGTAAAGGATGGAATGTTGATTCTGCCCATTTCTTCACACAAATAAAGACCAGATTACTGCCAAAACGAAATATACCTTCTACCACAGTTCCACCAAGGATTGATCCCCAATTCCTGTCGGAGAATAAAGAACGTTTTGCAACCGACATCTTGCAAAAAGATATGAAAGACTGGAACCAACTGAAGTCCACCATATGCGAAACGACCAATAACCTCGGACAACCTCGAAGGAAGAGACGACATAGATGGTGGAATACTGAATGCGATCTTGCAGTTGATGAGCGTGCCGCAGCGTGGACGAAGTGGTACTCGACTAAACGAAAGGAAGATTGGGAGAATTTCAGAATGATGCGGAAACTGTCGAGTAAAACCATCAGACGTGTGAAAAGATCTTACGATCGGTCAAGACTGGAGAAGTTAGATGAAGAATTCAAAATGTACAACACCAGAAACTTTTATCGGGCCTTCAAAGAGGAACTTTCAGGTTATAAACCACAATGTCTTCACTTTAAGAATACTGACGGGGAGTTGGTCACCTGCAACAGCCAGAACGTGGAACTTTTGGCAAACTACTTTGAGCAGCTGCTCAATTGCGAAGAGCCCACGGAAAGATTACCTGTTGAAGATCCTCCAGAGATACACCTCCCATCTAACCCACCAACAATGCAGCAAGTTGCTAATGCCATCGGACATCTTAAGAACTGCAAAGCACCCGGGGAAGATGGCATCATTGCGGAAGCTCTAAAAGCAGGTGGAAATAAGATCACAGAGGCCATACACCAGATCTTGCTCGATTGCTGGGAGACTGGCAGGATCCCTGATGACTGGAAATCAGCTATCATACACCCTTTACATAAAAAAGGTGACCACAGTGATGTCAACAACTACCGAGGGATATCTCTGCTGTCAGTAGCATACAAAGTGCTGTCAAGGATTTTACTGGACAATGTAGAAAGCCAATGTGATCGAACGATTGGTGAATATCAAGGAGGATTTCGGCGGGGACGGTCTTGTACCGAGCAGATCTTCAACCTAAAACCATTCTCCAACTAAAACAGGTAAGGAGTATGAACATCGCGGTGGTTTTCGTCGACTTTAAAAAAGCTTATGATTCCATCGACCGCCAGACACTCTTCTCCGTACTGCAAGAACGAGGTGTTGATTACAACACACGCACCCTCATCCAACAGACTCTTACGGATACAACATCTAAGGTGAAGTTCAGGGGAGAACTATCTCGGACTTTCAAGATAAAAACTGGAGTACGGCAGGGTGATGGCCTCTCACCCATTCTGTTTAATCTAGTGCTTGATAAAGTCATCAAGAACTGGGAATGTACACTGAGGAATCTAGAAATCAAACCAGTTGCCATTGGAGCCGGGACTCGAAAGATTGAGATCAGGTGCCTAGCATTCGCAGATGACATTGCAATCCTAACCAACAACTCTAAGGATGCTGTCATTGCTATTGAAGCCCTGCACGAGATAGCGGTGAAGGCTGGATTACACATATCGTATGACAAAACTAAGTACTTTGAGACTCGGTATCCCGGTAACCCCCCTTTGACGACCATACATGGAACGATTGGGAAAGTCAATCGCTTCCGCTATCTTGGTGAATGGGTCCACCCCAATGGTAGAGACGGTACATCCATCCTAGAAAGGTGTAACAAACTCAATGCAGCGTACCAACTATCCCACAACCATTATAATAAGAGGTGCATTTCGAAAAATGCTAAGATCTGTCATTACAAAACTGTCGTCGGACCACAGTTTTTATACGCCTCAGAGACCCTCCTGATGAACAAAAAAGGCACCATGGATGATCTAGAGAAAGCCGAAAGACGTATCCTCAGGAAAATTCTTGGACCGAGATTGCTCCCAGATGGAACCTACAGACTTAAATCGAACTCTGAGCTGTATCGACAGTTAGAATCAGCCAATACCAGCATGCGACGTAGGAGGCTTAAGTTCTATGGACACCTACAACGAATGGACAGCAACAGGCTTACCAAGAAGATCTTTTCTTTGGTTAAAAGCTACAAGACTGGAAGCTTGTGGCTTAATGAAGTACAGAAGGACTTGGATTCGGCTGGGATTTCAGATATTGATATAGAAGATCGTTCCAAATTTTGTGCTATGGTACAGTCTTGGACCCCACCACCTCGAGTTCCTAGAAGTCGGAAGCCCCTTTCACAGGAGAGAAAGGAGAAATTATCAGCAGGGCTCAAGAGATATTGGGAACAAAGAAGAGCATCGAGGAAGAACTAGTCGCCAGCGCTCCTTAGTGGGCTTAAATCAATAATAATAATAATTACTAATTATTATTTATTTGCTTACTTATTTGAGGTAATGAATTCGTGATAATTGTAAATCATGACTGTATATCTGATGAGGCTCAACTGCATGTAAAACAAGCAATATTTCGTGCAAAGAAACGGGCTAGAGAATAGTTTAGTTCTTCTACGGAGGTATACCTCAGATTTATTCTGAAGAATTTCAAAATTTGCATAATAAAGAATATGAACTTAACACACATTCCTCAGTTTGCAAATATTAAACATTCATTGTACTATGGAAGGAATAAGGATCATGGAGTGCAGAAAGAACCGAAGTTAGTGTCAGAAATCATCATCAGTGAAGAATTGTTGAAAATGTTTGACGGAAAGAGCTGTCTCCTTTCAAATGACGGCGCAGATGACAGAATGTTCATTTTACGCCAGTTCCTTAGTTAAGGAAATGTTGCGAGAGAAAACGTTGTTTTTCGTTGACGGCACAACTATACACGATACATGTGGACCTGGGATGTAGTGAAAGTGAAACTAACATAACTCCTACTGTATTTGCACTTCTTCCTGACAAGAAAAAAAGGAACATATATTCGTATGCTCGAAAACATTGTGCAAGTTGTTCCAGAATGGGAAACAAAGAAATTCACAGTAGACTTTGAGACTGGTGCTATTTTGCTCTAAGGGAAACATTTCCTCAATCTAAGATTCACGTTTCCCCCCCCCATTTCAAGCAGTGTCTGTGGAGGAAGATTCAGGAAATAGGAATGACGACTCATTACAAGTAAAACAAAGAAATCAGACGAAATGTGAGAAAATGTGCTGCACTTGCTTTCCTGTAGCCTGAAGATATAGAGTGGATGGAATCTAATTCACAGTCAAACTCCGCCGGATGTGAAATTAATAGAATTATTCGACTATTTTGTTGAACAATGGCTGCTAAATGAATCTATCCCGTTGAAGATGTGGAAATGTTTTAACGTTAGACACAGAACAAGCAAGGGTGGAATTACAAAATCAATAATAAAATTGGAAGGCCTCACCCAAGAATAAGAAATCTCATCACCTGTCTAAAGCTGGAAGCAGAGAATTCAGATCATTCAGTTATGCAGATGTACTTAAATTTGGAAGGAACTAATAGAAAAAGAAAGTACCAAACTGGACGGAAGAATTGCTCGAAGCACGAGGAAGTACAATGAGGATGGCAACTTGGAACGGTTTATGGACGTGATGTCATTTGTCCTCAGAATGGAGTAAGCGTAAGTGTCGTTCGTTCAGAAAACGTATGTTGTAAATATGAGTGTATTATTAACAGTATGTATGTAAAATTATGACGTATCTTATAGATGAGAAATAATGACAAGCCTAAATCAATACGTAAATAATTAGTAGTATAATAATTTCGTGTGGCCCTTTCTAGCCGGGTGCAGCCGTTGTAAGGCAGGCCCTCCGATGAGGGTGGGTGACATCTGCCATGTGTGGGTAACTGCTTGTTTTTTTTTTTTTTTTTGCTAGGGGCTTTACGTCGCACCGACACAGATAGGTCTTATGGCGACGATGGGATAGGAAGGGCCTAGGAGTTGGAAGGAAGCGGCCGTGGCCTTAATTAAGGTACAGCCACAGCATTTGCCTGGTGTGAAAATGGGAAACCACGGAAAACCATCTTCAGGGCTGCCGATAGTGGGATTCGAACCTACTATCTCCCGGATGCAAGCTCACAGCCGCGCGCCTCTACACGCACGGCCAACTCGCCCGGTGGTAACTGCGTGTTATTGTGGTGGAGGATAGTGTTATGTGTGGTGTGTGAGTTGCAGGGATGTTGGGGACAGCACAAACACCCAGCCCTCGAGGCATTGGAATTAACCAATGAAGGTTAAAATTCCCGACCCGGCCGGAAATCGGACCTGGCACCCTCTGAACCGAAGGCCAGTACGCTGACCATTCAGCCAACGAGTCGGACAATAATTAATAGTAAAAACTACAAACTTCTTAAAAAGTGCGAACAGTTATTCTGCCAAAGCAAAACAAAAAGCAGTTAATTATGGCACTAGGTCATCATTATTTTAAAGGCCGAGTACGGTTAACCGTGCGGTTTCATGGCGTCCGAGGGTCTTCCGAACCTCTGCCGGTAACTTCATGTGCGGAGCTACACGGCAGGCCTACCTCGAAAATAAGCGAGGTGCTCTAAAAAAAAAAAAATAATAATAAAGGGCACGCAGTCCCGGTTAGCGCTAACAAACAATGAACCTTTACGCACTTGCAATAGTAATATAAGTACTAGATATACTTTATTTCACGAAGGTCTACCTGTAGGAAATATACACATCGAGACTACTAATGATGTGTCCGCAATCAAGACTGTTCGCAATCGCGACGACACCCTGCCAAGTTGAGGTCAGACGGCCAGCGATTCAACGGTCTGAGCCACTCAGCCCGGCAATAAATAAATAAATAAATAAATAAATAAATAAATAAATAAATAAATAAATAAATAAATAAATAAATAAATAAATAAATAAATAAATAAATAAATAAATAAATAAATAAATAACCAATTAAACATTAGTAAATACAACTTTTATAATCATGTATTTGTATGTTTAGTTCTCAGCCCGAAGGCTGGTTGGATTCTCAACAGCTCCGCCATCAGCTGTCATAAGATGGCCTAGGCATCACTGAAGAGGCGTACTGGGGAAATGAGGAGTGAGGTAGTTTCCCGTTGCTTTCCTCACTGAGACAGAAGTTGCTATTAGCCTACATATCAGTCTGCCAAGCCCACTGAAATGCATGCACCAACCGACCCTATGAGCAACATTTTCACACCATTCATAGCAGGGACTGGCTGCTTGAGGAATGGCATTACTAGCATCGCTCATACCTCAGTCATTCATATTGTCAAAGCCAACGATAAGACAGAGACAGGCCAATGAAAGTAACACAATTGCTCTAGCCTATACCAGAAGAGATAGTGCACTGTAAATACTAGGTCCCGCCAGCAAAGGCACTTTTATAATCATAACATTCTTAACATTCTTTATTGTAGACGGATTTTATATTATCAGCTGTTAATTGTCAGACTCTTTGGCGGAAAGGTCAACAGAGCGGCCTTGTGTTCAAAGGATCCTGAGTTCAGTTGCTGGTCGATCTAGGGTTCTAGCCGCATCTAACTCATTCTTCTGGCCGGACGATTGGGTGTTTGCGTTCGTCTTAGTACACATCTTTAATCACACACAGCACATCACACTACTCACCACAACAGAAACACGCAATAGTGATTACATCTTTTAAAAAAAGCGTCGGGAAGGGCACCCGGTCGTAAAACGGGGTCAAATTCATATATGTGTGACAGAGTTCGCACCCATCCCCCAGGTGTAGAATAAGCGGCAGTAGAAGAGGAAGAAGAAGAAGATACATGTTCTGGAAAGGTACCAGCTCAATTGTGCTGCTTAGGAGTTTATTGAGCAAGTTTTCCTATTATCTGACAACATAGAATATTTTAAATAGTTCGTAACTAATTCTTTGGGGGAGGGAATAAGCCTACTATATAATGACAAAATATACTGACAACAGAATATATCGCTAACTACTTTTAAACCTTACGAATTGGCTGTGAGCTTGCATCCGGGAGATAGTAGGTTCGAATCCCACTGTCGGCAGCTCTGAAGATGGTTTTCCGTGGTTTCCCATTTTCGCACCATCTCCAAGCCCTTCCCTATCCCATCGTCGCCATAAAACACCTGTGTCGGTGCGACGTAAAGCCACTAGCAAAAATAAAAAACCTAACTATTTTTAACATCACTGGATCGATTTATACGAACAATTTTCCGTCAGATGTTCCGTTTAATCTGTGTCTAGCAGTTCATTCTTTAACATTACACAAGTATGTGGAATATTTTAAAACAGTTGCTTTCCTTCGAGAGGTACCTTTGGGTAGGTATAGAATTTTACACAGCGGATTTAGGTTTCTGCTTTTGCTTCGACAAATTCTAGATCTGGCACCCGCTGACCAACCACAGCAACAGAAGTAATCTGCACGATCGTGGGAAAGGGCTAAAACGAATTAATTCTGCTTCATGAACCAGGGTCCCCATTTTTTTTGCAAGCTTGGTAAGTAAATTAGCATTCTAAGGTGTCAAAATTTTTATAGTGACTTTTACCCTATCCTGTATATACGTATACAGTCTACCCTAGGTGGAGACTCAATTCGTTTGATTTAGAGGGGATAAAATACGCCATCGTGCCGTTAGGTTTGCCGGCTCGTAAAAGGAACTGCTGTGGGACTGAATTTCAGCACCTCGCCGTCCCTGAAAAACGTATAGTAAGTGGGGCATTAAACCATTATTATTATTATTATTATTATTATTATTATTATTATTATTATTATTATTATTATTATTATTGGGAGAGATTGACCCGTAAACTGGGAAGAAAACAAGCCTACACATTATTGGAACACTCCTAGGCAGAGAGGGTTGTATGGACCCTACGTGCTTTTTCACATTCGTCCACAAAGATCCGAAAAAGGAAAAAGATCCATGTAAGAAAAATTGTTGGAAGCAAATGCCAGATGTCAGTTTTGTGCACGATGCCCACAGCTGGGGCACGTCTCACCGATCTTTATTTTACAGAAACGGATTAAAGTTCATTTCTTCCCGGAGAGAGTGAAACACGGAAACCACGTGATATGTGAGGTGACACCTGCCGTTGATAGCGGTGGTGTTCTTAGAAAATTAATTCGGGTCGCCAGGCAGATGGAATTACAAATACGCAATTTGTTACCTGCCTCGTCAGCATGTTCATGACTTTGTTTCTCTGAAAGGCAAGACCTCAAACTGTAGTCAGCTATTATATGCTATAAATAGACACACAGCTCACATGGTTCTACGTTCATTGTTTTTTAACTTCTGTGTGCCATATGCAGGGTGTATGTAAATAGGTGTCAACTATTTTGGGGAGACATTCCTAAAGAGAAAACATTAACAAAATATAGCTTACTTTCATTTATGAACATGGTCATGGAAATGTTCCGTTCCATGGTTACGCTGCTTTATTTCTAACAAAGAAGGTAACAGTACAAGTGACAGTATTAAGGAAGTTATTACAAAAATCGCTCAACGTGACCCTCTCCTCCGTAGAAGAATCTCCGTGTCCTGCGCTCCATGTTTTGACGTACCCTGTTGAAAATGCGTGGAGTGTTTCGTATTTGTTTAAATCAATTCAGAACACACTCTAGAGCCTCCGTGGCTCAGGCGGCAGCACGCCGGCCTCTCACCGCTGGGTTCCGTGGTTCAAATCTCGGTCACTCCATGTGGGATTTGTGCTGGACAAAGCGGAGGTGGGACAGGTTTTTCTCCGGGTGCTCCGGTTTTCCCTGTCATATTTCATTCCAGCAACGCTCAACAATATCATTTCATTGCATCTGTTATTCATTAATCATTGCCTCAGAGGAGTGCGACAGGCTTCGGCAGCCGGCACTACCTCTATCCTCGCCGCTAGATGGGGGCTTCATTCATTCCATTCCTGACCTACTCGAATGACTTTAAAAACAGGCTGTGGATTTTCGTTTTCAGAATACTCTCTTAGAAAGTCAACATTGGGTACAAGAGTTGCACAAACGATGGATTTCAAATGTGTCACAAGGTACTTTTTTAATATCAATAGATCCTCTTCGACCAATCCATCTTTGCGGAAAACAGTGATTCAAATGACGGCGAACGCTCAGACTGAAGTGAGCTGGAGTGCCATCGAGCAGGTACCACATTCGGTTGATTACGTCCAGAGGGACCATTAAATGGTGCAATTCCTTTAAGAGAACTCCGGTATCTGGCTCCTATCAGACACTGATATAACAAATAATGACCATTAAGATGATCGTGTCATCCTCTGTGGTGTAGTGGTTAATGTGATTAGCTGCTACCCTTGAAGGCCCGAGTTCGATTCCCGGCTCTGCCACGAAATTTGAAAAGTGTTACAAGGACTGGAACGGGATCCACTAATCATCGGGAGGTCAACTGAGTATTCCCTCCTCAGCCAACCTCGAAGTGGTTTTCAATGGTTTACCGCTTCTTCTCCAGGCAAATGGCGGGATGGTACGTGACTGAAGGCCACGGGGACTTTCTTCCCTTTCCCTTGTCTATCCCTTTGATTCTTCCCATCCCTCCAAACGGCCCCTGTTCAGCATAGCAGATGAGGTCGCCTGGGCGAGGTACTGGTTCTCATTCCCAGTTGTATTCCCAACCCAAACTCTCACGCTCCAGAACACTGCCTTTGAGGCGGTAGAGGTGGGAACCCTCGCTGAGTCCGAGGGAAATCCAAACCCTGGACGGTAAACAGATTAAATAATAATAATAATAATAATAATAATAATAATAATAATAATAATAATAATAATAATAATAATAATAATAATAAATTGAATAATAAAATCACTGATCTTTCACACCATGCATGCAGCCTATTGATGACATCCAGGTTTCTCAATTCATTTAACATCTTAACAAAGTTGGCGGCCTTGATTACGAATATCCCACACTATACTTTCGCCGTAACGCGCATCGTCGTAATTAGTATTAAAGAAAAAACATAATTATATCGTGTGGGAAAAGTTACATAACTTGAATCTTACCTTTTGTGCCCATGTAACATTTTCAGACGTTTTATTTTCTACAACAATCTCAGTGTTTTCGTTACATATTCAATTAATTTTAAAGTTACCGAGCTCCATAGCTGCAGTCGCATAAGTGCGGCCAATATCCAGTATTCGGGAGATAGTAGGTTCGAACCCCACTGTCGGCAGCCCTGAAAATGGTCTTCTGTGGTTTCCCATTTTCACACCAGACAAATGCTGGGGCTGTACCTTAATTAAGGTCACGGCCGTTTCCTTCCCACTCCTAGCCCTTCCCTGTCCCATCGTCGCCATAAGACCTATCTGTGTCGGTGCGACGTAAAGCCGATAGCAAAAAAAAAAAAATAAAAAAAAAAAATGAAAAATAAAAAATAATTCAAGTTTCTGCATATGTGTAGATTTCACTTCTAATTCTTTTCTTGGCTGGAACTTCCACATCATAGCCTGATAAGAGTTTAATATTGGACTGTAATACCTAGCAATACAATTTCAAGAGAAATAGCGCTAAATAGACGAAAACACCTGGGAACAGTTATACCACCACGCTAAATTTCACTACATTTCTAGTAACCTTATTGCCAATGCAATGAAAATATTACTACCCGCACATCTTCCGCATAACAATACCGTAGTTAAAATTCGTCGGTAGAACTTCCAGTTTGCAGAACTGCAGCCTACGTACCTGGATGTTTATCTGACAGTCGTAGTACTGACCCTTAAGTTTGTCTCTTTTCTTTTTGCTACTTTTTTACATCGCACCGACACACAGATAGGTCTTATGGCGACGATGGGATAGGAAAGGCCTAGGAATGGGAAGGAAGCGGCCGTGGCCTTAATTATGGTACAGCCCCAGCATTTGCCTGGTGTGAAAATGGGAAAGCGCGGAAAACCATCTACAAGGCTGCCGACAGTGGGGGTCGAACCCACTATCTCCGGGATGCAAGCTTACAGATGCGCGCCCCTAACCGCACGGCCAGCTCGCCCGGTAAGTTTGTCTCTAGGCCCCTAACAATAATCTAGCTCTCCCTATCAGTAACTACGATACTATCTCTAATAGTGTTTTCCAGCGAACACCAAAACCTGACCTTTCACTATAGCAACCATAGAGGCGGGGGGAGGGAGATAATTATGGGGCTTCTCATTGGGAAATGTTGTAGCCATTCTCGAAATGATTTACATCCTGTCCTTATGTGACAAGTTAGTTCAGTAGTTTAGTCATTTCATGAAATAAGCTGTTTGCTGGAAAAGATGTTGCATGGGTTTCTTATAGAAGCAGATGGACTAACCAAACATCTCCTCCTTCTTCCTTCCTTTCTTTCTTTTTTTTCCTTTCTTTCGTTCTTTCTTTCTTTCTTTCTTTCTTTCTTTCTTTCTTTCTTTCCTTTCCTTTCCTTTCCTTTCCTTTCCTTTCCTTTCCTTTCCTTTCCTTTCCTTTTAAGTCGCACCGACACAGATAGATTTTATGGATATGATGGTATAAAATGGGAAGGAAGGGGCCGTGGCGTTTAAGGTGCAGCCCCAGCATTTGCCTGGTGTGAAAAATGAAAAGTCATGGAAAACCATTTGCAGGTGGTGTTCGAACCCACTATCTCATGAATGCATTAAACAGAGTCTTGTATCTGCTTGAATGTTGACGGATTGTGATAGGAGAGACGGCGTAGGCACTAAAAAATTACAAAATAGGCAGACAAAACGGAGCGAAAATATCTTTTAAAAATGAGCACTATTATACGCTCTAAATATTTGTAAACTGGGCAGTAAAATTAGCACTGTGTCCGCCTCTGTGGTATAGTGTTTATCGTGATTAGCTGCCACCCCCGGAGGCCCGGGTTCGATTCCCGTCTCTGCCACGAAATTTGAAAAGTGGTACGAGGGCTGGAACGGGGTCCACTCAGCTTCGGGAGGTCAACTGAGTAGAGGTGGGTTCGATTCCCACCTCAGCCATCCTGGAAGTGATTTTCCGTGGTTTCCCACTTCTCCTCCAGGCGAATGCCGGGATGGTACCTAACTCAAGGCCACGGCCGCTTTCTTCCCTCTTCCTTGCCTATCCCTTTCAATCTTCCCATCCCTCCACAAGGCCCCTGTTCAGCATAGCAGGTGAGGCCGCCTGGGCGAGGTACTGGTCATTCTCCTCAGTTGTATCCCCCGACCAAGAGTCTGAAGCTCCAGGACACTGCCCTTGAGGCGGTAGAGGTGGTATCCCTCGCTGAGTCCGAGGGAAAAACCGAACCTGGAGGGTAAACAGATGATGATGATGATGATGATGATGAAAATTAGCACTGTATTTATATGTATATTTTAATTTAAACTGTTTTGTTCAAAATTACCATTTTTAATGTTTGGTTTTAACATACATATATAGCTATAACTTGCTATAAAATGTAAATATTTATATATTACAAATTTATAAATGATAAATTTAAATGAAAAGTAGCATACGCATACAAATTTTCAACACAAAAAGGATTACAGATCAACGTCACGGGACCATCTCTTTGAAATGTAATGATTCAACACAAACTTAAAGAACAGAGCAGTCTCCCTTTCACACTGAGGGTGTACTGCGTAACTTCGAAAACGAAAAAGCACACTGAGCTGCTTTCAATGCCATGTTAATTTCGCTATGAAAGTCATTATAGGCATTATACATTAAACTAAACAAAGTGATCTCTGCTGTGTACAACTCCAAGAGAACGAAATGCATTTATATTACATCGATGTATCATATTAGTAAAAATAAAGCATAGGTTTCTTTGCCCAACATCTGATCTTTAGTGGTAAGGATCAGGCTGTAACTCGTCCACATGACCCGGTGGTGAGTAAAGTGACGTTGAAGAAATAATTGAACCCCACTTCTCATATCCTTTCAGGTGGAGGTGTTGTGCTATTTTTCACCCCTGTCACGAGATGATCTGCCATTATCAAGTTACGATGAAGAAATAAAGGGGGCTATTGACACTTCCGCACAAAGACGTTTTCTCCTCTTAATATTTCATGTAATATTCCCAGATTTAAAGGCCTTAGCGAGTATTGTGTCGTTGAATGGCAGTTAGCCGGATAGAAAATGTTCCAATATTTGGCAACTAGATTGAGGTCAGGTACTAAACTATTTGGAATTTTGAAATCTGTTCATCGGACTCATTTGTTGTAATAAATTACTTTCTAGTTGGAACACTGCAAACATTAATTGCTTCCAGTGCTAATTTGTTTACATTTTGAGTGACTGGACACTATTATCTTATGTGATGTGAGTAGCCTATTTATGCTTGTGTAAGAATTTCTTGCCGTACGGTTAGGGGCGCGCAGGTGTGAACTTGCATCCGGGAGATAGTGCATTCGAACCCCATTGTCGGCAGCCCTGAAGATGGTTTTCCGTGGTTTCCCATTGTTCACACCAGGAAAAAGCTATGGATGTACCTTAATTAAGGCCACGGCCGCTTCCTTCCAATTCCTAGGCCTTTCCTACCCCATCGTCGCCATATGACCTATCTGTGTCGGTGTGACGTAAAGCCATTTGTAAAAAAAAAGAATTTCTAGATGGAAAAAATCTCATAGGATGTTTTTGTGACTATGGACTGTAAATAGATGATGCAGAGTATTAAGCACACAATTAAGAACAGAGTAAACAACGAGAACCTAATCGTCACAGTTCTTTGTTTAATACTGTAGTGTATACTTTTTTCCAGGTATGTAGAGCACAGAAGTTGAGGAAGAATCCTTTTTTTTTCTGGAGTGTTCGAAAACGAGGCCCGACATTATATATATTCATTCTGGGTCTTTGTAGGCCAGAAAATGGTGAGTTTTATTTGTCCTTTTTAGCCTTTCTTAAGGTCTTCACGGCTTTTCTGCAAATTTACCTTGTTTTCATTACATCTTTACTGCCCATTCTCAGTTCGAATCATCATGAGTTGATCCATCACCTCTTAGACATCCTTTCTCTAGTAAATACATATGTTTGAACCATATCTGAAAAGACAGAGAATGAAACGAAATAAACTAGAAAAATGAAACTAGTGCTTAAAAATTCAGGTGTATCAAATTACGTGCAAGGTAAGTGAAATATTGAAAGGAGAAATTTTTGATATGAGTGTTTTTGAAGAGGAAGATCTCACCTGCTTCACGTATGCGTTGTGGAGGGAAGTTTCTCGATGTTCCGCGACGTGCTGTCTTAACACTGACGATCCTTTACACCTAAGAACCTGGAGATGACAATTGTGACATACTGCGGTGTTTCCGAATTCAAATTTCTGTGACCCTAGTGTGATTAAGCCAAATATTTGTATGATTCCAGTTACGTGTACTAATTCAATTTCTTTATCCAGGATGTCCATTGCGGGTTCCCTGAATTCATTCTAGATTGAAAAAATATCTCATTTTAAATTCTGCAAATACTTTTTTAATAAACACTGATTTTTAAAATTATGTTAATCTAAAAAAGTATATAATTTTTGAAAGAAGAATTATTTCACTAATAGACAGTATTTTTGCACTGCACGTTGCATATGACCAGAATTCTGAATTTATAAACATTATATTCCTGTGCCAGCCCCGTGGTGTAGGGGTAGCGTGCCTGCCTCTTACCTGGAGGCCCCGGGTTCGATTCCGATCTTTACCTGGACCCGAGGGCTAGTTCGAGGTCCACTCAGCCTACGTGATTAGAATTTGGCGAGATGGCGGCCCCGATCTAGAAGCCAAGAATAACGGCCGAGCGGATTCGTCGTGCTGACCATACGACACCTCGTAATCTGCAGGCCTTCGGGCTGAGCAGCGGTCGCTTGGTAGGCCAAGGCCCTTCAAAGGCTGCAGTGCCATGGGGGCGGGGATATATTGCTGTAATTAAAACTAATATTATGAATGCATTTGGGTGGCATTTTAACGTCCACTCTGCCAGATTTTAGGTCTTTTTACAGGTCTTTTTTAGCCAATTTATAAGTCTTCAACTTCCAAGCCCTGGTTGTATGTGTTAAAATGAGTGTTTTCGACAGACTTAAAATATTTAAAGTTACTTTAACATAGTGTCTCGGATTTTTTTTTTTTTTTATAAATTGTTTTGAGAAACAGAATAGTATAGAGATAGACTAATACCGGTACTCATAAATAAAGAGTGCAATATGACTGGTTAACCTATATTAAAGGAGAGATTGTCTCCTCCCAACATCCATCGGACATACAATAGCGTACATAAGCTGTGCCGAAGTTCACCGATAATCTAAGCCAAGAAATCTGAACAGCGATGTGACGCAAACCCGAAGACCGGATGTGAGTAGGTCTGCGGAAGTCCCCAACACAAGGCACTTGAACATTCCTCGTCACGCTGGAGTAACTGCTAATACCCCTCATTACAACAGCGCTGTTCCATCCTCCACTACCAAAATAGAGGGTGACCGGCTGGCTTTCTCCGTAGGGAAGGAAACAGCGCAGCGGTATGGGAACTGTACTGTATCCACCCATCTAATATATTGTTACCAGGTGCTGGTTATAAGACAGGAATCAAGTATTACATAAGAATGTGGGAAGTAGGAGCTCCACAGACGAGTGCGTTGGCTCCGCAGGTTTGTGGCTGGAAACCTGCATTCTCAACATGAATTCGCAATAGAGGGCTGAAGAGTAGTCTTCAGCCTGGAAGTTGGTAAGATAGTTACACTTGCTGAATAATATTTTTTATTAACTTATTTGCATACACAATTGATGAAATATTAACCCTTACAGAAGTTTTTCCCTTCAGGAGCAAAAGTACCATTCTTTCCCATTTAAAAAGGTACGTATTGGTGAGTATATTTATACAAAAATCTCTAAAACGTTATGAACAAACTGGACGGTGTTATTCATCTACCGGCTAAGCGACAATTTAAAAGAAAACGGAATGCTGGTACCATCTATCGCCTAAAGAGTGTTTTCGACAGACTGAAAATCTTTAAAGTTACTTTAACGTAGTGTCTCGGAACCTCTTTTTTTTTGGAGGGGGGGGGGGGGGAATAAAGTGTTTTGAGAAACAGAAGAGTATAGATTAATAGCGGTACTCATAAATAAGGAGTGCAATATGACTCAGTGTACTCACGGAGCTCTTGCCCCTGTGGATGGAGGCGGTAGAACAACACCCACGGTATCCCCTGCCTGACGTAAGAGGCGACTAAAAGGGGCGCCAGTGGCTCTCAACCTTGGAGCGTGGGTTGGTGACCACAGGGCCCTTAGCTGAGTCCTGACATTCTTCCATTTTCTTGTGCCAGGCTCCTCACTTTCATCTATCCTATCCGACCTGCCTTCGTCAATTCTTGTTCATTTCCGACCCTGATGGTATTAGAGCACCTTTTCACGCCCTTCGTGGCCTTTGCCTTTCTTTGGCCGATACCTTCATTTTTCGAAGTGCCGGAGTGTTATATAGAGGATGGTTGCCTACTTGTACTTCCTCTTAAAATAATAATCACCACCACATCACGGAGCTCTCTTCGAATTTAAACAGCTGTATCAGAAGAAAAACGTTAGCACCACTATCAATGAAGTTACAAGTTATGCATCAACCGTCTATCCGCCTTATTCAAAGAATTGATTAGTCAAATAGTATTTAGCATTCTGCAACATCCTCCCATATATTGCTATAGGGCCTACAGTGCATTATCATTAGTGCATGCTTATTTTTTACTGTATCACACTATAGGGTGCAGTTGACTAAGTAAATTTCATCAAGCAGTTTAGTAATACATACAGCAAGCGTTCATTAAGTTAATAATTAATTATAAATCATCCACAAAGACCTTGAAGTATCTGTGCTAGCACACGTGCTAAAGGTGTACCTGGAAGGATGTCGGTTCGATTTCTTGTCAGGTAGTCAGGATTTACTGATACTACCACTTCCGTCTTTTTCTGCTATTTGCTTTACGAGTCCAACACTTATTTGCCTGTATTTTCCTGGGACATTCTTATATACCGGTAATAAAATAGTAATAGGTATTGAAAACCTATTATTCTGTTGTTGGTTATTTACAACAAATTCTCGCATAGTGACGCTGAATTTCTTGTTGCATAACTAAATGTTCCGTAGCCCTGAGCATCAACTGTTTGGCGCTTAGCCGCTTGATGTGTATCTTCGGTCCGTAAAATGCAAATACGGCCAATTCAATTTGAGGAAAACAAGGAAAATGTTACACTGAATGAGTTTTCTTCTGAATAACCGCATTACGCAAACCACATTATGTAACTGTGGGCTACGAAATATTTCTTTATTTTAACTAAAATAACTCCTGCAAGGTGGTTTTAAATATGAAAACCTTTGAACGCGTTTTGCTCAAAACTAAGATTAGACGCATAGCCGCTTGATGCGTAACAGCGTCCAATTATCCCTTACAAAATTATCTCAAAAGGTAAACGTTAGGTAGGTACTTACGACAAAACGTATAAATGGTATTCCTTATCTTCACGTTAAAACAAGATCGTAACAGACACACTTGAAGAATGAAGTGATAACGATAATATAGATGTGTTAAAATCCGCAAAGTGACCTCTTATTGAACTAACATGACCAAATTACAAAAAGAAAGTTATATTTAATAGTACTCAATGAAAAATTCAGAATATTGTTAAAGTAAAGTGTTTTCTTTCAGTCACAAATTTAAAAATGTAAGTTGTAAATTAATTAAATTCACTTATACACCTAATATGCAAACAGGGACTTACGATTAAAATTACATTTTCTTAATTTAAATAATCAATATTTAGTATAAATATAGACATATGTTCATGTTATCGAGCCTGTAGTAGATCTTTCTAAAATGTATCAAACCCTAAAATAGTTTTAAAAATTAATAGTGAAAAAGTAATTTGGTTACCTCCATCTTTAAACAAATGACAAATTTTTATCTCGCGCTGCACGCACGCAATATAGTGTCTATATTGTTTGTGTGTCAATCACAAGGTTATTTCTGTTGCAGCAAAAGGCATCTTACATGCGTATAACTTCAGCATACGGTATTTCACTATTACTGTGTCCATCACAAGGTTATTTCTACCGATGGGAGTTTTCCCATATAATTCACACCTTTAAATGTGCATACCGACGAGCAGGCAGGGTGGGGTGATAATTTGTTCTAAATGACGTAATTCCCACTGGAAGCTCTTATCTTGTCAAGTAGAGTATATTCATCGTTTACCTTGTTCTATTTCTCTGGGAAAAAAGCATTCATTGACCATACAAATTAAGTTGGACGGATATCTCATCCTAAGATAATCCACAGAAAAGACCTGATCCGAGTTATTTTCTGCTTTCCCCTTTTTTTTCAATTTGCTATACGTCGAAAAGGGAAACCAAATTCAGGGCTGCCGACAGTGGGGTTCCAACCCACTATCTTCCGAATGCAAGCTGATAGTAAACCGCGCGGTCAATTGCTCCTTACTCCCAAATATTATACTGTGTACCTGTAAATCAGTCACAATACATGTATGAGAAATATGTGTATAATTTTCTGTTGCAGCAAAAGGGATCTTAAAAAACTTCCAACTCTTTCTTTTATTTCGCTTACTGCGTCTATCTCCTTTACCTGTCTTGCTCTGTTCGTTTTTGGAAAAATGTACTTTCCAGCCATTTTAACTCCAATTGACGACTCCATACCATACACATTAGTTACCTGCATTCTCTGTCATATTGTGAGGAGAGTTTCATTGGATTAAATACCACCACAAGGTTATTTCTCCTGAAAGTGGTTTCCCCATATACTTAATTCATATCGTGAACTACACATGCCGAAGAACAGGCCGAGCGAGGTGATAATTTGTTCTAAATACGACTTGGAGGAACCTATTCTGGCATGAGATGGTAATCTTGTCAAAGAATAAAAGGAATTACATAACACCTGGCCATTTGCTCCAGCTTTGTACAAGGACTTTTTCCTAGCGTGCTTCTGAGTTTCTATGGAGTTATGCACACAGGTCTAATACTTTCACACCATATCTAGTACAGAAAATCCACAATTTTTGCGGTCTAAATAACGTCTATTATCAACAGATAAATGGTGCAGGAGGGCATTGTTTCATCCTGATTTGCTCTGCATGATTCGTCTTTCGGATATAATACGTCTCAAACTCTCATGTCATATCTTTTTTTTTTTTTTTTGCTAGTTGCTTTACGTCGCACCGACACAGATATGTCTTATGGCGACGATGGGACAGGAAAGGGCTAGGAGTGGGAAGGAAGTGGCCTTGGCCATAATTAAGGTACAGCCCCAGCATTTGCCTGGTGTGAAAATGGGAAACCACGGAAAACCATTTTCAGGGCTGCCGACAGTGGGGTTCGAACCTACTATCTCCCGAATACTGGATACTGGCCGCACTTAAGCGACTGAAGCTATCGAGCTCGGTCATGTCATATCAGTCCAGAATTTATTAAATAAAATCTACCTGTTCTCATAAAAACCCATTTTACACTGACTTAGCAGATGTCATGGGATAGTCACCTAATAGCGTGTGGGGCTTCCTCTGGCCCTGCGAACTGCAGTGAGACGACATGGAAGTGAGTCGACAAGTCCCTGGTAGTCCTCTGGACACAGCTGACACCAAATTGTTTGCAGAGCGGCCGCCAATGCTGGTCTGTTCGTGGGTGCAGGATCCATGGCACGGAGCCTGCGTTCCAGGACATCCCAGATATGCCCGATAGGGTTCATATCGGGGCTCCTGGGTAGCCATGGCAGTCGTTGGACCTCCGCTGCATGTTCCTGGAACCATTCCCGGGCGACGTGGGAGCGATGTAGCGGCGCGTTATCATCTTGAAACACCGCAGAACCGTCTGGACGCTGGAAGGCCAAAAATGGGTGGAGATGGTCTCCGAGCAGCTCAACATACTGCGTACCATTCAAAGTCTCTTCCAGAACAACTAGGGGGCCCATTCCATACCAGGAAAATGCACCCTGGACCATAACAGACACACCAGCGCCCTGGACCACACCTTCGAGGCAGGCGGGATCTTTCGCTTCATGTGGTCTGCGCCATACACGGTGCCTCCCATCGGTATGGTGCAGTTGAAATCGTTATTCGTCCGACCATATCACGTTACGCCATTGTTCCAGTGTCCATCCCTGGTGACTGGCGACAAATGCGCGTCGTTGTGCCCGATGACGTTGGGTTAACAGTGGCACCCGTGTGCGGCGCCGGCTCCCATACCCCCATAGAACCCATGTTCCTACGAATTGTCCACTGGGAGACGCGTCTAGCGCGCCCTGTGTTGAATTGAGCCGTGATTTGTTGCACGGTTGCCCGTCTGTCACTATTGACAATCCGTCTCAGATATCGCCGGTCACGATCATCGAGGGTGGCTGGGCGGCCGGTCGTTCGTCTGTTGTGGACGTTGACACCCGCATTCAACCATTCGCGATACACCCTGGACACGGTTGATCGTGTGAAGCCGAATTCCCGCACCACTTCCGAAATCGCATTTCCCATCCGTCGGGCACCGACCACTATACCCCGTTCGAACGGTGTCAGCTCACAACGACGTTCCATGTTACACCTGTCACATGCACAGCTACTGCTCACAAGGTCCCCTATACAACTGCCGATGGCACAGGGGGCGTGTGGTGCGCAGACAACATACCTGCGCATCAGTGCTCCACTATCCCATGGCATTTGCTCAGTCAGTGTATATCCACAAATTTTCTCACTGTATTGGCCACCCAATTACTCTTTTAATTCTACCTACTGTATTTCTTGAAGGGCCTTCGTGCAATCGTGGGAACAAAAACCCTTTGTTGCTTGTTTTGTCTCATTTTACTCAGAAAGGTTCAATCTAATCCTATTCCGCTCAAATCCGGAGTTCTTCGAAGGTCCCTTTACATTTGAATATTGTTAAGTTCGGAGTAGTATTTTCTAAATTACCGTGAGGGAGAGGCACGGATGGTAAATTGTCATTTCCATCAGTGTTTGTAAATAGTTCTTTAAAAACAGAATTGTTGTGTAAACCCATCGCCGTCTAGTAAAACCGACATACGTATTTTCATCATTCATTTAATTTTCTTACCGTTTGTATCATAAGAACCCACACATACCTAGGTACATGGACATAATTTGAGCATTTTGTTGGGTGTGTTGGGGACTATTGGGAGGTCCATGAGTCCTCCCTTATGTGAGTAGTTTGATACCACAAAATTATTGTAAATATTCTCTTTCTCTTAATATTCTATGTTAATCACTTTAATATCCGCCTCTGTGGTGTAGTGGTAAGTGTGATTAGCTGCCACCCCCGGATGCCCGGGTTCGATTCCCGGCTCTGCCACGAAATTTGAAAGGTGGTACGAGGGCTGGAACGGGGTCCAATCAGCCTCGGGAGGTCAACTGAGTAAAGGTGGGTTCGATTCCCACCTCAGCCATCCTGGAAGTGGTTTTCTGTGGTTTCCCACTTCTCCTCCAGACAAATGCCGGGATGATACCTAACTTAACGCCACGGCCGCTTCCTTCCATCTTCCTGGTCTATCCCTTCCAATCATCCCATCCCCCACCAAGGCCCCTGTTCAGCATAGCGGGTGAGACCACCTGGGCGAGGTACTGGTCATCCTCCCCAGTTGTATCCCCCGGCCCAACGTCTCATGCTCCAGGACACTAATCTTGAGGCGGTAGAGGGGAGGGGGGGGGGAATCCTTCGCTGAGTCCGAGGGAAAAACTAACCCTGGAAGGTAAGCAGATTAAGAAAGAATCACTTTAATTTAAGCTCTGTAAAGTAAAGAACATTCACACAGAACTACAAAGTAGACCTAATTCAAATGTATTTGTTACTTGGCCTGATTTATCCGTAAGTAAAAATCAAGCAGACAACATAGACAAGAAACAAAATTGTTCTTTATGTTACATAATCTGATCACATTGCATTTTTACATAAATGTAGTCTCCTCTTTCGACTTGAATTACAGTTATAACTTAATTTTAAAATGGCAACATCAGTACTACTTTTGATAGCCAAAACAACGCCAAAGAGGATAACCTCTCCCGGGCGATCGTGTTCCTGAAGTATGTTTTTATAAACGCCGCGGCATGAAAAATACCTCTCACAGGTTGCTGCATTCATTGGAACTGTAAGAAGACAAAATTATGGAAAGGTTAAAGAATGAGGATGATCACGTTTTTCAAAAACTTCTCTGGGCCGGGCTGAGTGGCTCAGACGGTTAAGGCGCTGGCCTTCTAACCCCAACTTGGCAGGTTCGATTCTGGCTCAGTCCGGTGGTATTTGAAGGTGCTCAAATACGACAGCCCCGTGTCGGTAGATTTACTGGCACGTAAAAGAACTCCTGCGGGACTAAATTCCGGCACCTCGGCGTCTCCGAAGACCTTAAAAAGTAGTTAGTGGGACGTAAAGCAAATAACATTATTATTATTCAAAAACTTCTCTACAAAAACGGCAGCTCTTTCTTGGATATACATGTCTTTCCAATCTTCCATTTTGCAAAAAACAAACAAACAAACAAACAAACAAACAAACAAACAAACAAACAAACAAACAAACAAACAAACAAACAAGCAAACACTGCAGCTCAGACAAACATTTCTCGTCTAAAGTATAAAATTTACAAACATCTACTTCGCTTCCATTTAGAACTTAAATGGTTGAGAACATACAAATTACGAGGGCGAATCAAAAAGTAAGTTACACTTCCAAGTTATGGCCATTTATGGAACCACCTACACATAGGCAACATGGCTATGAAAACTTACAACGTATGTTCACTTTCCCACATAGTCCCCAAGAGACTGTAAACATTTTTCAGAACGGTCAACCAACGCTTCGATTCCGGATGCGTAGAAATCACCTCCAGCGATATGTAAACTCCTGGAGACAGCTGCTTTCACCTCCTCATCGTTTCAGAATTGTCGTCCACCGAGATCCATTTTCTGCTTGCCGAACACATAATAATCGCATGACGCTAAGTCTGGACTGTATGGAGAATGTTGCCATACCTCCCACTTGAATGGGGTGGTATATAGTGCCTTATTTAAAATTTCTCTTTGACTATGTCATAAATAATAGTGTGATACTAAAGGAATGGAAGGAATCTATAATAATACCAATTTATAAAGGAAAGGGTGATAAAAGGAAACCAGAGAACTACAGACCAATCAGCCTGGCCAGTATAGTTTGTAAAATACTGGAGAGTTTAATAGCAAAGTACATCAGAGGGATATGTGATGATAAAAATTGGTTCATGAGGAGCCAGTATGGATTTAGAAAGAAATTTTCTTGCGAGGCACAACTGGTGGGATTTCAGCAGGACATATCAGATCAATTGGATTCAGGAGGTCAGTTAGATTGCATAGCCATAGATCTTTCCAAAGCCTTTGATAGAGTGGAACATGGAATATTATTAAAGAAATTGGAGGGAATAGGATTGGACGTAAGGGTTATACTTTGGATAAGAACATTTCTAAATTCAAGGGTTCAGAAAGTCAAAGTAGGAAATAATACATCACAGGAAGAGAAAGTCTGGAAGGGAATTGCACAGGGTAGTATAATCGGTCCGTTACTTTTCTTAATATACGCAAATGATTTAGGGAACAATATAACATCAAAAATAAGATTGTATGCAGATGACATAATTGTTTATAGGGAAATAAATAACATTGAGGATTGTTCAGAATTACAAAGGGACCTTGACAGTATCCAAGAATGGGTTGAAGAGAATAATATGAAGATTAATGGAGGCAAATCAACTGTTACAAAATTTACAAACAGGAGCTTTAAAACTGAATTTGAATATGCTTTGGATGAGGTAGTTATCCC
This sequence comes from Anabrus simplex, assembly GCF_040414725.1. Taxonomy (NCBI): domain Eukaryota; kingdom Metazoa; phylum Arthropoda; class Insecta; order Orthoptera; family Tettigoniidae; genus Anabrus; species Anabrus simplex. Next base: position 217,131,657 of record NC_090265.1, on the reverse strand, counting down.
AAAAGATGGCAAGTGCAAATACTTAGGTGTGAGATTTGAAAGTAATTTGCAATGGAAGGGTCATGTTGATGACATTGTTGGGAAAGCATACAGATCGTTACATGTCATAATGAGGCTACTTAAAGGATGCAACAAAGAATTAAAAGAAAAAAGTTACTTAAGTATGGTTCGTCCATTATTGGAATATGCAAACAGTGTTTGGGATCCTCACCAAGAATACCTAATAAAAGAACTAGATGTTGTGCAGAGGAAAGCAGCAAGGTTTGTAACAGGGGATTTCAGGAGAAAGAGTAGTGTATCAGAAATGTTAAAGGAACTTGGGTGGGAAACTTTAAGTAAGAGAAGGGAGAAAACTAGACTTATAGGATTATATAGAGCCTATACAGGAGAAGAAGCATGGGGAGATATCCGTGAGAGGCTTCGGTTGGAAAATAATTATATTGGTAGAACTGACCACAAGTACAAAATTAGAAGGAATTTTAGCAAAAGCGATTGGGGTAAATTTTCTTTCATTGGGAAGGGCGTGAAGGAGTGGAACAGTTTACCAGGGGTAGTGTTTGATCCTTTTCCAAAATCTGTACAGATATTCAAGAAGAGAATAAACAACAACAGAGATAATAAATTAAATGTTAGAGGGCATTCGACCAGTGCAGGATATTGTAAGTAGGGGACTGCCTGTAGGGGTGAAGTACAGTGGGGACTTCGAGGGCCCTGGGACCGCTACAGTAGCTGTGAAGGCCCTTCAGGAACTCTGAAAAGTGGTGGCAAAAGGGGCTCTGGTTAAGACGCAGCAGATCCTTATGCTACTTAGGTTCCAAAATGGGTAAAATATAAATATGTAAATAAAGGCAATGTTAATTTTAATCTTATACCAGTTGTATAGTATTATTAGAAGTAATTTCACATACCGTACTGTATATGCGTTGACTATGTTTGTAAGATATTATAAGTAGAATTTTGTAAACAATATAAATTTATTAAGGATAATGTGTGTGTTTAATAGAAAAAATTATTGGCGTAAATTGTATAATATTGTATTCTAGGAAAATTTTCTTCGTCTCCTGTTAATTTAAAATTTAGTGCTTGACAATAATGTATTTTAGTGTACCATTTGCCACCGAGGTAGACACCTCATTTGCAAATAAAGAGATTTTGATTTGATTTTGATTTGAATGGCTGCAGCAGTTCGGACGTTTAACGCGCCGTGTGAGGTATTGCGTTATCGTGCAACAAAATCACACGGGCACTCAATTTTCCCCACCGCTTTTCTTTAATTGCCTTACGCAACCAGTTCAACGTTTGATAATACGAAGTCGACCTGATTGTTGTGCCTTTCAGCATAAAATCCACGTAAACCACACCCTCCATGTCAAAGAACACTGTCGCCATTACCTTTCCTGCTGAAGGTTGGACCTTGGCCTTCTTCCGTGGTGGTGATGTGGTGTGCACCCATTCCATCGATATTCTATTTGTTTCGGGGGTGAAGTGGTGGACCCACGTTTCATCCCCTGTGATGATTCGCCATAGAAACTCGTTGCCACCCACAGAATACCGTTACAAAAATGTCAATGACGATTGAAAACGTTGTCCTTTGTGAATATCGGTGAGCAGACGTGGGACCCATCTTTGACACAGTTTACGAAATCCAAGGTACTGGTGAACAATGGAGAACACACTGCCATACGAAATGCTCAGGATGCTGGCAATTTCCTGCAGTGATATGCGCCGATTCTCTCTAATGATCCCATCCACACGGTCAACATTTGCAACGGTACTCGACGCTGCGGGCCTGCCTTCGCGATATTCGTCCGTGATATCCGTGCGTCCGGCGTCAAATTGCTTACATCACTTTACAAAACCTGGGCGAGAATTTGCACGCTCACCAAATACAGGAGCGATTTCATGATGAATATCCGTGCAATTGAGCCGTTTAGCCCATAGAAATCTGATCGTTGCAAGCACCTCCAATTTGGAGTGAACATCCAGTTGACGCGCCATTGAATCTAGCCCACTCTGCACACACAATACGACGGGATACCACACCAGCCTTCCTATCGGACGTGTCAGCAGTTACTTTAGCTTGCTCCACATTGGCCACGGCCATGACACACAGCGTGCTCTTGCGGCGAAGTAGTGTAACTTACTTTTGATTCGCCCTCGTATTTTTCTTGAAGCCTGGTCTTTATCTCTTTCTTAAGCATGTCAATAACAGTAAACAACATTGTAGTTTTGTAGTACTGTTGCACTGTCTCAAATGGAGCTTTACTACCACCGCCAATTTTTGCCGGATTGTTGCCTTTTTGCAACTCTGTTGCTCTAAATCCACCGTGCAGCGATTGAAACATATTGTTACGTGACATCCCCGTGATAGTCCCTTTCGGTACTTCCAGGAAGGGGCTAGTGACTCAGACGACCTCGGATCTCCCAGCTAGCTTGTGGGGTGGGACCGGCATTTCCGTGTATTGTTCTCGTCGGCCGACTTACCTGTGAGTTTCTTGGAGATTCAACGGGAATGTTCTGCATGTAGCCACCTCGCGAAAATTCTGGCTCAAATCACCCGACCTATAAAAAGGGAGGCTATCCGCGGACAGTCAGTCACATTCGGGCTCCGTGGTGGAGCCAGTGTTGGCGCTGGACTCGGGGTCAGAGTTAGGGTCCGTGGTGGAGTAAGTATGAGACTCAGTGTGTTGGGGTTCGGTGGCTAGGATGAGGGCGACAGAGGTGTTGGCTATAGTTAGTGTCCCACCGAGGTCTAAACCAGGAGCTGTTGTTGGTGTGTCGGAGTGTTTAGCGAGTAGCTGGATTGCAGACGATGTACGGAAAGGAACACGTGTACTACCTGAGAGTACTGTGTGTTTTTGTATATCTATGGACTGAGGATCGCCGTGAGTCAGCGAGATAGCCCGCTATCGTGAGTGTGAGGGTAAATGGACCGGTGTTAATGTTAGCTGTTGTGAGTATCGTCCTGCTGTTGAATACCGTTTAACAATGTATTTGTTCACTGCATGTGACTGTCTAAATTACTGGACTGTCTGTGGAGTCAAACGAACGAACAGTCGTCATGTGTCGAGTGGCCCATATCCCTGTGTTCAGATCCAGCGGTCTACACACAGCTGCTGTATGAAGTGACTGGACTTGGGGGAAATTAAAGTAAGGATTAAGCGTCCGCAGGTATAACAACGGGGTGGACCGCCTACTGTGCCGTAAAGAAGAGGGACTTGTAAATAGACTGTAATTAGTAAGTGTGGCCATTCATAGCTGATTAGATTTGTGTGTGTGTGCATTTATTGGGTCATCCTGAAATAAATTAGAGTAATGAAACAGATGGAGTTTTATTCGTAACAATATTGAGTAAAACAATTCTTCATTTCTAAATGATCTTAAAACTTCAAATGTCCTGATCTTCACTGATTTTACAACTTCGCAGGTCACACTTCTGGACTGAAGAGTCTTGTGTAATGAGTCACGTTGCGTTAGAACACTTCTGAGTAAAACTTACTCAAATACAAATTCGAAATCCTCCATGCTTTTTAACAGAGCATTGGCTTATCTACCGCTGGCAGAGTCAGTCTGTGAATGTTTTTGTACAGACGACGGAGTGGCTGCAAAGTTATCTAACAAATATCATATAACTATTTATTTACAAGTAAAATTAATAGTGTTAGTCAAGTCTGAAAAAATGTTTCTACATAAAGATAAAATTTTGACTTAAAATGGTGTAATAAATATTAACACAAACTGACACATATTAAATAAAAGAAATTAAATACATTAGAGAATTTGCTTACCATTTAGCCATTAAAAATATTAAAGAATGCTGCAAAACAAACCAGCCATAGGAGGTGCAGGAGACAAACAATGCACTGTAATAAAACTAGTGTCTTCACCGGTCCGACTCGTTGGCTGAACGGTCAGCGTACTGGCATTCGGTTCAGAGGGTCCCGGGTTCGATTCCCGATTGGTTAACTCCAATGGCACGGGGGCTGGGTGTATGTGTTGTCTTCATCATCATTTCATCCTCATCACGACGCGCAGGTCGCCTACGGATGTCAAATAGAAAGACCTGCACCTGGCGAGCCGAACCAGTCCTGGGATATCCCGGCACAAAAAGCCATACGACATTTCATTTCATTTCACCGGTTGGCAAATACTGTACATGTACGGTAGCCAATATAACATCTGATTATCGATATAGTCCTATAGAGTCACAGCACAGCGCTCGACGCGCACCCGTCAGCATTTATTGGAACTTATTAGCGACATTTGAATTAGAATTGAAATTATTTCTATAAACATTATACAGGTAAACTATATAATTTTGCAACGAACATTTTGTTTCATTGAACCATTGAATGTTGAGACAAACAAGAAACGTATTTGTAAAATATGTATTGCTTTCCAACACACAAAGAATGTTTATAAAAAATGCTTGCCCTGGAACAGTAAAATTCATTATTACTTAATATTACAAACATTTAGTTTCCTTCAAAATATTGGCGGGAGGGGAGGGGGCAACTGCCATCTCTAGCCACCCCAAAAATACGCTTATGTACATATATATATATAAAGAAATAAAGTAATGAACACGATTTTTCTTACGTATATCATGGAAGGTCAAGAATTCAAACTTGTAACTTCATTATATAAAGAGAGAGACCTCACTGAATTAAGATCACAACATCTGCAGGATAGAAATGTGATCAGCCAGATAACTACTGTCAGCGACAATGTGTTACGAGGTTTTGTTATAGGAATGTCCGGCTTCTTAGCTGAATGGTCGGTAGAGTAGACTTCGGTCCAGGGATCATGGTTCGATTCCCCGCTGGGTGAGGGATTTTAATTCTGAATGGTTAATTCCCTTGGTTCAGGGACTGTATGTTTGTGCTGTCTCTGACATCCATGCAACTTATAAACCACGCAAAACACTATCATCCACCACACTACTACGCATTTTCCGATACACAGCAAATGCTATCCACCCTCGTCGGAGAGTTTGACTTAACAAGAGCTGCACCAGGCTAACAAAAGCCTCACGAGTCTCAACTCAGCGTACCAACTTTGAAACAGGGATACCTCATTGGGATCCGAGGTGTCTCATTATGCACATTGAGGCTTGATTTTGCCTGTGATATACTGTTTTATTTCGTACGCTGTATGTAATAAATTAATACTTTCGATTTGTTGTGTCATAAGAGGTCTCATAGGAAGACGTGTCTATGTCTTATTAAAATCTTCACATTAAAATCTGAATGTGGTATTTTTGTAGTTTACGATGTTTTGTTTGTGCACCGTGGAGATTCCACAATGAGTGTTTATTTACAATTTTTATCTTCGTACAGAGTCCGCTCGCGTTCGTCACGATATTTTTTGAAGTGAAATTCCCAGGTGTTTGAATTTCAAGCCTTATTTGCAATTCATTAGTTAGCTGATACATTTCTTGCAACGGGAAGTTTTCACGATGAGTAACGTAGAAACGGCGTACAGTTTATACTCTAGGAAATCTTCATGACATTGCACACGGTATGGAAAATTAGCCTCAAAAATGTTTTAGCCACATACTGTATCTCAAAAAATTGAAATTTATGACGATTATCTACATGAGTTATGAATTTATTTGAGCGAAAGGCCCAATAAAATTACTGTGCTCTTGAAAAAGTTGTCAGAGAGTGAAGAAAAGTAGGTGAACCATGTCACCGACTAGAACCAAAAATTAAGGGTATAGACGGTCTAGCGTTTGCTGATGATATAGCACTAATTGCAAAAGACATATCTGATGCACATAAACAGACTGCTATACTGGAAAAGCAAGCAGCAAAAATAGGACTTGAAAACTGATATGAAAAAGCTAAATTTATGACAAATATCAAAAATGCTCCACCTGAACTTACCATTGATATGAATAAAATTGCAAGCGTAAAGGAATTTAAGTACTTAGGTGAGTGGATCACTGAAAATGGCAACGAAAATAAATCAGTGGCTTCAAGAATTCAGAAAATGGACATTGCTTTCCAACACACAAAGAATGTTTATAAAGAATGCTTGCCCTGGAACAGTAAAATTCATTATTACTTAACAGTGAACAAACCTGAAGCTCTTTTATGCTTCAGAAATGCTCAATTTAATAAAAATCAAGAGAAAATCTTAGGGCCCAGAATTAAAAATATAGTACATTACCCCAAACCCAACTAGGATTTTAAAATATCTAAACTTACTGATACAAGGAGACTGCGACGAATACGCAAATTTCTGCAAATCAAACGTACGAGATCAAAATGGTACAAGCAAGTAGAGAAAGACCTCACTGAATTAAGATCACATCTGCAGGATAGAAATGTAATCAGGAAAATTTTGCACACAAGGGGATTTGAGGAAGATGAGAAGAAACCAAAACGACGTACATGGTCGGAGAAGCAGAAATTACAACAATCGACGAAAATGAAGATCATTTGAGCCTGGAGGAAAGATTAACACAGGAATTGACTCATTCGTGTAGCAGTAATACAAGAAGAAGAAGAAGAAGAAGACTGTGGTGCATGAATTTAAACCAGGCGATGTTGTGTGTAGAATTAGATTTACTGAATGGATTTTTAATCAAGTTTATAACGGATAATTTAAACCTTGTCATATTCTGCTTTCGGACGAGGCTTAATTCACCTTAAATAAGCACATTAATTCGAAAAACTGCCAAAATCTAGAGGCGTTAATCCTAATCTACTCCATGAAGAACTCCTTCATGATTTGAAAATAAAGGTGTGGTGCACAATTTGAGTTGACAGAATAATAAAACCACTTATTTCGTGGAAATAATTAGTAGTGGACGATGTGTGTAAATCATTTCGCAGCCCTTCTTGCAGAATTGATTGAGAGAAAACGTAGTTTCGCATTGTTTTCGGCAGGAATTTGCGAGAGCTCATAAAGTCAACGATTCCTTTCTGATAATTCACCAAGTGTTAAACGATAGAGTTATCAGCACGCTTAAGATGTTTATGACAAGAAGTATACATGCAAATATGACCTCATTATGATAAAATATGATATGAACGTGCAATCATTTTATAACGGCATAATTATACATAATTACTAGATTAATTGCATTCATCATTCATTGTTTCTTGTAGTGTCTCTATTCACTCGCTCCACCAGGATTTTTAATTTATATCTATACTAGTACGTAAGCCTGCCTTCGGCAGTCTAAGTTACTATCTATAAAGTAATTGGAAATTCTAAATGGAGTATTAATATAACTTATGTATGAATGTTACACTTTCCAGTTTTTATACGGCACTTGAATGGAATCAAAACAGTTATTATAGTATTTCGTTACAAACCATATTGAGTGAAGTTGTAGTGCTTTGTACTTTGTACGTTGTACTTTGAAGTCTATGGATCTGAGTACTCTTGAAAACGCTACATACAACTGTCCAAAACACTGGAGTGGAAGGATTCATCCCAACTTTGAAGTTTGTCCTGGTGTCTTATTCATTATGGCAGAGAAGGCTAAATTTAGAGGAAATTGCCTCCATTTAAGAACGAATGGAATTCCTGCATTCACAGGTGCTAATATATATTCTTGGAATAAAACACTTTCTTCCTGAAGCTGAGCCCGTCTGAACTTCTGTATGAACGATATTTTTTTCTAGTTTCCGTAGATTCAATCTCGTTCCATTGCACAAACCGGCTTTATTAACCTCATTAACGTCATCGCACACTATGGAGTCAAAGGTAATGTACGTTATTTGGTTATCTTTGAAGCTATTCAGATCCTATTGGCTGATGATGTTAACTTGTTTCTTTATTGGGCAAAAATTTGGTACTTTGGAAAACATTGTACTCTCATTTGGATGGAAAGTAGAACCAAGTGAATATCGTAGAATGCTTTTGGAAATCTGGTTTTCTTGAATTCCGATTGTGCCATTTTGCCTTGTTCTCCGTTTCCGAGTTTACAAGCCCCTCAGTGAAGTTAAATATTCATTTTGAGCCATAAAGTAGAATATTTAAAACTTGACTGGTTTACAGCAGTTCTGTAAGAGTGAGAAATTACTGCCAGGCACTGTTGGAAGTCTATACCAAGCAAGATCATTTTTTAACAAAAGGTGATTTGTGATTCTACATAGATGATCGCTGCGGAAAGAGGGTAATGGGGAGTCATGGTTACCTCTTCCCATATAATTGATTAACTTAGTTTGTCTTTTTTACTCCGCGTCTTCTGACACTCTTGTTTTCGGTCTGCGAATTTAGAGCCATTACACTCTTTTTCCTGTGACTTAACTTGACTCAATTCATCTTTCCCCAAATGTACCGTTTTAGCTTTTTGTCTCTGTAATTGCATATTTTATATTTTCCACTTTTGCCTTTGTTTACTCCTTTTGTCTTCCTCTTCGAGTTTTAGTACGTTGGCTGCTCGGCTCACTTGAAATTTGTTGATTTAACACACGACAGTCATACAACCTTTGACGATCGAAAATTCTTTTCAGGTGAGACCTCATGCTTTCATCGACGTCATGTTCTTCCGACGGATTTCTGCTGGCCTATTTTTGTGTACGTATAGCCGGTTGAATTAAGTCCAAAGCCCCAAGTTCCAATGCTTCAAACCGGAGAGTAAAACCTGGTTCAGTCTTATGACAATAGATGATGTTAATGTTATTACGTGCAACAAAATACAACCTCACCTCGCTGAATGAGAGGCATTGTATCTAGAAAGAACCAAGCATACGAAATTCCATCTCAGCTGAAAAATGTTTCTTCCATAGAAACACCTACAACGAAGCATCTAAGATCAACATTTGTTAACATGACAATACTCATACTTGTACGTCCAACCCATACGGGGTCGAAGTGGGATGAATCCTCGTAGCGAGTTTTACGATCGGATGCCCTTCCCGGCGTCAACCTCATCAGAGGAGTTAATGAGATAAAAATGAAAGACGTGATATATGATCGTGGGAAGGGAGAGAGTGAAACCCCTGTCGACAGAAAGCCAACTCCTGCCTAATAACACCAAAAGTTCTGTTCAAGGCTTTACGTCCCTATCGGGAACGTGAGGGCAGGCATACTCGTCGTCAAGGTTCCGGTCGACCGCGTATCACCACCACAAGGGAGGACACCGTCTTGTGCACCAAGCACATCGTAACTCCTTCACATCTTCGCCTGCCATCCGAGAACAAGTAATGGACTCCCTGCAACATTCAGTATCATCCCGCACCATTGGTCGGAGACTAGCAGCAGCCAGACAAGGCGATTACCGTCCCATGTGTATGTTGTCGTTTACATCACAATACAAACCGCTGAGTTCGGAGTGGTGCCGTTGATGATGAATGGTGTCGCATTGTGTTCAGCGATGAATAGCGGTTCTGCACTACCCCAGATGACCATCGTCTGCGAGTATGGTGGTGACCTGGGGAGAGGTTCCTTTCTTGCAATGTTTTGTAGAGGCAAAATCGTATTACTCCTGACGTCATGGTGTGGGGAGCCATCGGTATGACTTCAGGTCACGGCTGGTAGTGACTCAGGGAACTCTGACGGCACAACGGTACGTCACGGACATCCCGCGTCCTCATGTGTTACCTCTCACGCGACAGTATCGTGGTTTTATTTTTCAACACAAAAATGCTCGTCCGTACACGGAACGTGTCTGTATGCACTGTCTGCGTGATGTTGAGGTACTTCCGTGGTCACCAAGATCTCCAGATCTGTCCCCGATAGAACATGTATGGGACCGGGTCGGGAGTCAACTTCGTCCCAGTGCGAGCATCCAGGATATCAACGACCAATTACAACAATTGTGGGCCAGCCTGCCTCAACAGAGGATAAGACGGCTTTATGGCACGCTTCTCAACCGACTCAGTACATGCATCGAGGGCAGAAGGGGTGCAACGTCATACTGATAAGTGGGATCGTACTCTCGAGTTCTTTGTAAACTAGGGGCAGATGACCTAGTTGTTGGGTCCCTTTAAACAACAAACATCATCATCAACATCATGTTTGTAAATATGACTCGATTGTGCAATCACAGAAATAACATCACATACCTTCTCAACACGTGAAGTTTCATTTCGTTTCCGCCTCCCCGTATGCGTGCTTCAATTTTTTCGTCAGGCAGTGTATATTTAAAGCAAAATATCCTTCTTATTTCGTTCTTATGTTTGTGTTTTGTTCAGCCTTTTTACATGTGTAACATGTGGGAATTTATATGATTTTCCATCCAAATATTATCACAATATGACATTAAAGTACAAATTCTACCGGAATATGACTAAAACTAGAAAATGAATTGCATATGCCTCGTAAAACCTGCATAAATAATGAAACAATTTAAACTTAACGTTGTGGCTCAAATGGGAGTCAGGGAAAAAATACGACTCCATAAATGTCCCAATCCTAGCTATCAGCATCAATTTAGGCCATATGCGATCCCACAGTTTTGACGCCGTATGATTACTGTCCCTGAGGTACATTAAAAGCTAAAGTTTTCATGACAAATCTACATACTTTCGACGAACTGTTGTTAACATCTGCCAACAGATAAATTTAATTTCGCAAAGAGAATTACCACCGATATACCACTCGCCACGTAAGACTATACACTAAAAAGCAAATATCGCCGCACGAAGCTTTTTATGATGGCTCATCACTGCTGCCAACGTGACTAGTTACATATTGAAATCATGAGACATACTATCAACAAAGTAACAAACTGACATCAATGTAAGTGTCAATAATGGAGAATCCCTTACCCAAATAAATGATCAATCAATATATTCATAATTAAGTCGATTTTTAAGCTCAGTGAGGAATTAACGAAATATACTGAACACGACAGGGGCATGATCCAAGGACCTTTAGTTAATATTGATCTTCGTAATTACGCACGCAATGCTGTTTAAGGAAAACAATGCGGAAATTGATTAATATTCATATCATTAATACAGGTAATACCGAAACTAATTAATATTCATACCATTAAGATAGATAAATTGAGTCTTTTAAAGTTATTTTACGAGATTTCTTTGTTTGCGACCTATTGCGCCATATTGTCATTTGTGTAGCGGGGGGCCGCAGCGGAACGCAAGCCCATCTGGACCCGGGAGGGGTTATGAATGGGGATTCCCCATGACATCACTCGAGAGAAGACATCCCTTCCTCAAGACTCAGAGAATGAGGGGAAACCAACTTTTTCGAAACGAAATATAGGAGCCATCTTGAATTCGGACTAGCCAACTTAATTATCTACGATCTATAAATTAATGAAACTCGAATTCTGGAGTCGTCTCCCGATTTAAAAGGGATAAATGTCACTGGGACATTTATTTAGAGTGCCTAATGTCCCCTTTCTTGATAACTTTCAGAAGAAGAAAGAATATTGTTTTGTTTCTGCGTGGAAAAGTACCGGGGCCATCTGTTTATTCTCATGACACGTCCTTGACGGAGGGAGTTCACCCCGCGTGGTAGGGGAAGCCGGACAGATTTTAATTAATTAAAGGAGATCCACCGAAGGATAATTGAATGGATATGTCTCAATCACATCAACTAAATATTGGTCACCTGATTAGCCGTACTATTACACCTTAAGTGTGCCGTGGATAGGCAACACGCAAATTAGTGGAAGGGGTATCGCTCCCTTGTAAAAACCACTGCAATGAGGGACGAGCGTCACTCGGGGCTCGCGGCTTATCGACGGCGAAGCTATGCTTGGTTAAGCCCTCATTAGTTCTTTGTTCAAGTGAAGTTAACTCCCATTTCAAGTGAAATAATAGAATTCGCATAAACAGTGTATAGATTTGGTGTCCGTGACACCAGTGTTAACTTTTTATAAAACCGTGATGTGTCGCGAACATTCAGTGCTGAAAGTAATATTATTATCATTACTAATGCACGTTAGTAATACGTAGCGTCAGACTGAATAGTGGCTGAGAGATAGACGGGATTCGGTATTGAACCGCGGACTACGTAGTCGTATCCGAGATCGTGACCGGACGTTCACGCTGAACGCTGTTAACCAGAGTATGGAATTAAACAGTGACGTGTCTGTGCACAGGATTTACTGCCAGCGGCTCCACCGGCAAGGAACCATGGACTCTCAACTTGAAGGTGGTATGGAAATGCAAGTAATCACCGCGGTGCCCATGGACCAATTGAATTGACGAATTGACGAAGGTGTCGTCATGTGATGGAGATGAGTATTAATTTTAATATCTGGCATGCCTAGTGGGGATGGGAAATGTTTATCGTAAGCTGACGCTATAAAAGGTTAAAGATGTAGTCCAGTTGAAGTAAAGCGCCGAAATGGGCGCGTAGTTGTTAATTCTTAGTTTAGGAAGCCGACGACAGGTCTGAGTCATTGATTGTAAATAATTTAGGGAATATAATACTTTAGTTTTGCACGTGGTAGAGATTTATTCAATTATTTTATCTTGGGAGATTTTGTTTGATTATTTGCGTCAGAAGACCGGTAGTAATGAGTTTAGGGGATTGCAGTTAGAGTAGTTATTAATTATTCTAATTTGATAAGTGCATGGCAAGTAAAAATGGTAAGTACTATATGGTGTGAAGGCACGGAACTACGAATCGCCGGCAGAACTGACAACCAAAGCCACCCCTGAAATACTTAGATAGGGAGCGTTATGATTTAAATTGATTATGTGATTAAATTTACCAGGATGTGATTATAATGCGAGTGTCAAATATTAATCCGTGTGAATATTAATTAATTAATTAATTAATTAATGTATTGCCGTCTGATGATAAAGTAACCAGGTGCTAACCATCGATTAACTCGAAGTTAGTAATTAGATGATTAATTGCCGTGCGAGTACGTAATTATATTGTAATTGCTAAATAGATTCCGCACGATGACCAGGTATGATCAAAGCAGCGGGTAAGTCATGTAGAATGGCAGTAATAATAATAATAATAATAATAATAATAATAATAATAATAATAATAATAATAATAATAATAATAATAATCGAACAAATATTAGCATTGTAATACCAGAGTCGCGTTGTGAAAGTGACGTGTTACTGTTGGGAAAATATGTGTTGGATTCAAGGTGATTTGCACGAGTTATGAGACCTCAGTTTATTGTAGACGTACTTCCGAGTGAAGCGGTCTTGTGTCCTTATGAAAGGAAATGTTACGCCTGCTAATGGTGGGGCTGTTGACCGCATGTGGAAAGGGAAGGAGATCGTCTGACCCTGCCACCAGTCGTGTTTTTGTATGTGTCCCAGCTTTGTGAAAAAGAAAGGGGCTTTTAAAGTAAAGAGAAATAGGCCTGTCTGGACGGCTAAATATGTGATTTATTCAACACGCCAGAGTAGTGTATTTATTAACAAGTGGCCCGGCCGAGAATGCTAATGTTTGCTAGTGAATAATTGTTAATTGTTTGAGTATAATATAGATAGGGATTATAGGACCCTGTCTTCATCACAAGGGGTTGTCAGTTCGATGCTCAACGTAGGCATTGGAAGCCTACAGCGTCAGAAGGAAGATTAAAGTGCCTCGCGTATTTTGCTGCATATCATGTATGATTTTTATGTGTTCTTTGTGTCATGTTTGATTGTGAATAAGGTCAGCGGTGGTTCTGTCCATCAGCCTGGCAATGTCTATACTAGCGAGGGTCGGTTCGAACCCAGGTGTTGTTTCATATGAGTGCATTTTTCTTTTACGTCATTTCATTGGGAAATCTAGGTCTTCATTAGAGTAGGGATTGCTCAGACATGTTGTCGGTGCATGTTAGTTTTATGTGTTAGTGATATAATATAGCCTCGGTGTCATGGTAAAATTTTCCATTCTCTTCATGTCACGATACATCGGTTCGCGATAAACGTACTCATTTCTATCAAGCATAATGGACAGACGTCCACATGATAATTCACAACAATTATGAATATTAATGTAGTTCATCAGTGTATCTTAATGCGCCATTTCCCATCATCATTAAGGTTGAATAAACCGGTTTGTGAGTTAAATTTTTAATTCGAATGTGTTCTCATTTTAGTTAAGTATGACCCGCTTCTCCTCCCCTGTACGCCTTTAAGATTACTTTAGTTCAGCGCCTATTTATTTATAATTTTTCTTGACCCAAGTGCGACCCTGTAGATTCAATGCTGGTGCCTTTTAGGGTAGGGGCGGGTGCAATACACACACTCTGTCACCCTCACAAAATTTAATGTTATATATTTCTGCCTTTATTTTGATATATACGCGTTACTGTAACCGCATTCTTCAGTATTTGCATGGTGTAAATAATTCACCTCCCTTCTTGAATGCAGTAAATCAATAGGAATAAACAAAAGCTGAGTTTGCAAACCGTACCATAGTCGTGACAAGATAAGATTAGGTTAGATTAGGTTAGGTTAGGTTAGATTAGGTTAGGTTAGGTTGATAACGAAATTTCCTTCCATTTCTTCTGAACTGATCTTTATAGAGGTGGTAATGTTGCTCTCCTTTTCGGAGGAGTTTTTGCAGGGTTTTCTTGCTTCTTATATACCCTAATTGCATTCTATACATACGAATCGGACGAAATATGCCGTATTATAAAAATGCCGAGTTCATCATTTAACACCAACTCAGTTATTAAATGCATTATTCAAACATGCCACAATTCTACTTACCTAGTATTATGCAAACAGATTTATAATCCTACAGAAAAAGAGTATATGCTTTACTTATACCCGCTTAGAGTGACTAGCTGCCACCCCCCGGAGGCCCGGGTTCGATTCCCGGCTCTGCACAAAATTTGAAAAGTGGTACGAGGGCTGAAACGGGGTCCATCAGCCTCGACAGGTCAACTGAGTACAGGTGGGTTCGATTCCCACCTCAGCTATCTTCGAAGTGGTTTTGCACGGTTTCCCACTTCTCCTCCAGGCAAATGCCAGGATGGTACCTAACTTAAGGATACGGCCGCTTCCTTCCCTCTTCCTTGTCTATCCCTTCCATCTTTCCATCCCCTCACACCTGGGCGAGGTACTGGACCTCCTCGCCAGTTGTATCGCTGACCGAAAGTCCTATGCTCCATGATACTGCCCTTGAGGCAGTAGATGTGGGATCCCTCGCTGAGTCCGAGGGAAAAGCCGACCCTGGAGGGTAAACAGATTAAGTAGAAGAAATTAAAAAATGAAATAGCGTATGGCTTTTAGTGCCGGGGGTGTCCGAGGACATGTTCGGCTCGCCAGGTGCAGGTATTTTGATTTAACTCCCGTAGGCGACTTGCGCGTCGTGATGAGGATGAAATGATGATGAAGACACATACACCCATCCCCCGTGGCAGCGAAATTAACCAATGAGGGTTAAAATTCCCGACCTGGCCGAGAATCGAACCCGGGGCCCCTGTGACCAAAGGCCAGCACGCTAACCATTTAGCCATGGAGCCGGACTTAGAAGAAGAAGAAGAATAATAATAATAAGAAGAGTTATACCCTCAAATGCAACACTGGTGATGTTCATAACACGGCAGTGGTAATACGTACATCTTGCAAGTCACGAAAAAAAACCCATGACTATACAATGCCAACGTGCAAGATTAAAAGTAACTGTAAGACGTCGTATCGGCAAGTAGGGTCCCTAAACTGTATGTTTAGTGACACTGAATCGAACCCAACTGTTAGAAAATAACTATAGATCGCTACCTTCAGTATTAACAGGGGAGAACGAGTAACCCTTAGTGCATAATCATACATGGCAGGGAGTATAATGGATACTTCGATATTCAAATTGGCAGAAACCCACCCTTGCAGTGCACTATGTATTCCGGTATGGGTTAGAACAACTTTATTGCTTTCATAGACCTGTCTGTCTCGTTCATGGCTTTGATGATTTGAAAGTAACTGAGGTATGGGCAATGCTAGTCCCTGTGTTGAAAGGAATGGAACTGTCGGTCGCTCATAGAGACGCTTGGTGCGAGTACAGTGGGCTTGCCAGACTGATATATAACAGTACCTAAATGTGGAAAGGAATGGGGAAACTACCTCAATCTTCGTTTCCTTAGTATATCCCCTTAGTGACGGTGAGACTATCTGTGAGAGCTGATGGAAGTGCTGCTGGGGATCCAACCAGCCTTCCGGCTGAGGTCTCAACATACATAATACATGACAGAAATATACGAGAAATGAAATTAGACAGTTCCGATATCTCCGTGCGTGACAGAAGTGAATACAGCACTCTTCCAGTCCATTGGAATTTATTAGACTGTTGCTTTTACCGACTAGTAATTAATACAGATGGTTGTGAGCAAAGGCTTATTGGCCTCGGTCACCCGGTCATCAGAAAATTGGATGAAAACTGTTGTTAACCAAAGATTTCGGTTGGAAAAGATAAATGCTAGATGAATGGTACTTTATTGACCATGTTGATAGTCCATACTTCGTTTCAGAATATAATTAACAATATTAGTTCCTCTCTTCTCTGCACGAAGATTCACAATATTTCACTTATCATTATGTGAAACAGTCTATCATTAACATTTACCTTCATTGAGTTCTTTAAAAAATATATAATGACTTGTGTTGTGTACGATGACATATTTTCCTCTGCCTTAATTTATTTTTGGGCGTAAACAGAATTATTCAATTACAAGGCAGAGAAAACTTACATTTATTTAACTAGCAAACCACAACAGCAAGAAGAAAAAACAAAGAAAAATGAAGAAGAAAAACGAAATTAAAATGTGAAACAAGTGTCTAACCCCAGCATTCTTTCTATTGCTCCACAGCCGAAGTTGCACGAAATTAACGCTCCTAGTCCGGCTCCGCTGAGTAAGGGGCAACGCGTCCGCCTGTCACCCGGCCGGGTCAGGGGTTTTTAATTGTAATGATTAATATCCCTGGCCTGGGGACTGGGTGTTTGTGACGTCCTTAATATTCCAATTATTCCATTATTCCAATTATACACAGGCTCATACAATATGGTGCCAGTAGGGGCAAAAGATCCACATTAAATAGCATTAAAAAAACAACGCTCCTAAGCTATGATCAGACACGAAGATAACTAGGCGCGATTACAGGAAGTCCGACAGACTGAAACTAGGCGGTGGTTAGCGGAAAGTGAATCCCAGACTTCGTCTAATATTGCATCAAACGGAATTTTGTTTGCAATTTGAGTAGCCGGAATGCTTCTTTCGGGTGCAGAGAGACCTAGCTGTTCTATATCGTTCTGGAGACCATCGCGCGTAGAAAAATGCCTCATTTTGCAACTACCATCTTCAGCTTCAGTTACGTGACTACTGGCAGGACAGACTCCCCCGATTTTACTGATTCCTTGTGTTTTAGTGTGCCGAATACCCTTACTTTCAGGCACGTAATGCCCGGAACCATGACGTACGCAGTAATGCCTTTTAATGTTATGTTGAGATCCACGCTCTTTTACATAAAGATACATTGGGTTTCTTTCAATCTCCTGTTTCCATTTCATTAATTCATCAAATGATAGAAGTTCCACCCACACACCTTCTCTGACTGTAAATGTTCAAAAAGGTATTGTTTACAGAGTCTGAGAAAACACACTGCGGACAGACGTTCCCGGACATACTCCGATCCATGTCTTTCATGGTACTTCAGATTGTATTCATAATTAAACTGTTTGTCCCTAACGACACATTTATATTTACAGAACTTTTGTGAATTTAAACTTGGAGAGATTTCATTTAGTTTATTAGGATGAGCTTGTGATGCACGTTTTCTGAGATTTTTGTTGTAATCGAAACCCTTTCCACACTCAGAACACGTAAATTTGATCGTCTGAGACAGTTTCAAATAACAAAATTCAGCCAAAGCGAAATGGAAAACATAAAAACCTTTCATTACACAAAGAAGAAAGCACCAAGATACTATGTTTTTACATGGGAAGCAACCATCTTGTTTTATGGAACTTCAATGAGACCATGACTCGGCTAGGAAGCTTCGGTTTTCTTTGTACGAGTTCGGCTGTGGAGCCATATAAAGAACGCAGGGGCTAGACACTTGTAAATGTGAAGATGTGTCACTGTATTTTAAGATTTATCACCACTGAAGTCTTGATGTGTCCAGGCTTCCACACACTCCCTCCCCAGCGAAAACATTAAGGAAACGACGAGGGAAGTTAACTCGTCTGCCAGATTTTGTGGCTTTCGATATCTGGTTTCGCCCGGAAGGACGTGGGTTTGAATCCCCGTCAGGAAGTCGTAAAATTTAAGAAACGAGATTTCCACTTCCGGAGGTGCATATGGCCCTCAGGTTCACTCAGCCTACACCAAAAATGAGTACCAGGTTACTTTCTGGGGGAAAAGGCGGCCGGGCGTAAAGCTAACCACTCTACCCCATCACGTGCCGAGGTTAACAACCTTCCGCTCCTCCAAAGACCTTCATGGCCTGTACGGAGGTGACTTTGCTTTTTCGATATCTGGCTTGGGCACTGTTCTGAAGTACTAGGATGAGGTCTATTGCCCCATTGTCTTGTTTAGTTGTAGGTGGTGGTAAAGGAGAAGGTTGAAAATTAATGTTCATTGATGATGATGTCGAAGGATCTTTCAAAATAAATGCTGGATTTGGTCTGTTTGTTGTGTCAGTTGGCCTGATTGAACTTCTACAACGAAGTGTTTCGCTGCACGAGTTTGTAGGGACCATCATGGAAAGGTTGAAAATAGATTGAAATGATGAATGAAATCCGTTCCGATGATTGGTGTTGGGACATACGATGTCATGAAGTACCAACGGAATTCTCTAGCAAAATATAAATATACTATTGTTAAGACGGACTACACTGCGGTGGTTATGGGGATGTGAACCAAGGGTCAACGTAAGCAATGGCATGAAGAAAGTGAATCTATTCATAATCTGCTACTTGTTAGTGTCATTATTGTGTTCATATTTCCTCTTAAAAATAATGTTCTATTTTTTTAAATTTAAGGTTTCAATATTACTTCCTCTTATAAAGTTTGAGAATCCTAATTATCTGATATTTACTTTAAGTTTTAAATTTGATTGAGATTATGTCGGTCCGCCTCTGTGGTATAGTGGTTAGCGTGATTAGCTGCCACCCCCGGAAGTCCGGGTTCGATTCCCGGCTCTGCCACGAAATTTGAAAAGTGGTACGAGGGCTGGAACGGGGTCCACTCAGCCTCGGAAGGTCAACTGAGTAGAGGTGGGTTCGATTCCCACCTCAGCCATCCTCGAAGTGGTTTTCCGTGGTTTCCCACTTCACCTCCAGGCGAATGCCGGGATGGTACCTAACTTAAGGCCACGGCAGCTTCCTTCCCTCTTCCTTGTCTATCCCTTCCAATCTTCCCATCCCCCTACAAGGCCCCTGTTCACCATAGCAGGTGAGGCCGCCTGGGCGAGGTACTGGTCATACTCCCCAGTTGTATCCCCCGACCAAGAGTTTGAAGCTCCAGGACACTGCCCTTGAGGCGGTAGAGGTGGGATCCCTCGCTAAGTCCGAGGGGAAAACCGAACCTGGAGGATAAACAGATGATGATGATGATGATGATGAGATTATGTCAGTTGAGTTCATTGTTTATTTACATTCATTTTGATGAATTATTTTTTTTAAATTTTAACTATTTTAATTATTCATCATCATCATCATCTGTTTACCCTCCAGGTTCGGCTTTTCCCTCGGACTCAGCGAGGGATCCCATCTCTACCGCCACAAGGGCAGTGTCCTGGAGCTTCAGACTCTTGGTCGGAGGATACAACTGGGGAGTATGACCAGTACCTCGCCCAGGCGGCCTCACCTGCTATGGTGAACAGGGGCCTTGTAGGGGGATGGGAAGATTGGAAGGGATAGGCAAGGATGAGGGAAGGAAGCGGCCGTTGCCTTAAGTTAGGTACCATCCCGGCATTCGCCTGGAGGTGAAGTGGGAAACCACGGAAAACCACTTCGAGGATGGCTGAGGTGGGAATCGAACCCACCTCTACTCAGTTGACCTCCCGAGGCTGAGTGGACCCCGTTCCAGCCCTCGTACCACTTTTCAAATTTCGTGGCAGAGCCGGGAATCGAACCCGGACCTCCGGGGGTGGCAGCTAATCACGCTAACCACTACACCACAGAGGCGGCTTTAATTATTTTATTATTTTATTTTAGATTGTAAACACAATGAGGTAAAGTGTAAAAGAGGGCCTAAAACCCTAACATTGCCAGTGAACAAGGCAATAAATAAATAAATAAATAAATAAATAAATAAATAAATAAATAAATAAATAAAGTATATAAATAAATAAATACATAAATCTACATCCGATATGGTCGACGATCAAATGAAATGGATTGCTGAATCTGCCACTGCGTGGGACAAACACTAACGAACGTCGTTATGGGCTTAGACATAAACAAAATCACATATTAAGATGTTATAGAAACAGTGAGCAAATATATTTGTTCACGTATGGGTTAATTTCGGTGATTCCATAGGATCTGGTAATTCAACATCGTGACGCCGGTGGCACTGTTTAGGTTTCTGGTGATATTTTCTGTCTCAATTTCGGTATTATAATTTAGATGCAAGTATAATGAGCAACCGCTCTTGATGATCTAAACTGCTACAGCTTACCAATCACTGTCCACTAACAAGTAGGGGATTGATAATTTATTGATATCAGGTGGGACAACTCGGAATTGTAAATCGTCGTTACACCGAGTATACAGAGGCCTACAAGTTTCTCCAGAAGACGAATGAAAGTGAGAAAGATAGTATTTTTACTGATAAGTGAATCATTTCTCTGGGGTTACAAAAAAAAGTTTATCACTAAATGAACTTCCTTGTTCATAATTTCCGAGAAAGAGACATCAGACGATACTTTGGCTCTTGACATGGACTTCGGACGGTACAAATACATTTGACTCAATCTAATTGGTCTAGACTCTGCTCGCTTCGAGCATATGGGGTACAGTGATGATGAAAATAATAATAACAATAATAATGATAATATTTTTTTTTTAATTTCTTGTGGCAATTGCTAGTCTGGTGCAGCCCTTGTAAGGCAGACCCTCCGACGAGGGTAGGTGGCATCTGCAGTGTATAGGAAACTGTGTGTTATTGTGGATAGTGTTGTGTGTGAGTTGCAGGGATCTTTGGGACAGCGCTAACACCCAGTCCCAGAGTCAAGGGAATTAACTATTTAAGGTTAAAATCTCCGATCCGGCGGGGAATCGAACCCGGGGATCTCTGAACTGAAGGTGACTACCCTGACTATTCAGCCAAGGAGCCTGAAATAATAATAATAATAATAATAATAATAATAATAATAATAATAATAATAATAATAATAATAATAATAATAATAATAATACAAAGAGAAACAAACAAAGAGAGAATTTCTGAATTACGAAAAGCCTATAGAATCACGTGGAACAGGTAGGCCTTACAACAAAAGGTCAATATCTCGGAACGTTTAATTAAAATATTATGATACGATAATTATCCTTGAATCATTACGGTATATGCATCTAAAACCCTGATCATTGGAGGTTGACCACTAACTAAAAATTTAGAAAAACAAGACAGGAAAATCCTTACCGAGCTCGATAGCTGCAGTCGCTTAAGTGCAGCCAGTATCTAGTGTTCGGGAGATAATGGGTTCGAACCCCACTGTCGATGGCCGTGAAAATTGTTTTCCGTGGTCTCCCACTATCCCACTAGGAAATACTGGGGCTGTACTTTAGTTAAGACCGCGGCTGCTACCTTCCCACTCTTAGACCTTTCCTGTGCCATCGTCGCCATAAGACCTATCTGTGTCGGTGTGACGTAAAGCAAATTTTAAAAATAAAATATCGTTAGAAATATCTTTGGCCTGGTATGCGTAGGAGAGTGGACGAAAAGGAGATCTCCTGAGTTGTACCAGCATCTAGATAATATCAGAAACAATTAGAAAAGGACGGTTGAAATTTTATGGTCATGTTCAAAGAATGGACAGTGAAAGACTTACTAAAAGGATATTTAATTATGCCTCCTCACCAAGTTAAGAATAATTGGATAATCGAAATCGAAAAAGACCTTCAAGTAAACGAAATTATATGGGACAGGCCTAGCTTAGGTCGTTGGTATAATAATAATAATAATAATAATAATAATAATAATAATAATAATAATAATAATAATAATAATAATAATAATAATAATAATAATAGTAATAATTTCGTGTGGCTATTTCTAGCCAGGTGCAGCCCTTGTAAGGCATACCCTCCGATAAGGGTGGGCGCCATCTGCCTTGTGTTGGTAAGTGCATGTTATTGCGGTGGAGGATAGTGTTATGTGTGTTGTGTGAGTTGCAGGAATGTTGGGGACAGCACAAATACCGAGTCCCCGAGCCAAGGGAGTTAACCATTTAAGGTTAAAATCTCCGACCCGACCGGGAATCGAACCCGGGACCCCTGTAACCAAAGGCTAACCATTTAGCCATGGAGCCGGACAGAACGTTGCTGAACAAACATCAGTTTGCTGAAAAGCCGAAGATGGGAACCAACACTGCATGGACAGAAGGACGGAAGAAAAATCATAGCGAGATGATGAAGAGATTCTTGGAAGAGAAGAACGTAAATTCATCTGCTAAATAAGTTTAATCGCTCTCCTTAGTTGGGCACAACGTTGTGAAAAAAATACACAAAGAGAGAAAGTTTGTTTATTTGATACGCAAATATCTCATAAACCACTAAACCGATGTCAGTAATTCTTTCACCATTACAAAGGATATTGCTTATGGATTATTGTAGGCTATACTAAATAATTATTCTGGGTTATCTGGGGAGCAATTATTTTAAATAAAAGTGGAACAAGTCGACAAGACTTCGTATCCGGAAGCCCTACAAGTGAATATGCAGTCTTGACTATTATAGGCTATTGTAGATAAATATGGGTAATGTTGGTAGCTCTTAACGAAATGTTTAAAAAGTCCGCTACAGTAGATATTTATCTTCAATAGATAACTCACAATAAACCCTTTTATCTGCAATATTTGCAAATCAGCAATGCTCACTGTTGATGGACTTAACAATTTCAATTCCTGAACATCTCCCTTATTAGAAGCCGTACAATAAAAATACAGTCCTATAATATATAAAATACTGGGAATTGGATTTTGTATTTGTTAGGTACACTTTTAACTTAGAAATAATATTTCCATAGGTATTAGAATGTTTATGAAAAATGTAATAACTGAGCTCCGGTATTATTCCTCATACGCATACTTTAACATGTGAAAATGCTATTTCCTTTAGAAACTTTAGAGTTACAGTGAGAGTGTAATTTGATTTTTGTTTGTTTGTAGAGAAGAGAATTTTAAATCAACTCCGTGGGCTTTCCTTTGTGACTGGACAAACCATTTGCCCTCTGTTTCGGTTTTTAGTGGATCAAAAATACGTAAGTTCAGTAAATACCTTACTATTAATGGCCATCGTCTTCAAACGTTTAATTATTGAAAAATCAGAACAAGCCTGTGTTTGGATTGAATATCTGTGGTAATATATACCGGTACATACCAAATTCAACTGAATTGGTCCAGTGGTTTTGGCATGACTGAAGGAGAAAGAGACACCATCTCGTTTGAGCTATTACTTGATGTTTTATAAATAACTTTGCATATGATTTATTTCTAACAAAGTATTTTAAAATGTAATTAGTGATGGGTCGATACCAATTTTTGTCGATACTCGATAGCAATATACGTTTTTGTCTGGATACTACGGCACTTTCATTCTTAAAATAAAATAGTAAAATACATATTTTTCAAGACATTATTATTTATTAGGTGGGCATTTTTATGTTAACAGTTCAGTATCTGTATGTTTGTAAATGAAATATACACATTTGTGGTATATAGTTCTAGTCAGTAGTTAGTTACACATCTTTACACAAACCAAATGTTAAGAAAGTATTCGACACTATTTTAAATATGATAAAACTGTAACTTCATATTTTTACAATTTTTGGTTAAAAATACAAACATTCTCACTCTGTTGGGGTCGAGCCTAGTTTTTTCTGTTACATATGAGTCCTGCTGTGATAAACAATATCTCAGAAAATACTGTTGCTGGTGGTATGCATAAATATTTCACGGCTAGTACTTACCTATGGAGAGTTAAGTACCTTACTACGTCAGACAGAAGCTTGTTTGAATTCGAGGTCTTTAACTGTGTTGTTCAGTAATTCTGATGAGTTAAGTACCTTACTACGTCAGACAGAAGCTTGTTTGAATTCGAGGTCTTTAACTGTGTTGTTCAGTAATTCTGATGACCCCTTCACCTTAACACCTGGACATTTCCTGATTGGTTTCCCACTTGTTTCCTTTCTTATAGCATATTGTCATTGGACATGTGATAATTATTGAAAGGATTTATGGTGCAGCCCTTTTCAAAATTATAGCTATTTTCATACAGATAAGTCAATATATGTTGTCGTAACTACAGAGACGCGCACAAGAGATGGTGTCAATTTAGTACACTGTTTTATTTACAAATTATATACACATTATACACACACACACACTAATAAACTGCCATCTTGAACTGCCTCGAAGAAGAAGAAGAAGAAGAAGAAGAAGAAGAAGAAGAAAACTGTCACATTAGTATGTCAACCAATTACCAACACAACAAAATCCAACATGAATTCACATACTTGATTAACGACTTTCACTAGCAACTCTCCCTAATAACTCAACTCCGTCTCTTTATATGCCTTGCCTGGCCAGGCTTCTAGAAAAGTATGACACAACGTGTTTTCTCGAATTTTCTCGAGTCTCCAATAACCTAGGTACAAATGGATCGAATATTCTATACGGCTCTAGTGACTATAGTGCGTTGTTCTGGACTGTTACCCTCTGTTGCACAACATTACATTAGATTTATACATCATATTTCCAGGTAATAATAAACTATATACTATTAATTACATGTTCTTACATTAAATAAAATCGTATTAATATACATACAGCACACGTATCGTAACATAACCTTACAGTACCGGTCAGAAGTTTAGGACCACGTAAATAAATCACGAAATGTCATCTAGAACCTAAAATTGTGCCACGAGATATCTGTAATTTTCTTTCTGAGCTCTCACATCTAATAGGATGTATGTCGCCTGATTTCATTGAGTTAGTCTAAATAATGTAGAAGTTATGAAGTTTTAACTCTTGGACAGTCACAACAAAAGATCAAAAATTTTGGTTATACAATGTACTGTACACTCTAATTGGTTGCAAGTATCACCGTCAAGATTTTTTTGTAGACTTAGAGATAGGTGGGGGCCATTTTAGTATAAATATAAAACTTCCGAAAATATGCGGCACCTTTTTTTTGCGTGTTTAATTTTTTTCGAACCAAGGCCAAAATGGTTGATTTTTCTTCGCCTTTGTCATGTATGGCCCAAGGTCTCAGGACGAGCTATCGGCATGAAACTTATCTGCCCTGATAGTTCCATTTGCACTTTGTGGATGGCAACCAAGAACACATTTCTGATGACGATAGCTCACACTGAGACCTATGACAAGAAGAAGGAAAAACTGACTATTTTAGAGCTGATTTGAAACAAAAAATAAAAGCACAAAAGTCGGTGCCGCATTTTTTCGGAATTTTTATATTTATACTAAAATGACCCCCATCTATTGCTAAGTCTATAAAAGAAACTTGTTGGTGATACTTGAAGCCGATTAGAGTATAGAGTATATAATATTTCCAAAAATGTTGACTTTCTGACGTGACCTTCCAACAGTTAAAAATGTATAACTTATACACTACTTGGCATAAATCACTGAAATAAGGGGACGTATATCATATTAGATGCGAGAACTCAGGAAAAAAAATACAGAGGTCTAGTAGCAAAATTTTAGGTTGTAGGTGGAACTTCATGATTTTTTAATGTGGTCCTAAACTTTTGACCGGTCCTGTACATGTTTAGTTATACAAGACAGATCATACAACACACATACAATAAATTATACGACTACGACTTGTACCAAATAAAGCCAGTACATAACTACGTAAATAATAATAATAATAATAATAATAATAATAATAATAATAATAATAATAATAATAATAATAATAATAATAATAATAATACCTACTAATCGAGCTCGATGGTAGGCTTAGGGAATTGTTTCCAAGGTATACTAGTCTATTACACTTGCATCAATGTATGTGACGACATGGTATTAAGCGAAATAAACACAGTTTGTTGCGCCTTTTGCACCTTTTTGTAAGGTTACTGTATTTGTCACCTTTTCCCTTCTATTTCATGTTTCAGCACCTTTTCACCCCATATTTTTTCTGCGTTTTAAAAAGATTAGAGTTTTTTCTTTCTTGAACAGATATTTAATATTTTGTTTGATCAGAACTCAGCACTGGTCTATAAATAAATATTAAAATATAATTTATGGAAACCAGTAGTAATTTATAACCCAGCAACAATGACCAACCTCAGCAAGAATGGTCAATCTGCATCCGTGAAATCAAATTAAAATTTAAACAATGATATTGCAACATTTTAAACCAATTTCAGTTAGTACTGGCATGGATTTAACGGTTCCACTTATCTACTGCGTACTCTTTCGTTGGCCGTGTTAGTGTTTTACCAGTCCAATCCAGAGCGTATTTTTCACAACACAAAATCGAAGGTTAAGAAGGAGATATGGAGGAGGGACAGTGGAATATGTTAGAGACAATCCCGATATATTTGCTAAAGACAAATTCGAATTAAATTTGAAGGACAATTCACATGTGGAAACCTTTGCAAATTCGACTGAACTCCCTTTACGAGTGCAAACAAGATATGCTCCATTGGTCTCTGTAGATTTGTTGGTTTTTCTCCACTGACAGCTCGGAATATACCACTTAGTCGATCAGCTCGCCTCCTTTTTCCCAAGTCTTCCCAGCCCAAACTAATCTACCACCTGGGCGACTGCCCTAAATGCAGATCAGTATTGATTGATTGATTTTACATTATTTGTTCATTGGCATAAGAAACGTTCAGCTATTGGTAGTCACCTTTGAAGTCATGAAGATATTTTATCTCCAAGGAGCACCACACATTTTACATTTAATATATTTCGAGAGGAGTCTCTCGCCATGTAAGGATCTACTGAGCTCAAAGCACCAGAGACTTGCTGTCAAAAATGAAATATTGTGTGTAATCCAATTTAACATGTTGATTAATTATTAATTATAAAAACTGAGTAAATGTGATAAATAAAGTTCATGTAACTGGTTTATGAATTTACCAACATCTTTTTCGCACATTTTTCTATGTATTTTCAGAACCTTTTTGCCCATTTTCTGACCATACTTTCCACCTTAAAATCCTTTCCCTAGTGATAATATTTCAGCTTAGAACTCTGACCAGAAAGGTTCTGTCATCTAAGGTTCAGTATTGCAACGAATTTTCGTTCTGTGACACATGTGCAGCGGGTTAGTATGTCTCCCCTCAACATTGTCACGTAGCGGCATTTCGAGGCGCAACGACGATATGTGGAAGAGATAGTCTACCAGCTACCTCAGCAGCCTTCAGCGACGCCAAAAATGGAAAATTGTGCAACCCCATATTTATTTCGGTGCTGTCGTGCTCATCAAGAACGAGAACGCCCCACCGCTGCAGTGGAAGATGGCTGTTGTGGTCAAGACCTACCCCAGTAGTGATGGACCCGCGCGTCCAGTGGATCTTAAAAATTCCAAGGGAACTTTTAAACGTTCTTTGAGTAAATTACTGTAGTACCAGTTTCCACAGATGAGTAGTTGATCTTGAGAGATCAATGGGACAGGCTGGAAAGGATATGAGAAGTTTGTCTTGTTAATAGATGCAGTAAACCTACGTTTTTTGGTATTTTTGTTATGCTAGGGTTGGCAGAATGAGTTAGACCACGAATTTCATGGCGTCGTCCACTTTTTTGTAATAATGTAGAGTACTTGTATTTTAATATATGTAATACATCTGATATGATATTATATTATTAGCAAATGTACCCGTGCTTCACTTCATCATTCCACCAAGATGTTCACTTTTCCCCATCTTTACACACAGTTGTTCCTAGGCATTTCCTTGCTGTTTCTACCACAGCATCCCTGTATGCCACCCATTCACTTTCTATATCCTGAACCTCCTTACTGTCCACTGTTCGAAACTTCTCACTAATCATATCCATGTACCTCTGTCTAATTTCTTCGTCCTGGAGATTTTCTACCATTTGCAGACAGATTTCACTTTCTCTATCCTAAGTCTTGAGATACTTAGTTCACTACAGCTCAGATAGTGGTCTGTATCATCGAAAAATACCCGGAAAACCCGTGCAATTCTAACAGATTTTCTGAATTCGAAGTCGGTTAAGACATAGTCTATTATGGATCTGGTACTGTAACCGTTCATCACCATGCCATAGGCATGTTAGGAGGTTTAGTCAATCATATATACCGTTTTCCGCAACATTCTGCGACATATAATGTAATTAGCAGTCTACATACCGAACCGGGATGTGATTTGCGATACGCCAGCCCGAAGGGAGCAGTTTTCTGCGCTGTATCGAGAAAAGGATAGCGCATCACTGCTGAACCTTGAAATCGCGCTCTCTTTTCGTGCGAGCGAGGAGGAGAGATGACGCTACGCGTGGAAATGCAGGTTGTCGGAGAGTAGGCTGAATTAAGGTGTGTTAACCCCCAAGAAATAAATATCCTTTACAAATTCAACACAGCATTCTTCGATGCTACTTCACCATAATTTACTGAAAAGAGTAAGAAGAAGAACACCTTAATCTGAGATAATTTCTGGAAATTTATGAGTCAGGTCTCATTCGAACCGATGTATTTAATGCTAATTGGTGATGCATATAAATGCAATACTTTAATATAGGATCGGTATTGACGCCTGTCATATAGTAGTACGCAGATTAAAGTGACTACCGGGCAAGTTGGCCGTGCGCGTAGAGACGCGCGGCTGAGAGCTTGCATCCGGGAGATAGTAGGTTCGAATCCCGCTATCGGCAGCCCTGAAGATGGTTTTCCGTGGCTTTCCATTTTCACACCAGGCAAATGCTGGGGCTGTACCTTAATTCAGGCCACGGCCGCTTCCTTCCAACTCCTAGGCCTTTCCTATCCCATCGTCGCCATAAGACCTATCTGTGTCGGTGCAATGTAAAACCCCTAACAAAAAAAGATGACTGCCGAAATCTGACAACGTGTGAAAAAAAGTGGGAGGTCTTGCGTGATGAACCATGACGCGTGAATTTCTAAAAGGACGCTTTTGAGATTGTGAATGACCCACTGATCGTTTTGGTTTTTAATGAGATCAGTAGAAAGTAGGGGTCACAAGCTATAATTTGATTGCTTTCACGTCGCTGAAAGATTCCGTTTACCGGAGCTTCATTTCGACCAGGGGCGTGGTTTACCTCCTCCCCGACCACTTAGTCTGGATGCTATAAGTAGAACCTGGACTTAGATGTAGTATCCCATTGTAATTTGTGTAGCCGCAGTACTCACACGTTAGGAGTGAACTTGGATATCAGTGTATGAAATATTGTGTCGAGGAAGAAAAACACATCAGTGCGATGTAAAATATCGTGAAATAAGCCGTGTGGTACAAGATAATGTACAGTGGTGATGAATAGAAGTCTTTTCTCAACATTTGATCTTTTAAATATCAACGACAGTCAGTTGCGGCTCATGATGTAATCATTAGTGAAAGGGCTAAAGCATCAGGTTGTTTAGAGGTAGTGAGACAGCTAATTACGTTCAGTAATTAATAGTGACCGATCTAAAGCATTTTAAGAGTGAGTGACGTTCAGTAAAATTAAAGAACTATTCCTGATAAAATCAGCGTTTACATACTCCATGGACACTCGTGGTGATAGTTAGACTGTGTGATTAATGGGGAAATGAATAGTGATTTATACAAACTTGCCACTATTTGCATTAATCTATTTAAAGTCATTAGTGGATCTTATCACCAGTAGATTATTTGAAAGCACATAAACAGTGTTTAGTGACTGATTTCACATTTTTGCCTGTATGTTCGTGAGTGATCGTCGAACCCCGAGGACTGGAGCCTACGAGAATCGCGCCTAAGTACCTGCAGTCATTTCTACAGGGGACGTCTAGAGACTCCACTAAGAAGACCACAGTTCGAGACACGGATCGTGTTATGATGAAGAGGAACCAAGGACTACCAAAGAGAAGAGCACTCATCATGGTGGTGTAAAATCTCAAGTGTACCTCGAGATGACGGCAAACCATACCCAGCATTCGATAAGTACATTTAATTTGAATATATTAAACCACGAGATTTGCATGCCAGTAGCAATTTTTATTTTGTAAATATTAAAATGTTATAATTAATAATATTAAATGTAGGGAACACTATACGCGTGTGACTGGGAAAAGAGTATTTATTATTTTAATTAGGGTTTCTTGATGATTCAAGAATAATCATTGATATTTAGCAGGCTTATTTGCATGAATTAGTATATAGATCCTATAAATTCTTAGTGCATATGAAGCACATACTTTGAGAATAGTGCTTTAGCTAAATTTATAATTTCTTCGTAATCTGGTAAAGATTTTCATAGTAATTTGAATATAAGCTATATGTTTGCCTCAAGGTGATTCAGGTACTTACAAATCCCATATAATAATAAATGATCATTGTAGATGTTCAAAACGAGGTAATATGTGAATTATATAGTTATGCGAGAAGAATTGAATTAGTTAAATAACCTGTGAGAATGGAGTCTTCTCTGTAAATTAATAGAACGGATTTGAGATGCAGTGGTATGATATGGGAAGGTAAAGCTTGTGAGATGTTTGAGATGTTGGAATGATAAAAGATTATAATAATTATGGCTGCTGTGATATATTGAATTAGGCTGAATATATAGCCAGATAATGAATAATAAGAAGTGGTGGCTCTCAAATGAATGCGTACTTGAGAACGAGCCAAGATGAGATAAAGTAAAAAGAAAGAAAGAAAGAAAGAAAGAAAGAAATAAAGAGTACAATGTGTTTTGTAGCCGCAGAGCTGGACACACAGCTATTGTCATGATTGACGGATTTACGACGTAAGGATTTGTAGGGTCTGCGGGGAGACTGTGTTGTTCCCAACAGGCTTAGCGTTTCCCTGCAAGACTTCTTTCATTTGCCAGTGCAGCATCGATTCCATGCTAATGAAACTTTATGAATAACGTGGATAATTTTATGATTTTGCGAAGGATGGACCCCTCCCCGTTTTTATGCATTAAATTAGCTCGTGATAGGAGTTTCAGATTTTTTGACCTCGGAAGCTGAAGTACCCGAGTTCGACTTATGTCGGAACCATGGGTTTAACCTGATACTATGGCTTGATTAAGCCATATCTTCAAGATGTATTGTGTGCTATATGTTTGATACTTTTCTATGTAATGTGTTATACGCGTTTTATTATTCTCTAAGTGTTTTATGGTGATGGGTTCGATACCAGCATTGGTTGATTTTACTTTGAATATAATTTGTTAGGTAAACCCAGGATACGCGTATGTGTTCAGTGTAGTATGTAATTGTTGTGGTTGTCGAATAGACCATGTGTTTGATATACGGCGATGCAATCTCGTGTGTAAAAGTAAGTGTACTAATGGAATGCATACATTCCACAACCATGATAGTTAATTCATGATATGATTCAACAAGAAGGTGGCATTTTGATTAGCCTATTAAAATAATAGTTGCCATTTAATATCACTGTTATAGATAAATAAATCCACGTATCAGTGCGTATTAATCAAATGATTTAAGATATACCAAGTGACAACTACAACTGTGAATAAACTAAAAGGACGTTAAGGCATACTATATATAATTATTGCTTCAGTCTTGATTATTTCTTTGTTTATGTGTTGTGATATGGTATCATCTCGTGTACTTACCGAGTGATTTTATCAGTATAAGAAAATGTTTAGCAAATATTTTCAACGAGGATTCTTCTCATTTAATAATATTAGTGTATTCCTTTCACAATAAGTGAAACCTACTTTCGTTATTATTTTATGTAGTGCATATTTTCTCTTACGAACATTCCACTGCCTGTATGCTTTGTGAGCTCCAGCCGTTGACGCAATAAAAGTAGGGAGGACGAGACTTCAAGCCCGGGAAATGACTTCTGGAGGTTCTCATCCAACAATTCCATTTATACATCTGTTTGTGAAACCGAATTATGTACTAGTTGCCCTAATATGCCCGGGATGGGTACAGTATCTCTACCCTCCAATGTGTAGCGGTGAATAGTCTTATGCTTCAAGAATATATTCGTAACTGCTAAACACTTACTAGCACAGTAGTCCAGCAAATGCATCCCATTCATATTAGCTTCCATATCTTCCCCACATTTACCAATAACCCTTTCGTATCCTTCAGTTCTATTTCCAACTCTTGGCCGTGCGCGTAGAGGCGCGCGGCTGTGAGCTTGCATCCGGGAGATAGTAGGTTCGAATCCCACTATCGGCAGCCCTGAAAATGGTTTTCCGTGGTTTCCCATTTTCACACCAGGCAAATGCTGGGGCTGTATCTTCATTAAGGCCACGGCCGCTTCCTTCCAACTCCTAGGCTTTTCCTATCCCATCGTCGCCATAAGACCTATCTGTGTCGGTGCGACGTAAAGCCCATAGCAAAAAAAAAAAATTCCAACTCTCGCACTGAACTTGCCCATGAGCACTATCCTATCCTTGCTGTTAACC
This sequence comes from Anabrus simplex, assembly GCF_040414725.1. NCBI lineage: Eukaryota > Metazoa > Arthropoda > Insecta > Orthoptera > Tettigoniidae > Anabrus > Anabrus simplex. The sequence continues at coordinate 217,099,009 of NC_090265.1, read as the reverse complement.
CTACAATGTCACTTAATGCTTCATAAAATTTGTCAACTTCATCCTCATCTGCACTCTCACAAAGTGAATACACCGAGACAATTCTCGTCCTAATTCCTCCAAATGCCAAATCTACCCAACCATATCATTTGCTCATTTATGTGAATAACAGAAACTATGTTACGTGCAATAATACTTCTGATGAACAGCCCTACCCCACTCTCTGCTCTTCCCTTCTTAACACCTATCAAGTACACTTTATAATCTCATATCTCTTCCTCGTTATCTCCCCTTACCCGAATATCACTGACTCCTAATACATCCAAATGCATCCTTTTTGCTGACTCAGCCAGTTATGCTTCCTTTCTTCCATAAGCCCCATTAATAGTGATAGCTCCCCATCGAATTCCATTTCGTTCGCCAAGTTGTTTCCAAAGAGTCCCTCGCCTGTCAAATGAGAGTGCGATGCTTGCTTAAAATGTTTTGAGCTCGGTAAATTCATGGAGCAGGATGTTACCCTACTTACACATAGTCCATGTGAGTATCTCTCCGCTAACGGGTTATGGACCACCGGTGGATTGTATAGCCCTAGCCGCCTGAGCACAAGGAGGGCCATGACTCAGAATATGTCCGACATGCCCACTACCTTTCCGTAGCCACTGGTATCTCGACTCTCAGGACCTCTTACTAGGCCACTCAGCCGTTGCCCATGGTTCACGAACTAGGACGTGACTACATAACCCACACCATGAAGCACTGTAATAATAATAATAATAATAATAATAATAATAATAATAATAATAATAATCTTCTTCTTTTCCTGCCGCTTTTCCCACACCTGTGGGGTCGCGGGTGCGAACTGCGTCGCAATGTGGATTTGGCCCTGGTTTACGGCCGGATGCCCTTCCTGACACCAACCCTCTATGGAGGGATGTAAGCACTATTGCGTGTTTCTGTGGTGGTTGGTAGTGTAGTATGTTGTCTGAATATGATGAGGAGAGTGTTGGGACGGACATATACACCCAGTCCCCGAGCCAGAAGAATTAATCAGAAGCGATTAAAATCCCCGACCCGGCCGGGAATCGAACCCGGGACCCTCTGAACCGAAGGCCAGTACGCTGACCATTCAGCCAACGAGTCGGACAATAATAATAATAATAATAATAATAATAATAATAATAATAATAATAATAATAATAATAATAATAATAATAATAATAACTGTACCGGAAGGTACACCCGGCCGGTTCATTCGAATGAAGCGCCTTGATGAATGCCATCTTAAATTAAATATTTGCAACAACTAATACAAGAAGTTTGGAAATTTCCCTAAATATTTCAAAGTGCAGTGCAATATCCTTCACGAGAAAATTGCAAGTTAATGTATTCAATGATCATGTAAAGGATCAAGAAGTGAAGCGTGTTAATAAAATTAACGATCTTGGTGTTATTTTTAGTAGTCAAAATGGTCTGTCTTTCAATGAGCGTGTGTTAAATATCGTTAACAAGGCATTTAAAACCGAGCTCGATAGTTGTAGTCGCTTAAGTGCGGCCAGTATCCAGTATTCGGGAGATAGTAGGTTCGAACCCCACTGTCGGCAGCCCTGAAAATGGTTTTCCGTGGTTTCCCATTTTCACACCAGGCAAATGCTGGGGCTGTACCTTAATTAAGGCCACGGCCGCATCCTTCCCACTCCTAGCCCTTTCCTGTCCCATCGTCGCCGTAAGACCTATCTGTGTCGGTGCGATGTAAAACAACTAGCAAAAAAAAAAAGGGCATTTAAAACGTTAGGCTTCCTCAAAATAAATTGCAAGTGTTTGAAATCTGTTGTCCCATGTCTCTACTATAAACTTATAAACTTATGTTATGCCCTCTGGTGTGGAGATGGACTATTAAATTGTAAAGTAATGTGGTATTTTAAGGTTTACTAAAATGAATTGATTATTCTTTGTTTTTGGTGCGTTAAACTTCACAACACTTCTATCTCTTCCTGCCAACTTAGGATGTTGGCCAATAGAAAATTTTGTATATTTATTTTTTATCCAATCCAGAGTGTCTGAATACAAAGAATACAAACAAATGTAGCGGAGAAAGTATAGGGATTATGTCGGGTCTGTTGAGGAGGATATTATCAGACATCCACAGAGATTTTGGAAATGTATTAACTGTAAATCAAAATCTAGGCGGCTACCCTCTATGATGATTAATGAAGACAAGGAAATTATCTCACTGAAAGAAATTTTGGATAATTTTGCTGACAGTTTCAAAAAATTCCATCCACCCAGTGTTCCCTGTAATTCTCACACCGAACAATTCGGGGAAATTAACTTATCATCAGTGGTAACTTCGGCATCGGAAGTCTGCAGCATCTTGAAGTCGATGGATACAAAGAAGCCTTGTGGTCCAGATCATATTCCAGGAATTGTGTTACGTGAGTGTGCTGAGGAGCTGGCAACCCCATTAGCCACGATAATCAACTGGTCTCTTCGTACAGGCAATTTCCCGTCCGAATGGAAGAAGGGATATGTTATTCCAGTCTCTAAGTAAGGTGACAGATCCTTATTTGTCAATTACAGACCAGTAGTTCCTCTTTCACTCATTTCAAAAGTAGCGGAAAGAGTCGTATACAAAGCCTTGTACAGTGCAGTCAGTGGTTTAATTAATATTAACCAGCATGGTTTTGTCCAGAAACGCTCAACTACCACCAATCTTGCTATTTACTCCCACTTCATATCTAGCGCTGTGGACAATTGCAATCAGGTTGATGCCGTGCACACGGACTTTTTCAAGGCTTTCGACTCTGTGCAGCATAATGCTCTTCTGACTAAGTTGTCAGCATATGGCATTCATGGAAGCTTGCTTGAATGGTTTAAATGTTATCTTTACGACAGGAGGTATTCAGTAACATACGTGGGTATAATTTCTCGTCCTTATCAGCCTATGTCTGGGGTTCCAAAAGGTTCACTACTGCGACCTTTATGTTTCCTTCTATTTGTTAATGATCTGCCGTCACAAATCCATTCGAGCAACTACCTGCTCTATATTGATGACCTTAAAATCTACAGGGTGATTGAAAAGACGAGTGACTGTGAATTGTTACAATCTGATATAATATTAGTGATTGGTGCAAAAAGTGGCATTTAACCCTAAATATTTCAAAGTGCAGTGCAATATCCTTCCCGAGAAAATTGCAAGTTCCTGTATTCAATTATCATATAAAGGATCAAGAAGTGAAGCGTGTTAATAAAATTAACGATCTTGGTGTTATTTTTAGTAGTCAAAATGTGATGTTTGGGACATCACTGAATGTTTTTAATTATTGAACTATATATTTAATTGATAAGATGTATATTTAATCAGTGATAGGTCATTTTTAAATTAGTATGCATATATATATAGGGTTTTATCATCCATTTCAATCATCATTTCATTTCTTTGTATCGCGGCTATAACGTATTCTGAACGAACAAATTATTGAGTAAAGTATTTCAACATCATGCATATTTATAACTTGCAGTAAATTTTCCAATAGCCGTTGTGAGGTGACCAGAGTCAGCAGGCTAATTTCAGCCCAATTCCAGGAAAAGTACGTCATCTAGGTTACGAGAGACCTTACCCTCTCTACCTCATGAAGAGACAGTTGATACATTATTAACACCCACTTTTCAAACTCCGCTTCGGGACGCTGTATTTCAGCGGGAAAGTTCAGCCTATGTGAATGAACGTAATGAAGCAACGTGATGGGTTCACAGCAATACATATGAGAAGGGATGAGACCTCGAATCTTACTGGACCATGTGATATGGCTGATGGAAGGAGACTTTTGAACCGATATATACCACCGACAAGAGCTGGAGAGGAGATTCATACTCTTATTCTTACTCGTGAGCAGATTGTCACTTGTATTCGGACATTCTGATTCTGATTCTCACTCTTGGAAGACACTCTTACTACGATTGTACGTCTGCACATCGGAGAAGATTTTAACTTAGTTCACTTCGCATCTGAGTATATTCTACTCAAAAGTTACTCTCATTGGGACTTGTTATCTCAATGACGAGAGGTAGTCAACGGGAGACCGGTTGTGACTAGTATAGGGGAGGAGAGCTTTTATTATGAATTTAGCTACGCTACTGTTCCGTAATACGGAAGAATACAAGTGTATTCTCTCCATGAACATAACCCATGGTGGTTTTGCATTTAAAATTAGGACTCATTACGACTTTATGTAAGGAGTACAGTAGGAAGTGTTAAGGACAGGAAATGTAGAAGTAGGACTGGAATCCAACAACAGAGAAGGCAGTCGGTACGAGATCCACACATCATCAGCTTCAAGACAACAGAGTCTACATATGGTGAGCTTATGGCATAAGTTACTGCAAGTCTTCGCGCAACAGTTCATTTTAAAAATTAATTTCATTCAATTTTTCTCTTGCTTCCGTAAGTTCAGATGTCGTTAAAACGCCGTTACGTCACGTTTTTCATGTTAATAAATAGCTGTTTTAATTTGTATTTTATGAAATGATTATTAATGATCCTTAAATTCCAAGTTAGTGTACTTAATGATTTGTGTCCCGTTCACCTCACCCCTGGGAGTTTTTTGAGTCTCATTACGTATTATTATTATTATTATTATTATTAATTATCTACTTTTGTTTTCAAGCCATAAGCTTGAAGACTGGCGCCCTTGGGATACTGTTTATGGAGAAACAATGACGTATCATTTATTTATTTTAATATTAAAGTGACTCGCCACGTTATAATTTTGTCATACATCTGTGGGCCAAGTGGGTACGTCACAAAAATGGTCTATCGTTCAATGAGCATGTGTTAAATATCGTTAACAAGGCATTTAAAACGTTATGCCTATTGCTCACGGTAAAATGTTTCGTAAAATTTGTTGTTCAATTAATTTTATAAAAATTTGGTGAAAACAAGTTGTGTTGCTCACGGTAAAATTATTTTATAATATCCGTGGAAGCATCAGGATGACCATCTATGAACTCCCTTCTGAACTAAAACGTGTATGTGCTGCCATCTATCGATACACTTTTAAATCAAGAATCAGCTGTTCAACTTACATTGCTTTTGAGAGTATGGCTCCAACAAACAAAGCAAAACTTGCTGCTTTAGCTGCAATTATATGTTGTACAGTGGTAAAAAGGAAGAAAAGAAATGCCATGAAATGCTGGACTCGGGATTGGATCAAAAGAAGAGAAGAAGGTAGAGGATTGCTGTCCTTGGTCGAAATTTACTTGAGGTTAGAAGACCAGCATTCATATAGGGATTAGGCGATTGTGTTTTCTGCCTCTCTTCTTGCATTTCTGTTGTGGTAATGTGCAAACAGGGATATTTCTGGTATTCGTCCAGTAAAACGCTAACAGCTTCCTTAGTCCACCCGGATCCTGCCATTTTAGAAAGAAGTGTTTGTTTACAATCGAGCTCCACAATCTTCTCACGACGTAGCGCCAGCATCATCGTGATGTCAGCTTCGCTGATTGGTTCGGAATAGAACATGTCCTATTTTATGAAAAGTTTTATCAAAGGTTTTACAAAACTTGAATTTAACCGTGAGCAACAGAAATTTTATAAAATTAAATTACTGTACAATAAATTTGACAGAAAATTTTACCGTGAGCAACAGGCATTAGGCTTCCTCAAAAGAAATTGCAAGAGTTTTAACCCTCTACTGCATGAATTATTTTTCGTTTCCGTTTGCTGAAGAAAATTCCAAGCTTTAATGTTCAACATACGCTCAGTGGTTTACATATACCAGCAATTCTTAACTGGGCCTAATAGCTTAACACTCGTATGTGATGTGGATTGCCATATTGGAATATATATACGATTTTCCACGATTTTAAGACTTACCTCTGCATTCTCGAGGAGCGCTGGTTTCAAACATCTCCGAAGACTCTCCTCATTATTTTTGTTGCCGGCCGGGTGGCTCTACATCTTTAACTCAGCTCCCCGCCGGACTCTCAAGCATATAGGCCTGACACCGAGTTGGAAGTCGGCCGTTCCCACACCATGCGCACCTGTGTCATCCCCGATGTTAATCCTGCCATATCCGAAGAAGAGATTTGCTACGCCCTCCGCACCGCTGGCTACCCAGTCCACGATGCCCACCGGATGTTGGATGCCTCAACTTCATCACCATCATCGCAGGTTCTTCTTTATCTACCTACGTTGGACGACTGGAAGCGCCTCCTTGACACGGGAGTGTCTATTCACGACCGATACTACCTAGTGGAGCCTACCAGCCAGCCTATATTAGCCCAGCTTACAGCAGATCCCACCACATTGCCTGTCGTCAACGCGCCTCACCACAAGCCTCTGCTACAACAAACATCGCCCATCTTTCCCCCTCATCACACACCACCTACTACTACCACCGCGACCACTACGATGTCAGCCACTACTCGCCACCATCTTCCTGTTACTACCGTTACGTCATGCCACCCTTCCCCTGTAATGATATCCTCCCTCTCTTCTATCCTGACTTCTGTACAACCTCGTCCCCAGCAAATTCCCGACAACATCCTAGCCTCCCCCGCCGTGTCACCACCAGACGACAGCGCAACAGCCGCCGCAACATCCTCGCAACGGTCGCAACCACCACCTCTGGAAACTATGTCAAGCTGTGTCATCCGCGGCGTAGAACCTACCATCTCAGAACGGGAAATTCTCCAAGAACTCCAGGAAGCAGGCATCCCCGCTCGTCGGGCGTTCAGGATTTACAACGCCTCCGGGCCTACTTTTATGGTCCGTATTCACCTTCCCACCGCCAATGATGTGGAACAACTTATCAACACTGGTGCCTACATCTTTCAACGTCGATTCAAAGTGGAGCCCTCACGTTCCCCACCCCAACCTTTTCGCCATACTTCCAACACTCCCTTTCGTCGCCCCCGGCCAGCCAGTCCTCCATTTCAACCTTGTCAACCCGTCCGTCCACCCCCACCTCCACCTAACTTCTTCTATCAACCTCCTCTGCAACTTGAACTCCTCAGACTCCTCACCACCTCATTATGCAATATAACCGCAACAATACACCTTCTAACTCTTCAATTCCCTCCTAGCCCTCCCATCTAAAACTTGTCAATCATTGCACTCTCCTCAAAATATTTAATCCTTGCACACATCTCCGATCATTCACTACTATCCGCACACACCTCCTAATTCCATACATCTAATTACCCACCTCCCTCTTTTCTCACATCTTCTCAAGCCCGTCATCTCTCCTGGCCAGAGAGAGGGCGACACCCTCTAGGTGGCCCGCCCCACCCCTTCAGGGTGGGGAATGAAAGCATTTGAACAACAACAACACACGATTTTACGCTAAGCTTTTAACATTCAAAGACCGAACATTACTGCCTACTGGCCATGGGTACGTATTGCAGGGCGCAAGTATACTTGCACGACCGTAGGTCGGTAATGTCTTTGAGGTTGAGCCAGAGGTACTCCTGAAGCCTGTGGTAATATGATGGGGAGGGCCCACGTAAAATAAACGGTGGTTGGTTCGCGTGGATGTTGACGGGGTGGAAGGAGTACCTTTGGTTGTAGGGCTGTTTTGTCTTATGTTATGTAAAAAAAAAACAAAGGCATCACTGGGATATGTGTTTAATTGACTGTACAGTTGAAGGTGCCGTAAAACTACCTCTGTCTATAATATTTATCCATTTACACAGGTGGAAAGTTATTTGTTGCCTAATGGCAACAGTATGCAGTAGAGGGTTAAATCTGTTGTCCCATTGAAAACCCTGTATTTCTCGCTTATACGATCTAGTCTAGAATACTGCTCTGAAGTGTGGATCCCCTCACAGCAATACTTAGTTAATGCCTTAGAGCGAGTACAGATTAGATTCTCGAAATGGATCAGTAAAAATTGTTTGGGTATCAAGCTGTCATCGACAGATTATGATTTGTTTTGTACAAACATGTGTATTGAGCCTCTTAGGACTAGGCGCAGGTATGTGAACGCACGTTTCATACACAAATGTATTGGTAATTTCCTTGACTGTCCCAGTTTACTCCAGTTGCTACCAATTCATGTTCCTTCCCGCAATACCCGACAGGCTGTCACCTTTCATTTACCCAGGTGCAGAACGGAATCACACAGGAACTCTTGGTTTATGCAGGCCCTAAGATTCCTGAACAAAATTAGCGGGATGGTGAATATATTTCACTCGTCAGCTAGTGAAATTCGCAGACATCTTATGGACGCTTCATAGAGTGTTCCTTGTATCTTGTTCTGTGTATTCGGTAACTGGAAGTTTACTTCCTTCCTTCGGTCATTTCAAATGTATACACCATTTTCTGTTTTCATGTCCTTCCTTTTCTTCCTTATGCTTTTTGTAAATATGTATATAGTATATATTGCTTAGTTATAATTAGTAGTATTATATTATTTGAATGTATTATATCATCTGTAATAATTGGAGAACTAATAACTCTGTTGATGATAAATAATCAAATCAAATCAAATCAAATCAAATCAAATCAAATCAAATCAAATCAAATCAAATCAAATCAAATCAAATCAAATCAAATCAAATCAAATCAAATCAAATCAAATCAAATCAAATCAAATCAAATCAAATCAAATCAAATCAACCGCTCGCGACGAAGAGCTGGCGGAAGTTCTCCTACACTAGGGTTCTCAAATATTTTTGATCCGTGACACACTGTTTCGCCTTGTGAAATAGTGGTACATCCGGTCATCTTTAGAAGGCACGCTAGGGAGCACTCCCGATAGATCACAAAACCTATCGGGAAATTTATAAACTGCTAGAACTCTCGAGAAACATATGGATCACTCATGCCCTGTGTATACTGCTTTATTTTTTACTTTTTCCACATGAAAATAAACCGAGCTCGATAGTTGCAGCATTCGGGAGATAGTGGGTTCGAACTCCACTGTCGGCAGCCCTGAAGATGGTTTTCCGTGGTTTAAATGCTGGGGCTGTACCTTAATTAAGGCCACGGCCGCTTCTTTCCCACTCCTAGCTCCGTCCTGTCCCATCATCGCCATAAGACCTATCTGTGTCGGTGCGACGACGTAAAGCAACTTGCATTAACATAAGAGAAAGGGAAGATGTTTCTTTCTGTAGATTAGGAATTATGGGTTTCTTTGTATGCAGTTCTTCTCTGTACTCAACAATTGTCCAAACGTAAACAACGCCATATTTCCCACTGAATGAATAGCGTGTGGCCTCCGGAGAAGCCAATTTGAGGCCTTGTAGGTGACCTGCGCGTCTGTGAGAACAGGGCCCTACCTAAGATGAATTTCAATTATCAGTACAGCACAAACACCCAGCCCCCGAAGCAGAGGAATTAACTAATGAACGTTAAAATCTCCGGCCCGGCCGTGTATCGAACCCAGGACTCCATCAAGCAAACACTAGCACGATAACCATTTAGCCATGGCGCCGGACACATTTCCCACTGAGTTGCAATAGCAATGCAGTTCCTTACAGAACACTGCTCAGTTTTTATTCTATCCGCCGTGTTCTGGCTCTCCTGTTATTGTAACTGGGAGTTATGGTTATGGTTAAAGCACTTTACTTTTTTGGGGGGGGGCAATTGGCTTTACGTCGCACCGACACAGATAGGTCTTATGGCGACGAAGGGATAGGAAAGGCTTAGGATTCGGACGGAGGCGGCCGTGGCCTTAATTAAGGTACAGCCCCAGCATTTGCCTGGTGTGAATAACTAACTGAACTGGTTGGGTTAGTGCTGCGATTCCTGGAAGACGTCCAGGTTGGTCACCCCTAGAGCTATAACTCCTCTGCATGAACAAGTGCGGTGCAAGCTGCATGAGTGACGCATTGCGTATCCAGTGTTGACTAATCTGTTTTGATTCACTCTGGTTTACAGACGGATGGTTTAACCTTCTGACTCATCCTTAGCACGAGAGTAGAAAAAAATAAGTTAGTTGTTGCTGAACTGTGGCTTTTTATCAGTACCAAGTGTCACTAACGATTCTGATAGCTCAAGAATCCATGAGTAATCTTTGGAGGTCTAAACAACTTCCTATCTTCACTGACAGCAGAATTCTCTTCCCATCTGCTGCTGTCTGTAGCCCACTCATCAGAATTGTATTAGCATCAGCTGAAGCTCGTGATATTATTCAGTTTGATAGCAGCAGAGACCTCCAATTCATTGAGACCTGTGAATAGGGGCCGTAATTCTTCAAAAGGAAGACTGTAGAAAACAAACTATGGTAAATATTAATTTATGAATCGGGGAATTGCACGAACTACCTATACAGTACTACTTCCGTAGTAAAGTGCTTTTGTCGCCATAAGACCTATCTGTGTTGGTGCGACGTAAAGCCACTAGCCCCCCCAAAAAGTAAAGTGCTTTAATCATAACATTCGGCTCTTTCCATACGAGAGTAAATTGCTGCAGAAGCAAAACATTGGAAAGCACAATCCTGTCGCATATTCTTCTTCTTCTTATTCTTCTATCGCCTTTCCCCACACTCGTGGGATCACGGATGCGAAGTGTACAGCGACGTTAAAGACTTGAGCAGACTCCACGGTGTTACTAGACAAGAGTAAGCTATCTGCCGGCACCGGGTTTTACCCATTTGTTTTCCTACTACCATACATCACGTCATTCATTTCATCGCCTTGGTGGTGGTGGAGGTGGTGATTATTGTTTTAAGAGGAAGTACAACTGTACTGGGCAACCATCCTCTATTAACACTAATTAGAGGGGACAATGGAAGGGTTCCAGCACTTCGAAAAATGAAGGTACTGGCCAAAGAAAGACAAAGGCCACGAACGGCGCGACAATGAAAATCTCCCTAGGATTCGCAACCTAATATCGTTGGGTTGGAAAAGAACAAGATTTGACCAAGGGAGGTCGGATAGGATAGATGAAAGCGAGGAGCCCGACACCAGCAAGTTGAAGCAATGACAGGACTCAGCTAAGGGCCCCGTGGTCGCAAATCCACGCTCTCAAGTTCAGAGCCCCTGGGGGCCCCTTTTAGTTGTCTATTACGACAGATAGGGGATACCGTGGGTGTTACTCTACTGCCCCCATTCACAGGGGATTTCATCTCCCAACTGGTCTAATAAGGTTGACGTCAGCAAGGGCATTCGGTCGTAAAAACTCGGTATGAAGATTAATTTTACTCCACACCCGACCTTGTAGAGAAACGGGACAAGGATTGGACACACCACCAGGAGCACGAGAGTTGGGAGGGTGGTGACAAAGGGGCCCCTTGCTAAAACTGGCATTGTACTCACTTGTGACAGGTTCGTCATCTGGAATTTTTCCGTTCATGTGTGCTTCCAGTATATTTTTCTCCAAGTAGCAGACTCTGGACTCAGTGTCTCAGATCTTCTTCATAGAACGGCCTTGAGAACACTAATTAGGAATTAGGAGTTAGTTCCGTTTACCGTCCTGTCAGCACGTGGTGTGTGAGAGATAACGCCACACCTCCAACAGAACCTGTCTGGTCCACGTAACATTGATGATGTATCACAACTTCTCACTACCACACTTCCAACAAATATTAACTCATCTTGAGAAAATCGAACATTCACAGACAAAACTTCGAATATGTACTTAATTTTCCTAAAAAGCACATCGAATATTTCTCATATTAAAACCGATTATAGCTGAAGAGATGTTAAATTACACGACAAAATCCCAAAAGATACATACATCCATACATCATCATTACAGACCGTTATGCCTTTCAGCGTTCAGTCTGCAAGTCTCTGTGAATTTACTAAATGTCGCCACAATCCTCTATTTGTAACTAGTGCCGAGGCCTAGAAACTGAGTCAAACCATCGTCGTCTTGGTCTCCCTCTACTTCTCTTGCCATCCATAACTGAGTCCATTATTCTCCTAGGTAACCTATCCTCCTCCATTCGCTTTGCATGACCCCACCACCGAAGCCGGTTTATGCGTACAGCTTCATCCATCGAGTTCATTCCTAACTTAGCCTTTATCTCATCATTCCGAGTACCCTCCTGCCATTGTTCCCACCTGTTTGTACCAGCAATAATTCTCGCTACTTTCATGTCTGTTACTTCTAACTTATGAATAAGATATCCTGAGTCGACCCAGCTTTCGCTCCCGTAAAGCAAAGTTGATCTGAAAACAGACCGATGTAAAGATAATTTGGTCCGGGAGCTGACCTCCTTCATACAGAATACTGTTGATCGCAACTCCGAGCTCACTGCATTAGCTTTACTGCACCTTGATTCAATCTCACTTACCATATTACCATCCTGGGAAAACACCCATCCTAAATACTTGAAATTCACCTGTTGCAGCTTTGTATCACCAATCTGACATTCAGTTCTCTCAGATTTCTTACCTACTGACATCAATTTAGTCTTCGAAAGGATAATTTTCATACCATACTCATTGCACCTATTTTCAAGTTCCAAGATATTCGACTGCAGGCTTTCGGCACAATCTGCCATTAAGACCAAGTCGTCAGCATAGGTCAAACTGCTTACTACATTTCCACCTAACTGAATCCCTTCCTGCCACTTTAAACCTTTCAGCAGATGATTGATGTAAACTACGAACAGCAAAAGTGAAAGATTACAGCCTTCTCTAATCCCTGTAAGTACCCTGAACCAAGAACTCATTCTACCATCAATTCTCACTGCAGCCCAATTGTCAACATAAATGACTTTGATTGGTTTTAATAATCTATCCTTGATTCCATAGTCCCCCAGTATGGTGAACATATTTTTCCCTGGTACCCTGTCATAAGATAAAGATAAATAATAATAATAATAATAATAATAATAATTGTACCGGGCGGTACACCTCTACTCCGGTCATTTAAAAGTTGCGCCAGTTGAAATTCCTCTTCTGGTGGAAATCTGAACTTTATCTACTCTATTGATTTTATCGTTTCTCAGAAGATGTCACCACTTGGAAATTTTTGAGTTTGTGAACTGTGTCATTTTTGATGTGTCTTTGTTTCGCTTGAAGTAAGAAGTGTGAACTTTCTCTTCTAGAGGACACTACTGAAGAATTACGATAGTGCAACCTAGTGCGAAATCAAAGAACTATTTTGTTGGAGAAATTTTTATTTCAAGAGTTTGTTCTTTGTTAAATTTCTTTCTGTCGTAGTTTAAGTTGGCTGTATACCCCTCTTGTTCCCCTTATTTTGGATCTAGCCAATCCCGAATTTCTTTAATTAATTTTCCACCAATAATGTGTTTCTTCTTCCTCTATGTAGGGGTTTCTTTTCCCTAGCCAATAAAAACTTTGAGGGAGGGTGTTTTATTTCCCCTAACGCCTAGAATCTTCCGCGAGAGGATATAAACTGCTGATTTTAGGGTCTCCAGGCCACTTCTGTTCCATCTTTCAGTGTATTAAGTACATAGCAGGAGGCGGGAAGCGCCTCTTTCTTCTTCAGCCGTTCAACACCAGGTAATGGCCTATTAATAACTTCTTTTCTTGCTAGGTCGGCAGTTTAACACTCGCGGCGGGTTCGAAGCATTTCCATCATGTAACCTTTTCCTAAAATGTAATTACTCTTTTCATCTTTTTCTTGTAAAGCTACATATTGGGATAGAGAGTGCTAACCCTCTCGAGCTCCCACTCACATTTGTTTTGAGGTGACCGTATTTTCTCAAACTATCCTTCATTTATGTAATGTAAAGTGTTCTTCTCTAAGTCACCTCTGTAGTATGGGATTAGCCCTTGCGTTAGCGGCCCAGAGCCAGATTAGGTTTTAAAAACAAAGTGTATTAGGAGTGCAAGATCGCCTCCTCTCAAATTGTTATTTTAGAGGTCATGTAATCAACCTTCTTTTCATGTAATAGACCTCAGTAGGTTGGGTATTTTACCCCTGTGAATACGTCCTTAGAGGACAGCTTGAAGGTAGAGTTTGGTGTGGCCTTGTGATAGGCTTACAATTTTGAGAGCGGATCGCTCTTTGAAATTTGTTTCTGTATGCCTCGTGCAGGCTTTATGTGTAATGTTTGGAGCCAGTGCTCCTGGGCATGAATGGGGTTTTCTGCCCCTTGGCTAAAATTTTTTTTGGAGTAAGGCGGGGCTGATTGCCCGAGAGTTATGAAGTAAGGGCACTGAGCCCGAATCCAGTAATATTGTACCTACATCTTTGCTACTCTGTACCTGTTATGATTGTTATCTCTTGTTTTTGAAAAGAAAATATAACCTAGTTAAATTTTAAATTAATTTTACATTGCACGTTAATTTCGTAGCTTGAAACCCATTCACACCCGCACCTTCTTTCACCTCTACCTACCACGGATATCTCCGTAACAAGTGGTAGCAGAGCGTGGTTGAAAGGGTCTCAATTTAGCCCCTTTTGACGGCTAAACATTGCTTTGATTCGAACTCTAATAATTTTCTCAGTTGCTGGAATTTTTTGAGTTTTTCAAAATTGTTCTGTCATCATGCCCGGCCCTCGCGATGTTCTCCTCCTTCACTACTTGCGCAAAGAGGAGTTGATATACGAGTTAACTATCAGAAATGTGCAATCTGGAGGCACGGTTGCAATCGACACCAACAAGCTTAGAGAGTCCCTTGATTTGCCCATTTCCATCCCCAATTTGGGAGAGAAAGAAATTGATGACTCTCTTTCCACGATCGTCGAGAATATTACCGGGCTAGCATCTGTAGTCAGCTTTTTTGATGAAAACGATCCGTCTCCTAATCAAATTAAGCGTGTGCAAGGCAGGCTGTATCACTTTGCAAATAGAGTTAATGATCTGTTGTCTCTAAAGGTGAATGACGTTCAGAGGAAGGACGCTAATACGCTCCTTGAAACTATTTCTGAATTGTCTAATAAGGTCACTCAATTGCTAACCGGCGAAGTTCCTCCCAAAACTGATCAACCCGCCACGGTGAATGTAGGTAACGAGGAAGAGCCTCCTCAGGGAGAAGTCAATAGGATAACCGTTGCTGCTCAAACTATCTCTGCCCCATCGAACAACGAATCTGAACGCCGTGCGTCATGGGGTAACATCCGCTCTGAATTAACTTCTTTGCCATTGAAACCTTTAACGACTATGTCACCTGGGTTCAGTAGCTTGCCTCATCCATTGGCAATGTTGCTTAGAGGTATCTCTAAGTTTTCCGTCAACACCACCAGTGATGTAATTTCATTTTTAAGATTTCTAGTGGAATTTCAGGATCATGCTCTTGTTTTTTCTCTTTCGCCATGTCAAATTTTGCAAATTATCTATCCGTATGCTATTGGTATTCTCTCTGATAAAATCGTAAGAGCCATTGCCGAGCAATCATCTATTGAGGATTTCCATGCCCATTTGCTAGCTAACTTCATCCCGGCTAGGGCCAGGTCCTCCCTGATTCAGAAGTACTATTACCGTGTACAGCGCTTGGATGAAAACTTGGCCGATTTCATTCAAGATATCAAATTCTACACTAGGGTGTTTGCTCTGCACTTTCCTGAAGATCAGATTGTGCAGGCTATTGTAGAAGGTATTTCGCCATCCTACAGGTCATATTTGTGTTTCGCGGCGTGTCCGCAAACCTTCTCTGAACTTGAAGCATTGGCCGTCTCAGCGGAAGGAGTTAGATACGCCGATTCTTTGCGTGTCGCGAAAGAACCCCCGCCTTCCTTTAGTAACACTCGGCCTCCACCTCGCCGACCAGTCAATCCCCGTAAATGTTATGCTTGCGGGTCGCCTGACCATCTGCGGAATAAGTGTCCTCTGATCAAGTCAAGTGGGACAAGGAATGGAGCAGGGTCATCACAAGGCTGTTTTAAGTGTGGGGCCTTCTCACATATCGCCAAGAATTGCCCAAACTCAAATAGCACCCCCTCCTGCTCAACTTCTGGTGCAAATTCCAGCTTTGCCAATAATAAAAAGTGACTAGTGGCGTCGGCTGAGCCGACTAATCCATCTTCCCGAGACTTAGCCCCTAGTAAACAGGTTGTAAATGCAGAGAACGACCAGCCTTCAAATTCATCTTTTGAATGCCCTAAAGAGTGTCTTAGGATTGCGGCGGATACCCCCGCACCTGTTCCTTTTCTTAAGATTGAGTTAAATAACGAGCCTATAACAGCTCTCTTAGATTCAGGCAGTGTTTGTTCCATTATTTCGGCTGATTGGTATTCTAAATTGAAATCTGTTTGTAAACTCCCTGACTATGACTCATCTCCTGTTAAATATGTTTCGGCTAATTCATCTCCATTAGAAATTCTAGGTTCCTTACATGTCAAAATTCGGGTTTTTAAATTTACATGGAAGATCAAATTGTTTGTGGCCAAGCGTTTGTCTTGCCCCATCATATTGGGAGCGGACTTCATTTCTCACACTGGTCTTGTGCTCGATCTCCAGAGCAGGTCGTGCACATTCAAATTTGCGTCCAATTGTAGAATTCCCTTGTTAAAGTGTAATTCTGTATCATGTTCATCTATTTCGCCTACCCAGGATGAGATGTTGTTAGACCTTAGACATCTACCTGAGGAGCAGGCTGATAGTATTCGGAAACTGTGTCAGTCGTTTCCCGAGGTGTTCTCTGATACTCTTGGTGTTACTGACCTTATTGAATACAAAATTGAGGTCACGGATTCGATTCCGGTCCGTTTTCCACCGTATAGGCTATCTCCACCTAAAATGAAGGCTCTGAAAGAAATCATCGATCAGATGTTGAAGGATGGTATTATTAGGCCCTCTAAGTCAGCGTATTCTTCGCCTATTTTTCTAGTCCCGAAACCCCAAGGAGGCTTCAGGCCTGTCATTGATTACAGGGCTCTCAATCGGAAGGTGGTGTTGCAATCCGTTCCCCTTCCCGACCTTCATTCTTGTTTTTCATGGTTTCGTAAGGCCAAGTTCTTCACGATCTTGGATTTGAATCAGGCCTACAACCAAATTCCCCTTGCCGAAGAGTCTAAACATCTTACAGCGTTTGCCACGGACTGGAATTTATATGAATACAACCGCGTGCCTTTCGGGCTCCCCACGGGGGCAGCTGTGCTCACTAGGCTACTAGATAGGGTCTTTTCCGACATCAAATTTGAGTACTTATATCACTACTTGGATGATGTCGTCGTATTTTCCGAAACCTTTGAAGAACATCTATATCATTTGCGAGAAGTTCTCAATCGCCTTCGTAAGGCTGGGTTAACTGTTAAGTTGTCCAAGGTTGCCTTTGCTAAGCCCTCTATGTCATTCCTAGGGCATATTGTGTCACCTGATGGTGTAGCAGTCGATCATTCTAGAACACAGGCCATCCGTGATTTTAAACCTCCCAAGGACATTAAAGGTATCGCCAGGTTCATTGGCATGGTGAATTTCTTCAGGAAGTTCATTCCTAATTTTGCTAATAGAGCGGCGCCCTTAAACCTTCTCCGTAGGAAAGGCATCAAATTCGAGTGGGGACCGTCTCAACAAGCCGCTTTTGAAGACCTTAAATTAGCTCTCTGTAATGCCCCTGTACTTGCTATGCCTGATTTCTCGAAGAAATTCATCGTCCAAACCGACGCGTCGTCGTCGGCGGTAGCTGCAGTCCTTCTTCAAGAGACTGAACTAGGGAGGCGCCCCATCGCCTATGCATCTAGGACTCTCTCGGCTCAAGAAGCAAAGTACTCCATATATGAGCTTGAAGGTTTGGCAGTTTTATTTGCCTTAGAAAAGTTCCGTCTCTATCTGGAACATGTCAAATTCGACTTGGAGACAGATAATCAAGCCTTAAGCTGGGTCTTAGGTAGGCCGCGTCGTACTGGTCGTATAGCCCGTTGGGCCATCCGTATTTCTGCCTTCCAATTCGATGTACGACATATCAGAGGTACTGAAAATGTTGTTGCTGATGGACTCAGCCGTATGTTTTCTAACGACGTCGAGACCCATGAACCTGTCGACAGTTCATCACCTTCCGAGTCCATACTATCTGAGGTTAATGCCATCCTAACAGATGCTCCCATGCTCTTTAGGGATATCGAGAAATACCAACGTGAAGATCCGACGCTGGCTCCGATAATGGAAACCCTTTCTTCTGGGGAACATGTCGTCCCTTATGTTCTGAGGAATGGTGTTTTATGTTGCCCATCGAGGCATGATAAAATGATGAAGGTTGTCGTGCCAGCGGTTCTTGTGCCTATGATCTTCAAGTATTATCATGAGACCCCATTAGGAGGGCATCTTGGAATCTTTAAAACCCGTGAAAAAATTCGAGAAATGTTCATTTGGAAAGGTATGGACGGTGAAATTCGGGAACTCGTAAAAGCTTGTAAATCTTGTTTGATCAGTAAACCCACCATGTCCACTAAAGTAGGCCTTTTGTCTTCTCATCAAGCGTCGCGCCCCATGGAACGCCTGTATATTGATTATGTGGGACCCTTCCCCCAGTCAAAGGGTAATGCTAACAAGTTCATCTTTGTGTGCGTAGATGGCTTTACTAGATTTTCTTGGTTATTTCCGACTAAGCTGGCTACCGCTCAGTCCACCATTACTTGCCTAAATTCTATTTTTGCTTCTTTTGGTCCGTGCCAATACATTGTATCTGATAATGCTAAAGCTTTTACATCAAATCTGTTTCGTAAATTCTGTTTTGACTTGTCCATCTCTCATGTAACTACATCTGCTTATTACCCTCAACCATCTCTGGCTGAACGGGTTAACCGTAATCTCAGGTCCGCACTTATTGCCTATCATCATGAAGATCATTCTAGGTGGGACACGTCCCTGCATTGGATAGCTTTTGCTTTGAATTCGGCGGTTCATGAATCTCACAAGTTTACTCCAGCTTCTTTGATGTTCAAGTTTGTTCCCAACTCGCCGCTCTCTAACCTCTGGTCTTTGAATGACGTTCTACCCGAGACAATAGATCCGGATAACATTAAAGATCTTTGGAAGAAGGCTAAAGCCAATCTTAAAGTGTTAGGGAAAGGTATGATCGTGGACGGAGACCCACCACTTTGAAGGTAGGTGACCAGGTTATGGTCAAAAATTTTGTTCCCGCGGGCAAGCTTGCCCCCAGATTTCATGGGCCTTGTATCATTCTCGATTTTCTTACGCCGGTTACCTTATTGCTAAGTAATCCAGCCACCGAGAGGATATTTAGAGTTCACCTGTCCCAGGTGAAATCGGTGTAATTTCTGTGTTAACTTGCTTCATATTATTTTGAAAGGATATGAAGGTTATATTTTTTTTTTTTTTTGAGTTTCACTTTTAAGGCATTCTGCCCCTTCTGTAATATTTTGGTTTTAGATGTAAGCCTTGTGTAAAACCTGCCCCGACCCGTTAAACTGCCATCCTGTTCTTGCCACGGCCATTACCACGCTCCCGTCTCCTGCTCCACCTTACACTGTGGCTTCATAATAGTAAATGCCATGGATATCTACACGCCGCTGGCCCCTCAACCTCTCCACAAGCCTGTACCCTCAAAGAAGATGATTGTCCAACACAATTCTGCCGCCTAGCTTTAATGTTTCAGCGCCCCCGCAGCCGCGCAGCGCCGTGCAGCGACTGGGGAGGGGGATGGGCCCCCTCCTCTCCAGCGAGGACGACATGTGCACGGCGAGCCGGAGCGCTCCTCCCGGCCAAGGCTGATGTGCGGCGCACGACCTGCTACATGCCCGCAGCCTGTATCGGTTCACCGCGGGCGCGGCGTACTTCAACACCTCTGCTCCCCTCATAGTGCGGGCGAGCGGTATCTCAGGGTACTTGAGGGGTCCGAGCGGCCTCCGTTGGACGCAAACTGCAACGGCCGGTCTGGCTATCCGACTCAATCTACATCAACTACATGGACAGTCACCATAAGCAATAACTACACTTGGGAATTCAACAACAATATTTGGTGGACATTGCAAAATTTTTCTTCACCTTTAAGTATTAAAAGTTTATCTTCAGAAATTCAAATTCTACAAACATAAAGACTTTCATTCACCTGCAACAACAACATTTTGAAACTGAATTAAGAAATCTTGTAAATGCTACTGCAAACTATCTTCACATTCACATTAAAACTTGGACCTTACTTTCAATCAAAAGTTATGCTCTTCTGTGTTACCCCTTGGAGGAACTTTTGGGGGGGGAGGTCTGTACCGGGCGGTACACCTCTACTCCGGTCATTTAAAAGTTGCGCCAGTTGAAATTCCTCTTCTGGTGGAAATCTGAACTTTATCTACTCTATTGATTTTATCGTTTCTCAGAAGATGTCACCACTTGGAAATTTTTGAGTTTGTGAACTGTGTCATTTTTGATGTGTCTTTGTTTCGCTTGAAGTAAGAAGTGTGAACTTTCTCTTCTAGAGGACACTACTGAAGAATTACGATAGTGCAACCTAGTGCGAAATCAAAGAACTATTTTGTTGGAGAAATTTTTATTTCAAGAGTTTGTTCTTTGTTAAATTTCTTTCTGTCGTAGTTTAAGTTGGCTGTATACCCCTCTTGTTCCCCTTATTTTGGATCTAGCCAATCCCGAATTTCTTTAATTAATTTTCCACCAATAATGTGTTTCTTCTTCCTCTATGTAGGGGTTTCTTTTCCCTAGCCAATAAAAACTTTGAGGGAGGGTGTTTTATTTCCCCTAACGCCTAGAATCTTCCGCGAGAGGATATAAACTGCTGATTTTAGGGTCTCCAGGCCACTTCTGTTCCATCTTTCAGTGTATTAAGTACATAGCAGGAGGCGGGAAGCGCCTCTTTCTTCTTCAGCCGTTCAACACCAGGTAATGGCCTATTAATAACTTCTTTTCTTGCTAGGTCGGCAGTTTAACACTCGCGGCGGGTTCGAAGCATTTCCATCATGTAACCTTTTCCTAAAATGTAATTACTCTTTTCATCTTTTTCTTGTAAAGCTACATATTGGGATAGAGAGTGCTAACCCTCTCGAGCTCCCACTCACATTTGTTTTGAGGTGACCGTATTTTCTCAAACTATCCTTCATTTATGTAATGTAAAGTGTTCTTCTCTAAGTCACCTCTGTAGTATGGGATTAGCCCTTGCGTTAGCGGCCCAGAGCCAGATTAGGTTTTAAAAACAAAGTGTATTAGGAGTGCAAGATCGCCTCCTCTCAAATTGTTATTTTAGAGGTCATGTAATCAACCTTCTTTTCATGTAATAGACCTCAGTAGGTTGGGTATTTTACCCCTGTGAATACGTCCTTAGAGGACAGCTTGAAGGTAGAGTTTGGTGTGGCCTTGTGATAGGCTTACAATTTTGAGAGCGGATCGCTCTTTGAAATTTGTTTCTGTATGCCTCGTGCAGGCTTTATGTGTAATGTTTGGAGCCAGTGCTCCTGGGCATGAATGGGGTTTTCTGCCCCTTGGCTAAAATTTTTTTTGGAGTAAGGCGGGGCTGATTGCCCGAGAGTTATGAAGTAAGGGCACTGAGCCCGAATCCAGTAATATTGTACCTACATCTTTGCTACTCTGTACCTGTTATGATTGTTATCTCTTGTTTTTGAAAAGAAAATATAACCTAGTTAAATTTTAAATTAATTTTACATTGCACGTTAATTTCGTAGCTTGAAACCCATTCACACCCGCACCTTCTTTCACCTCTACCTACCACGGATATCTCCGTAACAATAATAATAATAATAATAATAATAATAATAATAATAATAATAATAATAATAATAATAATAATAATAATAATAATAATAACAACCTAATACTAATAGGCCTACTACTACTACTACTACTACTACTACTACTACTACTACTACTACTACTACTACTACTATTAATAATAATAATAATAATAATAATAATAATAATAATAATAATGGTTCGTGGCGTGGGATCAACCGGCCCCGCGGTCTAGGGGCCAGTTTGGGGATTTTTACCTTAATCTGTGGGTTGTTTTGAGGTCTACTCAGCCTACGTAATTACAATAGAGGAACTATCTGACGGTGAGATAGCGGCCTCGGTCTTGAATGCCAAGAATAACGGCCGAGAGGACTCGTCGTTCCTCCGACCACACGACATATTGTAATCTGCAGCCCTTCGCTGGTTGCTTGGTAGGCCATGGCCCATGCTTTGGTGTGGCATTCTCTGTTCACATCCTTGTTCGGGCAACGACTGACTGGCCTAGTGGTCCTAAGAGTCGGGATACCTGTCGCAAAACCATACAACTCGTAGTAAAACAGAAAGCACCCTACTTAAATCTTAGATCCCACAGTCTGTTGAGTTTTGTAGTTCTTCCGGGTTGAATCGTGTTGTTGTTTTCTGCACGTCTCGAATATCTTGTAGCAACAACAGTCTAGGATAGCGACAGCTCACATCATACAAAGAGTACTGCAATGTACAGTATTTGAAACGTCAGCAAAATGTACGGCAGGTGTACAGAGAACAACCATACGGTTCAACCTGGAAGAAGAACTAAATCACCCTATTGTACCGTTCCCGTCTGAAATACAGTCCACCGGCGCCAATCGGAGAGCTGCGTGTTCGGTTCTTAAAAAATTGATCGGGCTAAAAAAAATTTAAAATCTCAGGATAAAATAATACCATGGGTATATGAACGGGAAACAGTATCATATTTCCGAAATAAAATACAAAATAAAGGGGTAAGATGGATTTATTGACTATTAAACATTATTGAAATTCGAGATAAACAAAAAATAATTAAAATATGGCTCAAATAAATGCCAAAAAAAAAAAAAAAATTAATATGTGCCGAGCACATAATTAACATAAATTTACAACAAATTACAAAGGACGGGCAATGTCCCGTTTCAAAATGAAAACATTTACAAAATCAACGCAACGACCTGGGGAAGAAATTCACACTTCGCTTCGACTTACGCAGTTAAATTCATTTTAACGCATCCTGACGGATATCATTTAAATTATAATTACAGGACATACCGCGACAGAATAAAATTATGCTAAATCCGATCCATAATAAAACTATATATATATACATCACTTATCAACAAATCAATATTTCAGGGACCTTAGCTTACATCTACACTGAATTTACTTAACAGACCGTTCTGTTATAAATTGGATGGCTTAGAAGCCTGCTTCCCAATAGAATGAGTTTCGGACTCATATTTAAGAACAAATCTTTCAACGCTGGCCATGACATAATCAACAACAATCCAAGTAACACAAATTAATACAAAAAGAACACTCTCAGAGAAACCTGTAATGACATGCAATAAAAAATAATGACATCT
Organism: Anabrus simplex; assembly: GCF_040414725.1. NCBI lineage: Eukaryota > Metazoa > Arthropoda > Insecta > Orthoptera > Tettigoniidae > Anabrus > Anabrus simplex. The sequence goes on along the minus strand of NC_090265.1, from coordinate 217,075,917 downwards.
GTGTATTCAATATCTGAAATATAAACAATAAGATACTAGACTCCTTCATATAAAAAGAACATCGAACTCCAGACTCAGCTATCCGTCTGTTGATCTTTCACTAGCACGCTGTAATATAAATCACTGAACACTTCTAATGCGCCAGCTATGAAAACATCTTACTTCGCCAGAAAAGACTCTAACTAATTGGTTTGGTAAATCTTGCCTGAGAAATTCTAATATGTTTGAAAACATAAATTACGCTGCCATTCACTTCTCTGTTCATTTAATTAATACAAGGCCTTGAACTCAAACAATGGGACCCATACACATTCCTATGGCCTTAACTACATATTCCAATATAACACGGCTTGCAGATATGATACTCAACACATCTGGCCTAACACTTTGGGGTCCGTGAGTTCGATTCTCACAATCATAATGAACACTTGAGGCAAATCAAACCTCTCCCTTTCCATGCAGCTGACACCATTATATCTTTCCGATATTCACACATAGTAATCTCAGTTACAGGCTAATCTTGCCTTTTTCTCGTAAAAACATAACTCAATACCAATTAGCTAGTTCTCTCTGCGGATCTAGAAGATATTAGTTCGACGGTGCACTTATACGTTGGTCATCACTGCCATGTATTCCTATAAACGTGCTACATGCAGGAAAAAAAAATACCTTGCTAAATTTTATTCCCAGACCAAACTTTAGGCTCTGTAGCCTTCATACTAAAAGAGTCTACATCTTGTACCAAAATGGAATACACAGTTACCTTTAGACATATATATCCTCATCTACACCTAATCATTTCCCTCTTTCCCATCTAATAAAAAGGTAATAAAGTAAAATATAAAAATCAGGGTTCCAAACATGCATTTCCCTGAAACATGACACTAATCTATAAAAATACAACATAGCTCAGTCACAACAAGACTGACATTTACATTTACATTACATTACACTGGGATCGAATTAGCCTAATTCCTTCTATCTAAGCATGCCTATAATTAAAAATGAACTTAACTGGTAGCGTCTCAGTTTCTTCATGATTCCAGGCCACAGCGTCCAGCAAATTACGCCATTATTGCACCAAACTGCATGGCGTCATCAAATACTCTGCAAGTCTTTTCTTCTCTCTTCATCATTATGTAATAGTGCTTCGCACACACCATTTAATTGTACCGATACGATGACGACGGTTCGTACAAGTCCTTCGCGAAACCGAACGCGTACCGGACACGGTATTTGCACAAACCGTATGCAAATTACGCATACGCGGGTACGGAAATATCGACAGTAACTATCGTTTTATTGATATTATCCCGTGTCACCACCGCACTTTGACATACGTGATACCTAATATTATTTATATAGCAAAGGTATTTGCTCTGTTAATATACTATGCACACTCGTAACTGCAATCTAACACTTGCATTCATGTAATGCATATTTTCAGAAAGGAAAACGTTTCAGCTTCACAAATTTACTATTCATATGTTCAAACTGGTCACTTAAAAAAGGTTACTTTCCTATACCACTGGCTTAATATCAAAAACACCGACCCGCGCGGTTCACACTTCAAAAGCAGAGTGACTTTCCAAGTCCAGAGGCTACTATATACACCAAGCTCCCGGTATTCGTCATGTCTTAGGGGATTCCACTGACGCGATGACGTTACTGCTCACCCACTACTCTGCAAAGCGCTGATTCAATAAAAATATGTTGATTACTTTATTAATTCAAATTAAGTATTGCAACTGTCTACAGGTAGATCTTTTAATGTTTAACTGGCTTCTCCTTCATATAAAAACCGTGGAGTCGAGCTTTATAACAAATTGCCTGATAAATAAAGAGTAGTGCAGCACTGTAAATTTAGAAGTTGGTAGGACTGACTTAATTTGTTTTGTAAATCCCCGAGTGACTCATACGGAGTACGCGACATTTTCACTGTTGCTATGCTTAGATAAGAAGCTATTACTGATGTCACCCGATGACGGAATACTGCATTACGCAACTTCTAGGTCGCATCATGACTCCCTTCGAATATGAACTGAAAAATATTACAACATATTATATAATTGATATTTGGGGCATATATGATATGGCACATTCTCCCCATACCCCGTAAAAAATATGTGAAAACGTATTTTTTTTATGATTCACTACTATGGCTCCATTTCAGTTATTCTCTCGGATAATAATATTTCACGTTCAGCTAGCAATCTCTCCTTCTCTTTCTGAGCTTCAAAATATATTTCCAAAAGAGCTTGAAACTTGCGTTCATTTCCGTCACATTGATGACAAATTTCTGCTGGTAATGGGTCTGTGTCTTCTATATCTGCCATGTTTACATCCTCTGTAGCTTCTTCTTCGTCTTCTTGATCCACATCTTCTTCTACTGGGTCATCTTCTTCGTCAATGTCATCATCTTCGTCATCTCCTAAGTCATCATCTTCTTGTGCTTCATCCAACTGCTATAATTCAGTCCTTTTCCTAATGGCTCCATTATTCCTCATATCGTAATCTGCTGCATGTGGATTCAATCCTTTATTTTGTTCTGCTTCCCGGAATTCGCGGTAAGCATTGCTCTCTGCACCATGGTTTTGGCCACTCGTGTTTCCCTGTATGGCCTGTTGCCATTGATCTCCGTCCTGTCGTTTACTTCTCAACTCCGTCACGTATCTCTGCGACTCAGCATTCCTTTGTTGATAATCAGACCTTTGTCTGAAATCATTCCGAAAATCCATATTCCTTCTATTCTCCCATCTATTGTAAGGTCGCCGCTGACCTGCATAACCTCTATGCCGGTATCTAAATGTTCGTCCATTCCTTCCATATGAATAATTATTTCCTCTATTATCATTCCTATCGTGGGTATATCCTTGTCCTCTCCTATCGTCTGGATAATTATTGAAATTCCATTCACCTCTCCGTGATTGCTCATTTTCAACTGGTCTAGCTTGCTGTGATATCGTCTGCGTTCCTGAACTTTGCACTCTACCTCCCTTCCTAATCTTAGGTGGTGGACTTCTATCTTCCGTTAAATCAATCGTATGTAAAGCCTCCGAATGTCTGATCCTTGGTTGATTTTGTGTAGAAGTTAAATCCAACTGACGTAAAGTCAATTCCGCCTCAGTCGCTGTTCTAACATTTGCTGCTATTAGAGTTCTCTGCACTTCCAACGGTAATTGTCTAGATATCGCTACGATCATCTCGGATTCGGAAGGTGGTGTGTCCAAATCTCTGAATTTGATAATTTGGGAAATAAAATAATTCGCAAACCTTGTTGGAATGGTAGCAGGATATTTTTTTGAATAAAGCTCCATACGTAATGACTGTTGTATAGATACATCCCAGAATTTCTTTAAGAATGCTACCTTAAATTCCTCATACGTACTGAATGTATACTGGAATGCCATCATCCATTCTAAAGCCGAATCAGATAAGAATTTGCTAATTGTACGTAATCTTCTATCAGCTGGTACCTTCGCATCTGTCATATAATCTTCTATCTCTCGAAGAAATGCCCTTGGTGTTCTATCATCTAGTCCACTAAATTTACGGGGTTTATCTTCTGAAGATGTACGAAATATGTTATAAATTTGGCCTCCATTCGTCTCTCTTGGCGTAGATGATTTTTCTTCCGGTCTTGGTAAATTCAACAGATCGCTAAGTAGAGCTGGTTCACTAGCTTGACTCGCTTCTCTTTCAATACTATCATTCTGTATTGAACACTTCAGTTTATCCATCTCCTTATTTGTTCTTAGATCAAGTAATTCTATTTTATCCTTCAAATACTGTACTTCCTTTTCCACAGATATCAACTTATTCGTATTCTTCTGCGAAGATTCAGCCCACGCCTCAATATTTGCACCTACTTCTTGTATATTGACTCTAGCATTCTCTCTATCTACCAAAATCATCTTCTTGATCTCTTCACCCTTGCCTGCAATTTGATCTACAACTTCTTTTCTCAATTCCTTTTCCATCGTCCTCATCTTCGACTCAGTTTCCCGTTGTTTTTCACCTAACTTCGCTTCCAACTGATCCGCATTCTTCCGTTGTACTTCGGCTATCTGGGCACTAATTTCCTCCGTAATATTAGAAAATCTTTCTTCTGTAGCCTCGCTTAAGTGGTCGATCGCGCTTCGATTCTTGCCTATCTCAGTTCGCGCCTCCTCTAAGCTATTTGTCATTTCCTCCAATTGCTTTTCAGTCTTTACGGCTCCATCTGTTATTTTGCCAGTTAACTCCTCAACGGTTTTTCTAATCCGATCTACCTGTTCCTCATTTCTATTCTCTATATCATCCATACGCTTCTCTAAACGTATCATCCCTTCCTGACAGCACTTTTGAACTGTATCAATCTTTTCCTCCAGTTTTACATTCCCCTGTACTATTTTACCAGAAAGTTCATTAATGTTTTTAAGTTCGCGATTTATCGCTTCCGCAGTCACCAAGTCTATTTTCTCCGTAATCTGCCGCATACGCTCCTGTTCACGTTTCTCATCTTCAACCGCTGCTAACTCAATTGTTTCCATGATATTAGCCAGGTTTTCCTGATTACGCTCCCTTTCACGTTTTTCCGCTTCCGCAGACACCAAGTCTATTTTCTCCGTAATCTGCTGCATACGCTCCTGTTCACGTCTTTCCGCTGCTTGCTCACGCTCCTTCGCCTCTTTCTCCGCCAAGTCCATCTTAGCCAACAGGTCAGCTAAGGTTACTGCCATAATACCAAATCAAATACGACTACGCGGCCTAGAATCACTTCCGAAAACTTTAAGTGTGTTCCCCAGGTTTTATAAATTAATTTCATCAGTTTCTGCGATTTACGTTACTCAAGGAAAACAAACAGTATGGCTTTACAATACGCCATGCAGAAACTACCTACCGAATGTCAATAATGTTTTCATCACGCGCAATCAAAATAAAATCCACGCGTATTCAAGTATTAACAAAATTAATTTAATCCATAGCCCGAAATATTTTAAATAAATATAGGCTTTTCCTAATATGGGCTCAAAACTATGCATTAGACAACAATGCCTAACTATATTTGCATATTATCTCCAGCTTAAGGATGATATTTCCCGTTACAATGGTCCATACACCTTCAACCTTCAATAACAATGCCACTATAGTTATCCTTTCCATCCGAGATTGAGGCTATCTCGTGTCCCTGACTGAATCTAAATAACAAAACTACCAACGCACTGGCTATTTAAAATTTGCTATACAAACAAATTATTCAGGCTATGTCTACGATCAATTATATCTGAAGGATATAACAGCATCTGCCTCACGTGAAATCATTTTATTGTTCACGAATTCCAATGGAATCATTCAATATTTGACATGCCTTTCTCATCGGCTATCATATTCTATGCACGATATCTACCATATAAAAAATATAAATGCCGATATTTTCCCAACGTAATTTAATATATTCAGTAATTACTAATTTTTTCTAAATATATTTTGACTTCTTGTATTCTCATACCAACTAGTAATATTGAACACAGGACCTTAGACTCAACTGTCTACTACGTTAGGTTGCCAGTTCACATGACTCCGTCTGGGTATCGAATAAGAATCTCAGACTTCATCATCTATCATTCGCCCATTCGAAATTATCTCTACCTATCTAAATTTATAAATATAAAAGCTCAGGTATCCATTATGGACATTCCCAAATTTTCGAATTCCAAAATCCTATAAAGCCTATATATAACAACTTGCTATGTGTGCGAAGAGCATCATTCTGTTGGCTCCAAATAGGTGCGACGTTTTTCACTATTCATGGTTTCAATATCCATATAATAGCCTTAACAAAAATGTATAACGTCTGCCTACATTAAAATTAAATCGCACATTCAGGGTTAACAATATAAATTTAAATAATATACTACTCCGTTCCTGAATAATAATATCCGGACATAGCAATGATAATGGGCGACAACAATGCGCTATCCTGGCTATGGAGCTTACCCAATCAACATGATAATCCGCCCCACATACGGAAGCCATAAGATAAATATGATCCGCCCCACGTTGGGCGCCATAAGATAAATATGTACCGTTCCCGTCTGAAATACAGTCCACCGGCGCCAATCGGAGAGCTGCGTGTTCGGTTCTTAAAAAATTGATCGGGCTAAAAAAAATTTAAAATCTCAGGATAAAATAATACCATGGGTATATGAACGGGAAACAGTATCATATTTCCGAAATAAAATACAAAATAAAGGGGTAAGATGGATTTATTGACTATTAAACATTATTGAAATTCGAGATAAACAAAAAATAATTAAAATATGGCTCAAATAAATGCCAAAAAAAAAAAAAAATTAATATGTGCCGAGCACATAATTAACATAAATTTACAACAAATTACAAAGGACGGGCAATGTCCCGTTTCAAAATGAAAACATTTACAAAATCAACGCAACGACCTGGGGAAGAAATTCACACTTCGCTTCGACTTACGCAGTTAAATTCATTTTAACGCATCCTGACGGATATCATTTAAATTATAATTACAGGACATACCGCGACAGAATAAAATTATGCTAAATCCGATCCATAATAAAACTATATATATATACATCACTTATCAACAAATCAATATTTCAGGGACCTTAGCTTACATCTACACTGAATTTACTTAACAGACCGTTCTGTTATAAATTGGATGGCTTAGAAGCCTGCTTCCCAATAGAATGAGTTTCGGACTCATATTTAAGAACAAATCTTTCAACGCTGGCCATGACATAATCAACAACAATCCAAGTAACACAAATTAATACAAAAAGAACACTCTCAGAGAAACCTGTAATGACATGCAATAAAAAATAATGACATCTGTGTATTCAATATCTGAAATATAAACAATAAGATACTAGACTCCTTCATATAAAAAGAACATCGAACTCCAGACTCAGCTATCCGTCTGTTGATCTTTCACTAGCACGCTGTAATATAAATCACTGAACACTTCTAATGCGCCAGCTATGAAAACATCTTACTTCGCCAGAAAAGACTCTAACTAATTGGTTTGGTAAATCTTGCCTGAGAAATTCTAATATGTTTGAAAACATAAATTACGCTGCCATTCACTTCTCTGTTCATTTAATTAATACAAGGCCTTGAACTCAAACAATGGGACCCATACACATTCCTATGGCCTTAACTACACATTCCAATATAACACGGCTTGCAGATATGATACTCAACACATCTGGCCTAACACTTTGGGGTCCGTGAGTTCGATTCTCACAATCATAATGAACACTTGAGGCAAATCAAACCTCTCCCTTTCCATGCAGCTGACACCATTATATCTTTCCGATATTCACACATAGTAATCTCAGTTACAGGCTAATCTTGCCTTTTTCTCGTAAAAACATAACTCAATACCAATTAGCTAGTTCTCTCTGCGGATCTAGAAGATATTAGTTCGACGGTGCACTTATACGTTGGTCATCACTGCCATGTATTCCTATAAACGTGCTACATGCAGGAAAAAAAAATACCTTGCTAAATTTTATTCCCAGACCAAACTTTAGGCTCTGTAGCCTTCATACTAAAAGAGTCTACATCTTGTACCAAAATGGAATACACAGTTACCTTTAGACATATATATCCTCATCTACACCTAATCATTTCCCTCTTTCCCATCTAATAAAAAGGTAATAAAGTAAAATATAAAAATCAGGGTTCCAAACATGCATTTCCCTGAAACATGACACTAATCTATAAAAATACAACATAGCTCAGTCACAACAAGACTGACATTTACATTTACATTACATTACACTGGGATCGAATTAGCCTAATTCCTTCTATCTAAGCATGCCTATAATTAAAAATGAACTTAACTGGTAGCGTCTCAGTTTCTTCATGATTCCAGGCCACAGCGTCCAGCAAATTACGCCATTATTGCACCAAACTGCATGGCGTCATCAAATACTCTGCAAGTCTTTTCTTCTCTCTTCATCATTATGTAATAGTGCTTCGCACACACCATTTAATTGTACCGATACGATGACGACGGTTCGTACAAGTCCTTCGCGAAACCGAACGCGTACCGGACACGGTATTTGCACAAACCGTATGCAAATTACGCATACGCGGGTACGGAAATATCGACAGTAACTATCGTTTTATTGATATTATCCCGTGTCACCACCGCACTTTGACATACGTGATACCTAATATTATTTATATAGCAAAGGTATTTGCTCTGTTAATATACTATGCACACTCGTAACTGCAATCTAACACTTGCATTCATGTAATGCATATTTTCAGAAAGGAAAACGTTTCAGCTTCACAAATTTACTATTCATATGTTCAAACTGGTCACTTAAAAAAGGTTACTTTCCTATACCACTGGCTTAATATCAAAAACACCGACCCGCGCGGTTCACACTTCAAAAGCAGAGTGACTTTCCAAGTCCAGAGGCTACTATATACACCAAGCTCCCGGTATTCGTCATGTCTTAGGGGATTCCACTGACGCGATGACGTTACTGCTCACCCACTACTCTGCAAAGCGCTGATTCAATAAAAATATGTTGATTACTTTATTAATTCAAATTAAGTATTGCAACTGTCTACAGGTAGATCTTTTAATGTTTAACTGGCTTCTCCTTCATATAAAAACCGTGGAGTCGAGCTTTATAACAAATTGCCTGATAAATAAAGAGTAGTGCAGCACTGTAAATTTAGAAGTTGGTAGGACTGACTTAATTTGTTTTGTAAATCCCCGAGTGACTCATACGGAGTACGCGACATTTTCACTGTTGCTATGCTTAGATAAGAAGCTATTACTGATGTCACCCGATGACGGAATACTGCATTACGCAACTTCTAGGTCGCATCATGACTCCCTTCGAATATGAACTGAAAAATATTACAACATATTATATAATTGATATTTGGGGCATATATGATATGGCACACTATTTAAAATTTAAGAATGATAAAAGTCATCAAAAATATTTTAACTCACGTAGAGAAACCTCTTGTAACAATGATATGAATGGTAAAAAGGTAAACTCGTGTCCTCATCCCGAGGTGGTGCAGCTCTTTTCAGACACTCCCCTAATGGAGGTGAGCTACATGTACCATTTTAAACATTTACCAGTTCTTGTGCCGGGAATCGAACCCAGGCCCCCGAGGATGGCAGCTAATAACACTAACCGTTACACTACGGAGACGGACGTATGAATGGCGAGTCAATAATAGTAACCATTATGCCTGGTGAAATAGAAATTACCACAATGTGATTAATAAAAATACCGCCGTCCGCTTCTGTGGTGTAATGGTTAGTGTGAATAGCTGCCACTCCCGGAGGCCCGGGTTCGATTCCCGGCTCTGCCACGAAATTTGAAAAAGTGGTACGAGGGCTGGAACGGGGTCCACTCAGCCTAGGGAGGTCAAATGAGTAGAAGTGGGTTCGATTCCCACCTCAGCCATCCTCGAAGTGGTTTTCCGTGGTTTCCGACTTCTCCTCCAGACAAATGCCGGGATGGTACCTAACTTAAGGCCATGGCCGCTTCCTTCCCTCTTCCTTGTCTCTCCCTTCCAATCTTCCCATCCGTCCGCAAGGCTCCTGTTCAGCATAGCAGATGAGGCCGCCTGGGCGAGGTATTGGTCATCCTCCCCAGTTGTATGCCCGACCCAGAGTTTGAAGCTTCAGAACACTGCCCTTGAGGCGGTAGAGGTGGGATCCCTCGCTGAGTCCGAGGGAAAAACAGACCCTGGAGGGTAAAAAAGATTAAGAAGAAGAAGAAGAAGATATGTCAATTTTAAAAAATGCCGGATTGAGTGGCTCGGACAGTTGAGGCGCTGGCCTTCTGATCCCAGCGAGGCAGATTCGAACTTGGCTCAGTCCAATGGTATTTGAACGTGCTCAAATACCTCAGCCTCGTGTTCGTAGATTTACTGGCTCGTAAAAGAACTCCTGCGGGACTAAATTCTGGCACCTCGGCTTCTCTGGAAGCCGTAAAAGTAGTTATTGGGATGTAAAGCTAATAATATTATAATTAAAATATATATTCCCTCAATCCTCAGTAAGTGAGCTATGGTGCATGTAACGTAACCTGGACATGAGGTACATAATGTTCCGTGTAATGGTTGTGATGGCTCCCAATCGGAGCATGTGTCTTAATAGATACACTGAAATCTATGAATTGGCAGCTAACAGCCGGATACGGGAAAGTAAAGAAACCTCCAGGCTCACGGAATGGCGTAGAGAACGACGTAGTAGGCTAGACAGGGAAACAAGGAGCACACAGCACCAAACGCAAGACGTGATCATAAATCAAACCGCATGGACGTTGTATCAACACTAGTCTAGGATAGCGACAGCTCACATCATACTGTCAACAGACCTGGCAGGGATCAAAAGACAACTTGACTCAGATAACGTCTGGGCAAGTGACACAGTAAATACAAGATACACAGAACTAACAGATGTAACCAATGCTACTAAAAATAATCCGGTCACAAATCCAATGAGAGGAATATAATCTAAGTGATAATATTGTTCGACTGTCTTCACCCATTGACAAATTGCGTGTCAACGATAACAGAAAACGTTTTTCATCATAATTTGGTCTAGAGGGTCTATGAATCAGAAATGGAATGCTCCCAACCTTGAATCGTGGAACAGTGGAGCAAGAGAGAGAAACGAACGAGAACGTCCTGACCTGAATGGAAAAACATCTCTCGGCGAGCAAAACATCGGTGAGCAATCAACTAACTTCTCCCTACAAGACAGGGGGACTACATCTCAATTATAGTATCTGGCTATGTGAAATGGATTACATTTTTCTCTGACTATAGTGTCACGACTATCACAAAAGCCATGGGAGCAACAAACTTCAATAGTAATTGAACATTTAGCTATAATGAGCACGTTATACTTTGAAAATAATTTCTTTAGCTATTTGGTTGTGTCCATAGTACCTCAGCATTTGCAGGTACACACGCAGACCTGGGCTGTTACACAATTCTGAGAAAATCTTGACTTCAAGCCGGAAGGATTAAAACGATAACAGTAGTAGAGAACCTTATATTTTGAAACCAAAGCAGCCCTTTCATTCTGAAACGTTATACCTGGGGACAAAACATAACGGCCTCGGTTCCTGGAAACGAGCTGGAAGCCAGTTGTCAATCACAGCCTGCACCCTGCTGAGTTAACGAGTTCTAAGTGATCCTTGTGTGGTGTGGAGAGGTTGCCTAACCAATTTCTCCCATACTATCTTCAGTCTTTGTGTCGAGCGTAGTAGACGATTTGGCAACTCCGGCTACAGTAGACATAGTAAATCCTATAAGCCACTAATAGACACCGGGCTGCCGCTGGACAGTAGTGGCGTGAGCGGAGGTCGAACTACGAGTATTAGAACAGAACTATACAGAACTATAGTTTACGTTCTGCAAACACTTCATAGCTAAATGTAGTGTTCATTTCGTTTAGTTTCCCTCTCCAACTTTCAGTTCTTCAGTTTGCCACAAACATGAGGTTTACGTCACAAATTTGTTATAATTAATCTTTACTAATTATCTGTAACTAATTTAGACGAGAGGTCTCAGTAGTTGCTTAATGTTAATGTTATTTTGGATCTTAACTTATTAGCAAAAGGAGTAAAAACCATGTTTTATTTTAAAGACCTCTCTTTAAGCTATCAGATATTACATTATTATTTTCCATTTGACAATTAATAGAAAATTCATATCGCTAAATTCGAATTACTGCAAAAAAATATTCAAATTGTGAGCTTTGAAAGAACAGGTGTCATTTTATCATATCCTTCTTAATTGCTGGAATGGATAGCTCAGGCGGAGAGCGCTGGCCTTCTGAGCTCAAGTTGGTGGGTTCGATCCCGGCACAGTCCGGTGGTATTTGAAGGTGCTTAAATACGCCAGCCTCGTGTATGCAGATTTACCGACACTTAAGAACTCCTGCGGGATAAAATTCCGACACCTCAGCCTCTCAAAAAAGCATAAAAATATGGGACGTAAAACTATTATCATTACTATACATTAACTTGAATATTCAAGTAATTAATCTTTTTTTAACAATTTGTTTTACGTTTTAATGACACAGACATGTTTATAGCGACGATAGAATAGGAAAGGGCTAGGAGTGGGATGGAAGCAATCGTGCCCTTAATTAAGGTACAGCCCCAGAATTTGCCTGATGTGAAAGTGGGAAACCATGGAAAACTATCTTGATGGCTGCCGACAGTGTGGTTCGAACCCACTATCTCCCCGATTAATCTTTTGTTGCATTTGTGTCTATGACAACATTATTGCGAGGTCTCAATCAACATATCAAGGTTGTCTGATGTGTGTACTATAAAATCGGTCACTCTCCACTGTGCTCTATTTCCAGCGGTCACTCGACCGGTATAAAACTCACCTGATTATCACGGCCACATAGACACTAACGGCAACAAGATGAATATGGATGATGTTATCAAGCTAGTAAAGTATTATAAACAAGCAAACCCTGACAGGGATAAGTGAGAAAATGGACTAGTTCATTTTTCTGCCTTGGTCCATGGTTAAGGGTTAAAGAATCAGGCGGGGGAATGAAATAATCTGATGCAGCAAAAAATAATTCGGGCTATCTCACTCAATAGTGACTGTATTTCTAAAGAGGAGAATGAATCCTGTTAGGAAGACTTGCAACGTACAGAGACATTGATGCTGTTTCATGAAAGAACAGTTCTGAATATTCAAATTAACGGACCATTATTCTGCGTACAAGTTAAGAAGTTTGTCAAGGAGTGCACCGGCCGTGCACTCCCCTGGGGGTGGGGGCGGTAGAATAATATCCACGGAACCCTCTGCCTATCGTAAAATGTGACTGAAAGGGGCTCCAGAGGCTCTTGACTTGGGAGTGTGGGTTGATGATCACAGGACCCTTAGCTGAGTCCTGGCATTGCTTCCACTTACTTGTGTCGGGCTCCTCACTTTCGTCTATTCTATCCCACCTCCCTTGGTCAACTCTTGTTCTTTTCCGACCCCGACGGTATTAGAGCATTTGAAGTCTAGAGAGTCTTTCATGTTCTATTTTCACGCCCATAGTGGGCCCGTGTCTTTCTTTCTCTGATTAATGCTGATAGAGGTTGGTTGCCCAGATGCACTTCCTCAAAACAATAATCACCACTACCACCACCACCACCACCACCCCAATCATGCTCCCTGTCGAATCTTGCTGTTTTCATTTGGAAAACAAAATTCTTAACCTACACTCTTTCTTTTTCAACATAGATTGATACCCTTTTCTGCGGAAAGCAACATACTTAATCATCAGACACCACAAGGTCACTGGCGATGATTGTAGCAGGTCATCTGAGTTCCGGCGTTCAATCCGCCCACACGCCACTTGAAGACTGGCTATCTGTCGAGATGCTCCAAGAGGCATTTTTAATCAGTTTTACAAGAGCGGTAGGAGAGCTGTATACGGCGCACTTCACTTGCTGACGTCATGGCCTGCCATCCTTGTGAACCAGCCTTGTTGATATCTTGCTTCTCGAGTAAACCCACTCTAGACGAAGGAACACAGGTCTCGAGAAAGTCCTATTGCGAAAGAAATCAAAATTTGTGAATTATTTCTTGGAGAAACCTCACGTACATTATACTGATATCCTTCAGAAGATTGCTAGGTTAAACATCATATAAAAGAAATGTCCTTGTAATTTGCGGTGCTGCAGGTAATTCTTCAGTGATCAGATGCACTGCACAATAGGGTGATACAGTTGATAAAAGGGAAATGTGCGCAGCCATGCTCTTCTCGTGCTTATCCCCCCTTTGAAAATATGACATATTGTTCGTGCGACACAACTCCTTGTGCTGTTAGTAATCAATCAATCAATACTGAACTGCATTTAGGGCAGTCGCCCAGGTGCCAGATTCCCTATCTGTTGTTTTCCTAGCCTTTTCCTAAATGATTTCAAATTGGAAATTTATTGAACATCTCCCATGGTAAGTTATTCCAATCCCTAACTCCCCTTCCTATAAATGAATATTTGCCCCAATTTGTCCTCTTGAATCCCAACTTTATCTTCCTATTGTGATCTTTCCTACTTTTATAAATACCACTAAAACTTATTCGTCTACTAATGTCATTCCACGCCATCTCTCCGCTGACAGCTGGGAACATACGTGACGTGTCACGTCACAGAATAGCGGTGTATTTATTATTATTATTATTATTATTATTATTAAATACATTACAATTGGGAAATATTCCAGTGGTAATGGTCACGTAGAGTACTGCAATAATAAAGTCAAGTTAAAACATATTTACCCAACAACTGCAAGAGTACAACAAGCAATTCAATGGAAATGAAATATTACAAGAAATACTACTAGTTTAACATTCTAAATCCAGAATCATCATATACAATTTCATACACAACTTAAGTATTTCCAGTGCCTAACACTACAGCTTACAATACTATAGGTTGAGCTTAATACTAGCTTAACATTACAAGTGATAATAAAGTAAAGTTAAAAACATAATTATCCAAAGGTAGTCATTGTCTTTCTATTCCAAAAAATAGCGAGTTTGATTCCGACTGCAGTCGACGATACAGTACTCGGAGCTGTTTAAATTTATCAACTGTGTGGGCTGTTGTCCTCTAGCACATGAAAGAATTTCTACGTTAAAACAAAATAAATAATGTACGTCGGTGTCTCTTCAAATCTACAGCAATTGAAAGAACGTTTAAAAAGAAATTATTATTTTGTAATTATATTGGCATAAGCGACTTTACAGTTGCATTTGTGATTTTTTAGAGATTACATTGTTGCCTCGCCTGACTTAATGGTTAAAATAATATCTCAAAACAACAACAACAAGAAGCAGTTTACAGAGTTCATAGATCAAAGATCATCAGTTCCAAATATCATCATTCCCTAAATGTTTAATGACTGTGTTTTCATTCCTATTTGACTTCCTCTTATCATCATCATCATCATCATCATCATCATCACACTCATTGGAAAATCAAAGGCTTTATTTATTTATTTATTTATTTATTTATTTATTTATTTATTTATTTATTTATTTATCTATGTCCGCCTCTGTGGTGTAGTGCGTAGTGTGAATAACTGCCACCGCCGGAGGCCCGGGTGCGACTCCCGGCTCTGCCACGAACATTTGAAAAGTGGTACAAGGGCTGGAACGGGGTTCACTCAGCCTCGGAAGGTCAACTGAGTAGAGGTGGGTTCGATTCCCACCTCAGCTATCCTCGAAGTGGTTTTCTGTAGTTTCCCACTTCTCCTCCAGGCAAACGCCGGGATGGTACCTAACTTAAGGCCACGGCCGCTTCCTTCCCACTTCCTTTTCTCTCCCTTCCCATCATCCCATCCTCCCGCCAAGGCCCCTGTTCAGCATAGCAGGTGTGGCCCCCCTGGGCGAGGTACTTGTCATCCTCCCCAGTTGTATCCCCCGACCCAGAGTCTGAAGCTCCATGACACTGCCCTTGAGGTGGTAGAGGTGGGATCTCTCGCTGAGTCCGAGGGAAAAGCCAACCCTGGAGGGTAAGCAGATTAAGAAGAAGATTATTTATTTATTTATTTATTTTATTTATTTATTTATTTATTTATTTATTTATTTATTTATTTATTTATTTATTTATTTATTTATTTATTCATTTATTTATTTATTCATGCTCAGTCATTAACAAAATTAAGCCAAGTGAAAGCTCTTAATTAAGAAATCAGCGACAGTGAAACAAAGACGCACTCTCGATAACTTCGATGTTCCGATTGTGGAGCCATCTAGCAGTAAAGCAGAATTCTTTCCATGGTTTCTGTGGCTGAGTTATTTTCTTTTGATTGACAGCGCCCTTTAGTATTTTCAATAATTGTATTGTGATATGGAGAGCCAAGCTGTTTTCTCACTTTTCAAAGATCGACTTCGTTGAATATTCGAACCAGTGAATGCGATTCTCTCCACGTGAACTACATAGGAAATTTGTTTATGCCAATGTAATTACAAAATGACAAATCAAGAGAAAATATTTGACTATGAAGAGGGTGTTTATAAATACGAGGTACAAAACAGTTCCCAAAGAGTTGCCAACAGCAAACTTGACTTATTTTATCTTTATTTTAGTCCTCAGTCTTATTTTATTTGTTATTGCAAACATTCTTTACAGTTGTGTAGAATGCTTAATATAACCAAGGTTACAAGTGACGTATTACACAGACACGGAGTGTTGGCCTTTCTAAAATAATAATGTTTTATGCCAAGTCTCGAATCCAATTATTTACATTTTGTATGAGTTTACACGGTTGCAAAGGACACGTCTCACTTCATCTCGCCCGACTTCATGGTTAAAGAATTTCTTTTCTCTCTCTCTCTCTCTCTCAAAAAAAAAAAAAAAAACAAAACAAAAAAACTTAAAAGTTTAATGACTTTTATTCGTTAGAAGTATTTGGCCTAGAAATACAGGGTCATTTATTATTTAAAAAATAAACAGCAAGTAAGCGTGTAGCTTAGTGTGACTGTTGATACCATAATTATAACCATCGTACCTCTATTTTTATGTGGAATTCAAGCCACTAAGGCGGCATTTATTAATCACATAAATAAATAAATAAATAAATAAATAAATAAATAAATAAATGGCCTTCTAAATCCTCTAAGGGCTATGGCCTCCTGCAATGCAGGGACAGTGCTCAGTTTAACTAATCAGATGAGCGGGTCTTGAGGAGTATTCTTATATTGATTATTTCCTTGTTTGTTTCGTGAAAACGTATTACTGCATGTTGTACACTCGTGTAGTCTCACCTCCGAATGAATGCAATTGTGTCTTTTGAGATCAACAATCCTCGAAAACGTGTTATTACATTATGGACACTTGTACAGTTTCTCCCCAGGGAGGGTTGAGATTCATTTTTTGTTAAAGCGTCCCCTGCACATTTCGTTCTTGCATAGCTTCTCCTCAGAATTTTTGTGCAGGTGTCTTTTAAGTTATTGAGCTTCTCCCCATGTGAACGTTCTCTATTACATACATTACACTTGCGTGTCCTCTATTCACTATGTGTTCCGTAATAACTTATAAGATTTATACTTCGTGCGAACGTCTTAATATCTATTTGACGCTCGTCTTGCTACTTCCCTGAGTGATCAGAAGATGAGCATCATGATTCTCTCTTTGTGGAGGCGTGCTATTGTGTATTGTACATTTCACTCCTGTCCTGAGGACGTACTGTACCATACTTTACACTTGCGCGGCTTCTTTCCGCAGTGTGCACTTTGCACTTTTACTGTTTTATCCCGGAGTGATCAGGAAGGTGACTTTCAGGTTTCCCTTTTTGTGGAAGCGCACTGTTGTATATTTCACCCTTGCACAATTTTTACAATATGTATTTTAATCGACCTAGCGTATTACAGGGCTTGAACCAAATGTGTATCCCGCCTGAGTGGAAAACTCGTATAAGGTCAGTGATCTCTGTACACTATTTTCCCTAGGTCTTTCAACTCTTGCCTACTCTTTGCTGTGCTTGTCCATTGCTTTCCTCCACATCTCGCAAATCAGTATTTCTATCTAGTTCTTTGCCTTCCCACTTCCCGTATTCCTTGTCTGGGATCCCACATTGTCATTTTGTGAGTCCATCTTCCACGTGTCTTCCCCATTGCCATTTTAGCTGATCAGCTGTCGTCAGGGCGTCTTTCATGCCGGTTCTCCTTCGTATATCTTCGTTCCGTATTCTGTCTCTCAATGAGGCCTGGAGTATTTTTCTTTCCATTTTATGCTGGCATCTCTGGATCATTTGCCTTTGTTTTAGTCTTTCCCAGGTTCGGGATCCATATAGTAATGCTGGTATCACACATTTTTCTAGGACTGCAGCCTTAAGGGTGAGTTCCTGAGTCCTGGCAGTCAGTATGAACTTTAAGGACCATAACCTCTTCCATGCTTATCCTATTTCCCGTTTGACCTCTTTCTCTGAACAGTTTGAGAATTATATGTTCAGGCCAAGGTATATACACTACCTGACAAAAAAGTCAAGCAACCATAAGGAGTGGTTGAAAGTGAATCAAACTACATGTGCTGAAATACCACGTGCCTTCATTGAACTGATAATAATAATTAATGGCGTGTGGCCTCCGGAGGGGCCTGGTACAGGTCTTTGGATTTGACGCATATAGGCGACCTGCGCGTCGTGATGCGGATGAAATGATAAGGAAGACGGCACATACACCCAGTCTCCATGCCAGGGGAATTAAACAGTTATGGTTAAAATTCCCGACACTGCCGGGATTCGAACCCGGGACCCCTGTGACCAAAGGCCAGCACGCTAACCATTTAGACATGGAGCCGGACATTGAACTGGTTATAATATGGGATGAAATATACTGTACAAGGTCGTTGGCAGTTACAGGTGGAATGTCGGCGCCAGGTCAGTAGGGTGTCGCACCCTCCTAGCCGCAATGCATGCCCTTATGCGGTTCGCAATGGTGTCGAACAGCTTTTGGATCCTGTCCTGAGGCAAGTTCGTGCACAGTTGTTGCAGCTGTCTCTCCAGACCCCGCAGGTTGGTACTGGGACGGAGTCTCCTTCCAATGTCATCCCACATGTGTTCAATGATGGAGAGGTCCGGGGATCTTGCTGGCCACGGGAAGACCTCAACATGCTCTAGGCAGTCTATAGACACACGTGCTGTGTGTGGACGTGCATCATCTTGTTGGACCACTGTCCCAGGGTGCTGTGCCATAAGGGGTAGCACGTGCGGACGCAGAATGTCTGTAATGTATCGCTGTGCCGAAGCACTATTAGAGGTGACCTGAATGCATATCCTATGGCTACCCACACCATGATGCCAAGGATTACGCCAGTGTGTCTTTCTACAATATGGACAGAACCTGCCCTCTGCCCTCGATGCCGCCAAACCCGCACACGATGGTCATCGGAGGTTATGGAGAAGCGGGACTCATCACTGAACACGATATGACGCCAGTCGTCCTCTGACCATGCCTCCCGGGCAAGGCACCACTCCAAACGCAGGCGTTGGTGTTCTGGTGTCAATGGCAACCGATGCAAGTGGCTTTAGGACCCCAATTCGGTGGATGCGAGTCATCGAGACACTGTGGGGGAACTCACAGGGTGTTGTAGAGCCTCCAGTACATCTTCGTGAATGGCGGGTGCCGAAGTTACGGTATCCCGCAATGCTTGCTTGATGCACCATACGACGGTCCTCCCTCGGGGTGGTGTTTCTTGGTCGACCCGAACCTGCACGACGTGATTGGGTGCCCTCATTAACCCAATGAGTCCAACATTGGGCCACATGCCTGACAATTGCTCGATACGACCAACCAGCCTCAAGCAGTCCCATAATGCGGCCTCAGTCAAATGCTGTCAATTGGTAGATAACGCGTCTGCGAGGCATCGCGGGTGCTTCGTACTGTACGCAGTCCTCTTTGCACGTCTTGTTTAACTGTCTGACTCACAGCAATTGACTGGTAACAACTTACCAGCAACAGGACGGTGCCGTCAAGAATGCACTCTGGTGGGCGTTTTACACATTGCCTGATTCTTGTAAATCTAATCATTTACTCACACATCAATGATATGCATGCATACCGAAATGGGATAAGATTGAATCACTCCTTCTGGGTGCTTAACTTTTTTGTCAGGCAGTATATATTCCTCTACGTATTCCAGTGTTTCTCCATTTACGCTGATTGGAGTTTCCAATGCAATGGTCATCAACTTTGTTTTCCTTGGGTTCATTGTCAGGCCCACTTCTTTCCTGGCACTGTCTAATTCTATTATCATTTGTTCTAGCTCTGTGGCCGACTCTGGCACCAGTACGATGTCGTCTGCAAACCGTAAGTGCGTTAGTCTTGCTCCATCTATTTTGATGCCGTATTTGTTCTCCCTGTACCGGGAGGTACACCTCTACGCCGCACATTTACATCTTGCGCCAATTAAAACTCCTCTACAGGCGAAACACTGAACTTGAAACTATACCTATTTAAACGTTTCTTCTGAAGATGTTACTACCGTAATTTTTTTATTATGAAGTTGCCAGTGTGTGAATTTCAACTTGTTTTGTTTTCCGTTCATCAAGAAATTTGAACATTCTCTCAGAGAGGTCACTACAAAAAACTATGATCATGCACCCTGGTGCGAAGTGAAGGAACTTTATTTGAAGAAATGTTGTGTTCATAAGTTTTCCCTTTACTAAATTTCGTTCATTCATTTTGGGTTGGCAATATTTATCCTTTCTTTTCGCCTGTTTTGAATTTAACCAATCAAGAATTTCTGTAATTAATTTCCAACCAATCACGTCTTTCTTCTTCGATTTTGAGTGTAAACTTTGTATCCTCCAATAAAATTCTGTGGGTGTGTCTTGATTATTCATGAAAGGTCTCGAACTTTCCCAGAGGGTTTATAAACTGCGGATTTTCACGGCTCTTGGCCACTTGATCAACATCTATCTAAGTGTGTGTATGTGAAGCAGGAGGCGGGAGGTGCCTCTTTCATCAGGCAGCAGGTCTTCAGATAGGTAATGGCCGTTTAACATCTTTATTTCTTGCTAGCTCCGCAGTTTAACCCGAGGGATAGGTCCGAAACTTTAACTATGTAACCTACTTTTCTGTAATGTAACTTTCTGCCGGCTTTTGTAAATATCTTTAACTGTAAATCGGGGATATTAAGTGCTGTACCCTCTCGAGCTCCCCTTCACATTGGTTTGAGGTGACTACGTTTGTAACTGGTCTTTTCCTTTTCCGTAATATCTTAAATGATTCTTATACGTGTCACTTCCATAGTTTGGGAATAGCCCCTGTGTCATCGGCCTAGCGCCTTTTAGGTTTTAGAATGAGTATTTAGGAGTGCAAATACACGCCTCCATTCATTTTGGTATTTCGGGCCATTTACTTAACCTGTCCTTTTTCTGCTGAGGCCCAGTAGGTTGTTGTGCCTTGATGGCAATTAATTGTAAAGTCTGGTATTGCCTTTAAGAGGCTTGAAAAACTGAGAGTGTGTCAGCTCTTTTCAAGTGTTGTACAGGTGCCTGTGGGAGGCTTGACATTGACATTTTGGGAGCATGTGCTCCAGGCATTAGGGGATTTCTGCCCTTCAGTAAGGTTATTAGGTTGAGCGTGTAGCTCAGGAAGTGTAAAGTGAGGGCTTGAAGCCCAAGTTCTTTTTATACCACCAATCTTTTCTTTCCTAGACTCGTTTTTTACCTTGTTACTTGTTGTTTTTTAAGAAAAAAGAGAGAAATAATATAACCTTGTTACAGTTTTAAATTGACTTTGATTTGGTAGTTAGACCCATTCACCCCGGCACTTTCTTTCACCTCTGCTGATCCACCAAGCACGGTAACAAGTGATAGCAGAGCGTGGTTGAATGGGTCTCTATTAAGCCCCTTTGATGGCTAAACATAGGATTTGATCTGTTCTCCAACTATTTTCTCAGTCGCTGGAATTTTTCCAAATTTCTAAAATTGTAAATTTCTGTCATCATGTCCGGCCCTCGCGAAGTCCTCCATCCCAGCTACTTGCGCAAGGAGGAATTGATCTATGAATTAGGTATTAGAAATGTTCAATCTGGAGGCACGGTTGCGGCAGATACTACTAAGCTCAAAGAATCATTAGGGTTACCTATTAGTCTCTCAACCTTGGAAGAGAAGGACACTGATGAGGCTCTGTCCACTATCACGGACAACACCACCGAGCTAGCTTGTGTAGTAAGTTTTTTGAAGTAAGTGATCCATCTCCAAATCAACTCAAAAGAGTACAAGCTAGACTGTTCCATTTTTACCATAGAGTTAGTGATCTATTGTCTCTTAAGTTAAATGAAGTTCAGGGTAAGGAGGCAAGTAATCTTGTTGAACACCTTTCTAATATGTCCAGTAAGGTTAGTCAATTGTTAACTGGGTCTGCTACTCCCAAAACCGACCAGCCCAATGTGGTAAACATAGCTAATGAGGAGGATTCTTCCAAGGGTGAAGAAGATAGAAAATCGGTAGCTACTCAACAAACTTCTGCCCCATTAGGAAATGAATCTGAGCGTCGGACATCCATTCCACCATTCTTTTTTAACAATGCTGTCTCGGAAACATCTTCACCCCCTAGGCCGTTACCTACTATGTCACCTGGGTTCAGTAGTTTGCCTCATCCTTTGGCGATGTTTTTTTGGGAATTTCTAAATTTTCAGTCAATTCTACTAATGATGTAATTGCATTCTTAAGGTTTTTAGTTGAATTCCAAGATCACGCTCTAGTGTTTCCTCCTTCCCCGTGTCAAATTCTTCAAATCATTTACCCTTACTCGATAGGTGTCCTATCGGACAAAATAGTCAGAGCAATTGCTGAACAATCATCTATAGAAGATTTCCACGCCCATCTGCTAGCTAATTTCATTCCGGCTAGGGCAATGTCCTCTCTAATACAGAAGTACTATTACAGAGTACAGCGACTGGATGAAAACTTGGCAGATTTCATTCAAGATATTAAGTTTTACACAAGGGTATTAGCTCTTCATTTCCCAGAGGACCAAATTGTGCAGGCCATTGTGGAAGGAATTTCACCACCTTACAGGTCATATTTGTGTTTTGCGTCGCGTCCGCAAACTTTTGCTGAGTTAGAAGCTATGGCTGTCTCAGCCGAAGGAGTTAGGTATGTCCACACCTTACGGGTCGCGAGGGAGCACCCTCCGTCCTCGAGTAATTTTCGGCCTCAACCTCGCCGAACCATCACCACCCGTAAGTGCTATGCGTGTGGGTCTACAGAACATCTCCGCAACAAGTGTCCTTTGATTAAATCCAGTGAGACAAAGAATGGAGCAGGGTCATCACAAGGATGTTTCAAGTGTGGCTCATTTAATCACATTGCCAAGAATTGCACTAATGCCAATAGCACCCCCTCCTGTTCAAATTGTGGTGCAACTTCCACCAACGCAAATAGTCAAAAGTGACTAGTGGCATCGGCCGAGTCGGCGTGCTCACCTTCTTCAGGCTCAGCCCCTGTTAAACCCAGCGAATGCTCAGGGAAAAGTCAGGGCTCTTCTAATTTATCATTCGAAGGTCTCAAAGAATATCTTAGGATTGCGGCGGAGACCCCCGCAATGGTACCCTTTCTCAAAACTGAGTTGAATAATGAACCGCTAACTGCTCTATTAGACTCAGGGAATGTTTGTTCCATTATTTCGGCTGAATGGTACTCTAAATTAAAGTCTGTTTGTAAATTTCCTGATTATTGTTCGTCTTCGGTTCAATGTGTTTCGGCTAACTCCTCTCCATTAGAAATTTCAGGTTTCATCTTTGCCAAAATTCGCATTTCAAAATTCACTTGGAAAGTAAAACTGTTTGTGGCTAAGCACTTGTCTTGCCCCATTATATTAGGAGCGGATTTCATGTCTCATACCGGTCTAGTGCTCGACATTCAGAGCAAGTCGTGCACCTTCAAGTTTGCCAATAATTGTAAAATTCCCTTGTTACAATGTAATTCTGTGTCATGTTCATTAGTTTCCCCTACCCAGGATGAGATGTTGTTAGACCTTAGACATCTACCTGAAGAGCAGGCTGAGAGTATTCGTAAGTTTTGTCAGTCGTTTCCAGATATTTTTTCTGATACTCTTGGTGTTACAGACCTTATTGAATACAAGATTGATGTTATTTATTCTATCCCAGTTAGGTTTCCACCTTATAGGTTATCTCCTCCTAAAATGAAGGCTCTGAAGGAGATCATAGATCAGATGCTGAAAGATGGTATAATTCGGCCCTCTAAGTCGGCATATTCCTCGCCTATTTTCTTGGTTCCGAAACCCCAAGGTGGCTTCAGGCCTGTGATTGACAATAGGGGTTTAAATCGGAAGGTGGTGTTACAATCAGTGCCTCTTCCCGACCTTCACTCTTGTTTTTCGTGGTTTCGGAAAACTTATTCACCATATTAGACCTTAATCAGGCGTATGATCAAATCCCTCTAGCCGAAGAATCCAATCATCTCACTGCTTTTGCCACGGATTGGAACTTGTATGAGTACAACCGTGTGCCTTTCGGGCTCCCTACGGGAGCAGCTGTGCTCACAAGACTGCTAGATAGGGTCTTCTCCGACATCAAGTTTGAATACTTATACCATTATCTTGACGATGTCGTCGTATTTTTTGAGACCTTTGAGGAGCACCTTGATCATCTGAAAGAGGTCCTTAATCGCCTTCGTAAGGCAGGGTGAACTGTTACGCTATCTAAGGTTGCTTTTGCTAAACCTTCCATGTCATTTCTAGGGGATATTGTGTCGCCCGATGGTGTTTCCATTGATCATTCTAGAACACAGGCCATCCGTGATTTCAAACCTCCTAAGGACCTCAAAGGTATTGCCAGGTTCATTGGCATGGTGAATTTCTTCAGGAAAAAAACCTATTTGCAAATAATTTCAAATGGGATTTAATTTTCTACGTTTTCAGTTTTCAGACACCACGTATAATTTAGTCCTTTGTATCCCGGTTTCTCCAAGTTTTCTCGGAGTGTAATGGCTAACGCGCTCAGTTCGTAATATGAGGTTTGCAGGTTCGAGTCTTCATTATGGTGAATCTTTTTTTATTTTCATTATTAGCGTTGTATAAATATGTGTGCCTCTTTACATACGTTATTTTGCTAATAATATATTTCATTGAAATGTTTAATCACAATATTATGTCTACTAGGAATATGCTTTGTATGTGTGCTACTTATAGAAAGTGATGTTATGTTTAATATAGCATATAGGACTGTCGCCCAGGTAGCAGATTCCCTATCACTTGTTTACATAGTCTTCTTGTAAATGATTTCGAAGAAATTGGAAACTATTCCATTCCCGAATTCCTCTTCCTATGATGGATACTTACCCCGATTAGCACTTTAACAGTAGCTTCAAAATTTATCTTCATAAAGTAAAACATTAGAATGAAATGAATTATCAATAAATGGAAGCATGTGGAACTAAACGAGGTCACAGAGCTAGTTGCAAATAGAGCATTGTGGAGATACTCAGTCGATTCACAGAAGCCTGCAGACAGAATGCTCAAAGGCAATAAGTCCGTAAGGAAGATGTGGGTGTATTACAAGGGCACCCATACCCGGGGGCAAGAAGGGGCCGCGGCCCCACCCTAGCTCTCAGGGAAAGGCTAAAAACTAGTCTAGTCAGGTGTTTTCCTTACAAGAAAATGATTTAAAAGTCAGTATTACGTAGTAGCGGTAGTACCATTCCCCACCAACAGGCAGGGGATACCGTGGGTTATTCTACCACAGAATACAACTCGCCATTTATCTTTCAAAATATTAAAAATACTACGAACCCCAAGATCTGCCCCCCCCCCCCTACAAACTGTCATATGGGCGCTGGTGGGTGTATATACGTATACGGAAGCGCGTGAGAAAGAGTTAAGAACAACGGCAGGGAACGAAAATAAATTTTTAAATGTAAATTAGAAAGACGATGAAAACCTGCGTACCTTCTATTAAGGAGCGAGCGACTTGACCGATCTACTACGAGAATACTTTCCAAAAACGCTGCCTTACATGACAGGTTATAACTGGCGTAAGGAAATTTAATCTCGAGATTTTAATCCCAATTAGGTATAGATTTTGAAGCTCATAGATTAAAATCACGAAAGCTTGACATAAATCGTTGTCCATAACTCTTAAGATGAAAATCAACAGATTCAAGCGCAGGAAAATAAGACAATCGAAATGAGCTTCATACATCTGACGATAGATAGCACCACACTCGAAAGCGAGAAGTCGCTGATAACCAGTCTAGCCAACTCCGTATATCGGTGTCTAGCTCCGGGTAGCTACCCAGCGCTTGAGCAGAGGTGGTTGCACGCAAGGCAAAGTACCTGCTGATTTACATCCCCAGATAGTTTACCTCCCGGGCAGCTGCCAGCCACTTTACCAGCAGATGGTAAAACTGGCCCTTAGACGACTATCTTCCGTGACAATAATAACACCGACGGCTGGAAGACAGGATATTTGCTTAATTGTGAAGAAGATTTTTAGAAACTTGCCCAGTTTAACAACATGACATCAAGTTCCGAATTGACAACATAATCTAACACAGTTCCACAGAAAAGTTGCCAAGGTTCCAAAAAGTCCATTGTTTCCAGTCATATACGACCGCGCCACCTCAGGCTATAAAAGGCGAGTGCGGGAGCAGCTCGGGGACAGTCAGCAGCCAGAGAGGGAGAAGGCAACTAAACACGAGTAATCAACGACTGATCCAACGAGGTAGCCCCGCAGGCAACCCAACACGCTCCAACCTGGCATGTCAAGACAACCTCCTATAACGGATTCCTTCACTCAGCAACGCACGCCAGCACCGAAGACCCACTCACGCAGCAGGGACACATCCAAGGAACGAGAACCTCTGGAGCAAGGCCACACACCCCGAATGGCCAACGCGAGCACCGATCTGACCACTCTCCAAGCCATACAGGAACTAAAGGCGCTCGTCAACAACCTTACACTGCAGCAGACCGAGTGCACCAGCGCCGTGAACTTCACATGCTATCGCTTCTGCACAAAGTTCTTTCCACTAATATTCCAGACTACCTGTCTTCATCTTTTTCTTACCTCTCGTCCTATCATGAACACAATACAAGATCTGGTTCCTCTCTTGCCATACCTATAAACCGCACTGCTGTGTACAACCGTTCCTTCATAATCTCTGTGTCTAGGTCATGGAATTCGCTACCTGCGAACAGTAGAGAAAATCCTTCTCATCGCAAGTTTAAAGTGGCTTGTCGGGAGCATTTGCTGGGTAGATCCCGCTGACTTTCTGGATAATTGTTGAGTGAATGAAGTTACATAATTTAAGTGTACGTTATTTTGTGTATTTTAAAAATAAGGATTCTTTCATTATTATCATCATCATCATCATCATCGGTTTACCCTCCAGGTTCGGTTTTTCCCTCGGACTTAGCGAGGGATCC
Organism: Anabrus simplex; assembly: GCF_040414725.1. NCBI lineage: Eukaryota > Metazoa > Arthropoda > Insecta > Orthoptera > Tettigoniidae > Anabrus > Anabrus simplex. The sequence goes on along the minus strand of NC_090265.1, from coordinate 217,048,979 downwards.
CACCTCTACCGCCTCAAGGGCAGTGTCCTGGAGCTTCAGACTCCTGGTCGGGGGATACAACTGGGGAGTATGACCAGTACCTCGCCCAGGCGGCCTCACCTGCTATGCTGAACAGGGGCCTTGTTGAGGGATGGGAAGATTGGAAGGGATAGGCAAGGAAGAGGGAAGGAAGCGGCCGTGGCCTTAAGTTAGGTACCATCCCGGCATTCGCCTGGAGGAGAAGTGGGAAACCACGGAAAACCACTTCCAGGATGGCTGAGGTGGGAATCGAACCCACCTCTACTCAGTTGACCTCCCGAGGCTGAGTGGACCCCGTTCCAGCCCTCGTACCACTTTTCAAATTTCGTGGTAGAGCCGGGAATCGAACCCGGGCCTCCGGGGGTGGCAGCTAATCACGCTAACCACTACACCACAGAGGCGGCTCATTATTATTATTATTATTATTATTATTATTATTATTATTAGTATTATTTGTTTTATTTGTATTCAAAATTATAAGTTATGTATATGTATACTCATCTAGTGGTTAAGTGTAAGAGAGGGCCTTGAGCCCTAACTTCGCCACCAATAAAGGCATTATCTATCTATCTATCTATAACAACAGGCCAGAAATTTTGTACAGTGATGTCTTTACATCGCGTCATTCGATTTACAATGAAGAATTTACTAGAACATTATCTAATTCACAAACTTAAGGATCAGCTCATTTTGGGTTTGCCAGTCGCGTGTAGCGTAGAACGTTTGGTACATTCGTCTGATATCTTGCATGCTGCGCTCATTGCACTGAAAGGCTCCTCATTTGTACCTACATGTTGGTATTTTAGGGAGTGATTCGCAGGAGTAGCTGGAACAACAGTACGTTGATTTATGTTCAGAAGCAGCAAACTTAATATTATTTATCCTCCCTAGCTCATACGTTTCTGTAAAATTTGAAACACTACCAATAGGACCATGCAAAGGTTAAGTAAACGGACGTTCGTACGCCATTCTCTTGACAAAAAACGTTTTTCAAGATTCTGGATTTCTTCGGTTCTTCCTTTCTTTACCTTGAGGTGAGATGTTATATTATTTCCTACTAATTTATTTGTTATAGACAAACGAACTAATGAAAGAGGAACATAAAAACAGCTTGATTAACTTCAAAACAACACTGTTCATTCAATGGCTATTCTTGTCAAGAACAGCAACTTGACAGTTGTACAAACACAACTAACACAACCGAACCTGTTGATAAAGCAATGGTAGAAAATATTAAAATTGCCATAATTTAACGATTCGCCAAATATGTGTGCACAACGTGCTTTGTAATTGTATCGTCAATATAGCAATTCTGTCTGCTGGACATCTCGAGTTTTGTGGTCTGTGGTCTTAACGGGTTTTGGAAATTCTGATATCCAAGGTAGCAGATAACAGTCTGCCCGAAGGATGCATAACTACGTCGGATATAGACACGCCATTCCTATAACGTATTACAGGGCCTCGACTATCTGGTTCTAAATTGATGACGTAGTAATGGTGCATTGAGAAGAATAACATCGATTTTATATTCACGAATGAATCGACCTAGCAGAGCATGCAGCGCAGACAATTGACATTTGACATTAACAGTGTCAAATGTTAGTAGACCGGGCGAGTTGGCCGTGCGCGTAGAGGCGCGCGGCTGTGAGCTTGCATCCGGGAGATAGTAGGTTCGAATCCCACTATCGGCAGCCCTGAAAATGGTTTTCCGTGGTTTCCCATTTTCACACCAGGCAAATGCTGGGGCTGTACCTTAATTAAGGCCACGGCCGCTTCCTTCCAACTCCTAGGCCTTTCCTATCCCATCGTCGCCATAAGACCTATCTGTGTCGGTGCGACGTAAAGCCCCTAGCAAAAAAAAAAAATGTTAGTAGATTTATGATCATAAGAAAAATGAACATGAAAGATACACTGACGTGAACAGAGTTGTCTGTCTGTCTGTTAGGTCATCAGCCCAGAGGCTGGTTGGATCCTCAAATAGCACCACCAAAGGTTATGCGGTTATAAGGAAACCGCAAAAACCAATGGCAGCACCAAAATGAGGCGTACTAGGCAAGACGAGGAGTGAGGTAGTTTGCCATTGTTTTCCTCATGAACAGAGTTATGGTGGCGTATAGTAAGAGGTAAGTAGAAATGAGCAGTTGTCTTTACGCCTGGTATTATCTCTTCGCGAATTGCAGGCGCGGATCTCTGGTACTGTGTTGTGTGATCTGCCAAGAAGTTTCCTTGTTGGTGTTTTTTTTCTTTTACTGGCTGTATCCAAGTGGGAGTCTGTGGCTATGCTTTCCGTATGTCCCCGTATTTTCGTAGCGAACTCTGTTATTTCTCGGTTCCGGGATGGTTGTGTTTCGCTGTTCGGGTGTTCATATAGTACAACGGTTTCTTCATAAGTTGGAGTTACGCTGGTATTTATTACGACAGGGGACATCATCGTTGATTGATGTTTCAAGATGCATGCGTGTTTGTCAGGTGGAGAGTGTAGGTGGAGTGCTACCTGGAGACGTACTGCCGTGTCGTCTGTGGCGTTTTCGGGATGATTTCGTCACGCGAATATAGTCGTACTACGTGATTATGAGGTTCGGGTTCTGTTTTCCTTCGTTTAGATTTTGTCTGGATGATTGATGGGAAGTTATCACTGTTGACATTACGAAAAGGATGTTCTCTGTCTAAGCGGTTTGTTTGTAAACATCCACGGCAAGTGTGTTGACAGGTTCTGCTAGTGCAGCATGCTGCGTGGCTTGTTTACATTTATTATCTGTATTGCTGTCGACTGCCCTATCGTACTCAGACTGGGTAACGACAGCAGACCACAGTGCTTTTTGTTTATTACCTGAATTGCTCTCTGTTTCGCTGGTGCGAGACATGCCAGGGGAAGATACAGTATATTGCGCCTCACTAGTTCACGCCTATGACGCAAGGGACAGTCCGAACAGAGGTAGGAATTACACTTCAAACAACTTTAATTTGTCCGTCACGAATTATCTGCACTCGGGAGCCTTCAATTAAAACAAAGGAGGATAATTATCTCCTCTTTGCCTTCCATACGTAGTACGCGAATGCCATTTTTAACTGTAAAGAGTTCAATCAATCAATCAATCAATCAATCAATCAATCAATCAATCAATACTGATCTGCATTTAGGGCAGTCACCCAGGTGGCAGATTCCCTATCTGTTGCTTTCCTAGCCTTTTCCTAAATTATTTCAAAGAAATTGGAAATTTATTGAACATCTCCCTTGGTAAGTTATTCCAATCCCTAACTCCCCTTCCTATAAACGAATATTTGCCGTAATTTGTCCTCTTGAATTCCAACTTCATATTGTGATCTTTCCTACTTTTTTAAACGCCATTCAAACTTATACGTCTACTAATGTCATTCCACGCCATCTCTCCGCTGACAGCTCGGAACATACCACTTAGTCGAGCAGCTCTTCTTCTTTCTCTCAATTCTTCCCAACCCAACCATTGCAACATTTTTGTAACGCTACTCTTTTGTCGGAAATCACCCAGAACAAATCGGGCAGCTTTTCTTTGAATTTTTTCCAGTTCTTGAATCAGGTAATCCTGGTGAGGGTCCCATACACAGGAACCATACTCTAGTTGGGGCCTTACCAGAGACTTATATGCACTCTCCTTTACATCCTTACTACAACCCCTAAACACCCTCATAACCATATGCAGAGATCTGTACCCTTTATTTACAATCCCATTTATGTGATTACCCCAATGAAGATCTTTCCTTATATTAACACCTAGATACAATGATCCCCAAAAGGAACTTTCACCCCATCAATGCAGTAATTAAAACTGAGAGGACTTTTCCTATTTGTGAAACTCACAACCTGACTTTTAACCCCGTTTATCAACATACCATAGCCTGCTGTCCATCTCACAACATTTTCGAGGTCACGTTGCAGTTGCTCACAATCTTATAACTTATATATCACTCTATAGAGAATAACATCATCCGCAAAAAGCCTTACCTCCGACTCCACTCCTTTACTCATATCATTTATATATATAAGAAAACATAAAGGTCCGATAATACTGCCTTGAGGAATTCCCCTCTTAATTATTACAGGGTCAGATAAAGCTTCACCTACTCTAATTCTCTGAGATCTATTTTCTAGAAATATAGCAACCCATTCAGTCACTCTTTTGTCTAGTCCAATTGCACTCATTTTTGCCAGTAGTCTCCCATGATCCACCCTATCAAATGCTTTAGACAGGTCAATCGCGATACAGTCCATTTGACCTCCAGAATCCAAGATATTTGCTATATCTTGCTGGAATCCTACAAGTTGAGCTTCAGTGGAATAACCTACCAGTCCTCCTGCCTATAATCTTCTCCTATTTATTTAAAACTGTGTTCTCCAGGATGCAGAGTGGGTTTTGGTCTACATGTGGCCTTGGCTAGTCCGTGGTCCAGCTCTGCAATCCGACCGGGCATCCGAGCAGAGGAGGGATGGCCACCGGTGTTGCCAACTTAGCGTTTTTTCCGCTAAAGTTGGCGCAGGACGAATACAAATGAATAGTGTGACGACTCCCTCTGAATCACATATTAACAGATACGGTAACTTATACATGTTCTCCGCCACCTGCAGCATTGCCGTCGATAAAAGTCCAAGTACGCGCGCTTTTTGTCGGCTTAATGTGGAAGTATGTAAACAGTTTGTGATATTTTTCGGTACTTTTATACGTTCTTCATTTTTATACGTGCAAAATATCTTTCCGTGAATTGAAAAGTGAAAAAGATTAAGCATTTGAGAAGTAGGACGTATACTTTGGCATAGGCCTATGCATCAATTTAATAACGCATGTGAATTTGCCTACAACTTGCTATGTCCCGGGTTGCAAGTCGGGTTACGATAAACATTCGAATGAAAAACGGCATTTTTTTTTTCACTTCCAAAAGATCCCACTCTATTCTCAAAGTGATCGAAAGCTATCCCACGTCAAGATCTGCCTTTAAGTGGTAGTACCCTTAACATCATTTTTCAGTCAGATTAGAGTCATGGCAAAAGCTGTTGTCAATGAGAATGCCAAAATCATAAGTAGAACTCAGAAAAAAAATAACATCAAACTTACGTTTGATCAGCCACTATTATCAAGTCGGGAAGATGAACAAATTATTCCTTTTACCAGTTCAAAAATGAATGTTATTCATCACTTCTGTGGGGATATTGCAAGCAAAGTGACAGATTTTACAGCATGTATTGGTTCTCTGCAAAAAAAAAAAAAAATAATAATACAGAGGAGTGTATGTCATACCGGTAGGTAACAATCATGTGGGTGCCTGCAGAGTTATAATATGTTTATATTACGTAGCATGTACACTAACAGTTGAACATGGGTTTTTAAGGTTAGGTAAGGTAAGGGTTATTCTGCCCGAAGGCAGGTCCGAACCTCCGCAGAGGTGCTCCTGAGCCAGAGTTTACGTGCGGTAGGGTGGCCAGTTCCTTTCCGCTCCTCCATTCCCTTACCCTCCACCAACAGCGCGTGGCAACCCACCCAACTCCTGACCACGCCCAATGTTGCTTAACTTCGGAGATCTCATGGGATCGGGTGTTTCAACATGGCTATGGCCGTTGGCTTTTTAAGGTTATAATTGATCATTGCAACTGAGTTTGATTTCGGGATCAATTAATGAAAGATCACTTAGCTCTATAGACACATACATGTTTGAGATACTAACGAACCAATTTCAGAAATAATGTCATTGAATCATTACTAAATGCAAACTATTTCCTGCGTATTTTTCACTTATTACTTTCAAAACAAGGAAAATCATATCTTAATTTGAACGAAACACAGATTGCACATAAACACAGTCATCCGTCACTAAACAGGATACACAGTCCTGAAACATCACAGTAATCAACACACCCGCCTGTTGCCATTTCTTGATGGATGCAGAGCAAAGTGTAGCTTCCACCGAAGTCCCAGTCTCATCCATGGCTGTGACAATATGGAAGCTGCTGGGGTATGGGTGGTGCTGAGTAATGACATTTGGGGCACAACTAGTGTCTGAGTGTTATGAAAGGTGTTGCTCATGGGACCAGTCGTGCTGCAGTGGCACCTTCTGGTCCAGTGAGGAAAGCAATGGCAAACTACTTCACTCCTAATCTTGCCTAGTATGCCTCATTTGGGCTCCGCCATTGGTTTTTGCAGTTTCCCTATAACTGCATAGCCTTTGGTGGTTCTATTTGAGGATCCAACCAGCCTCTGGGCTGATGACCTAACACGGTTTTAAATCATTTATTTAAATGATACATTCCGAATTAAGTCACGTTAGATCTCATTTAGAATCACATGTTCGGAGACAGCTTCTATCTTCTATCTACACCAGCGCCGCGTAGTGTAGGAACATATCAACCAGCAGAAGTCGTCACACTGCATTTCTATTCGTCCTGGTTGGCGGAATTAAAAGACTGTCGGCGGAGAAATATATCATTTAGCGGACAGCGGATTTTTCGGTGAAATTCTAGATTTATTATAGCGGAATTCAGTGTTTTATCCATTTTATGTATTTTAAAATTTGTACTACAGTCTGTCTCCGAGCTATTCCGTATTTCTTGTCAGGAGCTAGCAGTCACATGAGGAAAACATGTTATTTGGATTTGATGTTATGAGATCACGGTATCATACATTTCTAATGAGTGGGGAAAGGGTACTTATCTCTTAGTTGACGAATGACGACAGATAATGAAACTGAGAAAGTAGCATTTATTATGCTATGGAGGAAGACCGTTTAATGAACTGGCCTGTTCTGTGTGTGGCCCTTGAGGTAGGGGATTCAGCTAGTTTGCATCCGGCAGTAAAACGCCTACAAGTTTTAGCTCGCCGGCTCGCAGGCAGGGGGTTAATCCCAGTGAAACTCACAGTTCAGGTTAGTGCAAACATATACTTTTATTATTATTATTATTATTGCTCTTTTTTATTGCTCATTATTTGAGATCGGATTTCTTAGCGGAATTATAGCGAATTTTAGTAGTATTTAGCAGATCTTGAAAATATAAGTTGGCAAGACTGGTGGCCACGGCTCTAACGTGGCTCTACAACTCTGTATTCGGGAGACGGTGAGGGGTGGTCCGCACGGTCGGCTATCCTGAGAATGGTGTTCCTGGTTTTGCATTCTCCTGCACTAAGATGATTGCCGCGACAGTTATAGGACACGGCTGCCAACCCTCTCACCTTCTCCGAACATGTCCTTCTCCGGTACAAATTTCCTGGCCTTAGAAACGGCGTCACCATCTAGGAGGCCCGCCTCCCCCTTCAGGGACGGAATGAAAACATTTAATAATAAGTTACGGTAGTAGTCGTCCTGGCTGAGAGACGGCGTCACCGTCTAGGAGGCCCGCCCCCCCCCCTTCAGGGACGGAATGAAAACATTTAGTAGTACGGTGGTAATAGTCCTGGCTGAGAGACGTCGTCACCGTCTAGGAGACCCGGGAATTAAACCATTTAGTAGTACGGTAGTAGTAGTAGTAGTAGTAGTAGTCCTGACTGAGAGACGGCGTCACCGTCTAGAAGGCCCGCCTCCCCCTTCAGGGGAGGAATTAAAACATTTAGTAGTACGGTAGTAGTAGTAGTAGTAGTAGTAGTAGTAGTCCTGACTGAGAGACGGTGTCACCGTCTAGGAGGCCCGCCTCCCCCTTCAGGGGAAGAATGAAAACATTTAGTAGTACGGTGGTAGTGGTCCTGGCTGAGAAGCGGCGTCACCGTCTAGGAGGTCCGCCTCCCCCTTCAGGGAAGGAATGAAAACATTTAGTAGTACGGTAGTAGTAGTCCTAGCTGAGAGACGGCGTCACCGTCTAGGAGGCCCGCCTCCCCCTTCAGGGAAGGAATGAAAACTTTTAGTGGTGGTAATAGTTGGTTTCAGTTGGCACTTCCGGGAGTAAATTTAGCACACGCTCTAATGTCTACCTTTCCACCGAACAAATGACTGTGGTTTGAGTCACGTAGCTATTAGCTTGCACTCGGGAGATATTGGGTTCGAACCTCACTGTCGGCAGCCCTGTTTTTCCGCGGTTTCCTATTTCACACCAGGCAAGAGCTGAAGCTATACCTTAATTAAATCCATGGCCGCTTCCTTTCCATTCCTAGCCCTTTCCTGTCACATCCTGACTGTTTCCGCGCGACGTAAAACAAATTGTAAAAAAAAAAAAAAAAAAAAACAAAAACGTTTTCCATCCCAACGTCTATCTTTACCATCCGTCCCTCAGTTAACGTAATCTTGTGAAAGCGCCGGTAATTGGTAAAAAGAGTCTTTCACAAAGTACAGATGATATTACCCTTACGTGGACTTCCATTTCGAGGTTGGTCTTGCGTCAGCTTACAGACTCCGTGGCTCAGGCGGCCTCACATCGTTGGGTTCTGCGGTTCATGTGACATTTGTGCTTTACAAAGCGGCGACGGGACAGGTTTTTCTCCGGTTTTCCCTGTCAATTTTCATTCCAGCAACACTCCAATATCATTTCATTTCATCTATTAGTCATTAAACATTGCCCCAGAGGAGTGCGACAGGCTTCGGCAGCCGGCACAATTCTTATCCTCGCCGCTAGATGGGGGCTTCATTCAATCCATTCCTGACCCGGTCGAATGACTGAAAACAGGCGTCAGCTTCAAGAATGTCTGTATCCCGTTGTGGACTTCTTACGCCGCCGGTCTGTTTACTCTAGTGTTTTTTCCCATGCAAATTTTGTCGCCATATTTCACAGATTGTTTTACTTGAGTTATCAATTTTAGTGAAATGCAAAGACATTAGTAGAATGCCTACGTTGAGTACATTCCTATAACTATCAGGAGCGAACCGTTTTCTAGTGTGTCCGAGGACAAATTCTTGTATTGGATCAAACACATACACCTAGTCCTCGAGTCAAATTCTTCTTCTTATTTTCTGGCAGTATGTGTGCCCATAATCGACACTCCCAAGTATCACCCAGGGTCAGCTCTTCTGATCCTTAGAGAGCATTTCCTGTGGCTGGATGTCTCCGCCACTGGAGTGCCGTTTCTATTCAAGGCCTTTTCTGCTGTACGCCACCATGTTGCTCTCGGACGTTCGCGTATCTCCTTGGTTCCTCGATTGCAAGAGTTCTCTCAACGGGATGATCTTCATCTTGGCGTTGTACATGTCCGTACCAGCGCAACTGCCGCTCCTGCAACTTCTCACTGATAGGGACTGTATTAAATGATCCACGTATATCCTCATTGCGCACTCGGTCCAAGAGGGTGACACCTCCTGACCATCGCAGCATCCGCATTTCTGTTACATGCATGCCGTAAGTGAGGGCAGGTCTTACAACAGTCTTGTATATCTTGACTTTCAGCTTTATAGCCATCCTTCTGTCACCAGGACGCCTGTCAGCAAATGCCATTTAGTCCATCCAGCGTTGATGCGATGCTTTACGTCATCATCAATCGTTGTATCAGTGGTAATAACTGAGCCCAGGTACTTGAATTTAGTCGTCATTGCCAGTGGTTCACCCGCTAAGAAAATTGTATTGAGTGGAGCTTGAACTTCTGGTTTGGCGAAGTTACAGAACATGTATGGCTTATTCTGAGCCGAATTGTCTCCAAAGTTCTAAAGCTGCCTCGATCTCTTCACGTGTTTCACCAACAAGATCGATATCGTCTGCGTATAGAAGGGTCCATGCTAGTTGTGTCATCAGTTGTTCTGTCAGATAGTTAATAACTATATTGAATACGATTGGGCTCAAAGCTGCCTTGATGAACTCCAACCTCAACAGGGAAAATCCCAGAGAAACCAGAACTAGACATCACCATTTTAGAGGGACGAACGCGCGTGTCCTGGATAAGCCTCACATATTCCTCCGGAACATTTTGGTGTCGCAGTGTAGCCCAAATTATTTCCCTTGGAACGCGGTCAAACGTTTTCTCTAAATCAATGAAAACCATGTGAAGATCCTTGTCAAGTGAACAATGTTTCTCCATCAATATTCGGAGAGTTTGAATCGCATCAGTAGTTGAGACTCCACTTTTGAAGCCTCACTGGTTCCTATGGATGTTTATAATTTTCTTGATGCGATTGGCAATGACACGTTCAGGGGCTGATGACCTAGACGTTAGGCCGTGTAAACAACAAGCATCATCATCGTCATCATCACAATGTCACGTTCCCAAACTTTTAGTGTGTGTAAGGTCCTCGTGTCAAATGCGCAGTTAAATTCCTCGAATAATGTTATTGTTTTTTACGTCCCACTAATTATTTTTACTGTTTTCGGAGATGCAGAGGTGCCGGAATGTCATCCCGCAGGAATTATTTTACGTGCCAGTAAATCTGTCGACACGAGCTTGACGTATTTGAACACCTTCAAATACCGCTGGACTGAGTCAGGATCGAACCTCCAAGTTGGCTCGGAAGGCCAGCACTCTACCGCCCGAATTTCTCATCCCGGCTAAAATCCCCCACCCGGCCGGGAATGGAACCCGGGATTCTGTGAACCAGGGACCTCGACGCTAACTATTCAACCAACGAGCCGAACTCGTGATATGTTCCTTGTTAAACCAAAGTAATGGATTTAAACTTATCCGTGGGTCGTTCAAGAAAATTGCGGTTTCTCCACCACCTGGTGGAGTAAAACGTAAGTTGAAACGGACACGCAAGCTGTCTAATTGGCGTCAAATCGAAATATCTGCAGATGGTAGCTTGGGCACTGTTGGTATACGGTGGTCGACAGCTATTGCAAAACTGAGCGTATCCAACATGGTGGTGGTCAGCCATCTTGATGGTCCAGGTTTCAGCCCCGTACGTGGCAGTAGGAAAAATGAGTGCTCGGAGAAGTTTGGGTTTAATACTGATTGTGGTTGTAGTGTATTTGTAAACTACGTTCAGTTTTGTTGTTGATCTCCTCGGCATCGCAATACATCTGCGGATTTCAAATTCACGGTCTCCTTTGTCGATGATGGCTGGTCCCAAACACAGTAGACTCTGTTATACCTGACCTCGTGATATAGGACTCCTTGGAATACCCGACCACCCACCCCGATACTGATGTAGTGGAAATCGTTTAAGATTTACAGACTGTTCAGCGGGACATTGAAGCGGCCGATGCAATAGAATGACTGACTGAATGGGACGTCACTGAGGTCACCATTAAAGAACTTAATGATCAAATCATTACCGCTCTTATCTAGGCTGATGCTAATGAAGACGATACAGACGATGAACATAAAGATAACGAATTGAACGAAAGAACAATCACTCTGTGGCCAAGGAAGCGTTCGACGTCGCGCTTGAAATACATCGAACAGCACCCAGCAGCAACAACTTTTGGACGTGTAATGGGTAAGGATGCATCCGCAAAATCAAGACGCCTGATTTGAAACAAAAGAACATAACAGACTTTTTCAAGTAAAGTAATATTTATACAGTACTGTAAAGTTTTAATATTTTATCAATCATAGTGTAGCGGCCAGTAGGCCTCTATAACTATACTCGTGGCCAGCTCCATAGTTAAATTGTTAGCGTGCTGGACTTTGGTCACAGGGGTCCCGGGTTCTATTCCCGTCAGGGTCGGGAATTTTAACCATGATCGGTTAATTTCGCTAGCACTGGGGCTGGGTGTATGTGTTGTCTTCATGGTCATTTCATCCTCATCAGGACGCGCAGGTCGCCTACGGGTGTCAAATCAAAAGACCTGCACCTGGCGAGCCGAACTTGTCCTCGGACACTCCCGGCACTTAAAGCCATACGCCATTTCATTTTTTTACTATATTTATTTTTCGTGTTAATTTCATTAAACAAATGAAAGAATATCTTTCGACATGTAAATCTACTGTACTATTATAACCATAGTGTTTATGCGAAAATTTAAAAAGTTATTGTGCAACTATTAACACTTCTTTCTGTATTAGAATAGAAATTTCTATTTGTTTCTCGGATTAGCAAACATTTCCTGCAAATCGATTACGTACCAGTCCCATAAGTGATGGAGACGATAAATAGACAGAAACGCCGAACGTGCCGCCAAAAATCTTTTATATGCCAACATCGTACACAATGGAGTGCCGAATGGACTGTCTTTTCTTCAAAAATCTGACTACCTGTACCATGTTTGAAACCGCGATCTTGGGATCCGGAAAAAAAAAAAAAAAAAAAAATAATAATAATAATAATAATAATAATAATAATAATAATATTTTTTTGCTAGTTGCTTCACCTCGCACCGACACAGATAGGTCTTATGGAGACGAAGGGACAGGAAAGAACTAGGAATGGGAAGGAAGCGGCCGTGGCCTTAATTAAGGTACATCCCCAGCATTTGCCTAGTGTGAAAATGGGAAACCACGGAAAACCATTTTCAGGGCTGCCGACAGTGGGATTCGAACCTACTATCTCCCGAATACTGGATACTGGCCGCACTTAAGCGACTGCAGAATAATAATAATAATAATAATAATAATAATAATAATAATAATAATAATAATAATAATAATAATAATAATAATAATAATAATAATCCAATAATAGTAGCTAATAATAATGTTGATTTAACGTCCCACTAACTGCTTTTACAGTTTTCGAAGACGCTTATGTGCAGGAATTTTGTCCCACCGGAGTTCTCTTACGTGCTAGTAAATCTTCCGACACGAGGCTGGAGTATTTGAGCACTTTAAATACCATCGGACTGACCCGGATTAAAACCGTTCTGCTTGGGCTGAGAAAGCTAGTGCTATAAGCGTACCGTCCGAGCTCCTCAACCTGGCAGGACTGAAAGATGTCACTCTCCTAGAACTTAGAAACAAGGGCAGGCAACCAGAGCTTCCTAGCTAAGACTGCCATTTCTTCCATTTACTTGAGCCAGGCTCTCTTCTGTCATCTTTCCTGTTCAACTCCGCTTGGCTAACTCTTGTTCTCTTCCGACTTTGACGGTATCAAGTTTGCAATGCAGCACGACCTTTGTTGCTCTTACCTTTCTTTTGGTGATACCTTTATTCTTTGAAGGGTTGTACCTCTTTTTCTTTTTCTCTTCTGATCAATAAGGGATATTTATCTAGTTGTACTTCCCCTTCAATCAATAACCAATGTCACCACCCCCATCATGACTCTAAGCTTTGTATTTACATTTGCCACCAGCAGTGAATGATGATATTTTCTATACGACTAGTCTACACAGTGTCTTATGATGATGATGATGATGGTGGTGTTTGGTCCTGTGCACTCGTGTGTCTGGGACGTTCCAAGTTCACTATCTCCTGTTGTGTGCATATGTCGGAACTCTTGCTGACATTCTGCTTATTCTAAGAATAAATTGCTTTAATGGCAGAATTTAAGATTTTAGAATTCCAATTCTTCTCGAAAAATTTTGGGGTAGATATGTCGTTAGAGCGGGGGGGGGGGGGGGGTCATCCGAAAATTTGTGTAACGAAATAGTGTCATGTAACAAAACGTTTGACGTGATGTTACCTAGCAACAGTACCTTGAATGCTACTCAGACCATGGATCTGTATAAAGAGTGCTAGATGGGGGGATTCATTTATTCCATTCGTGACCCGGTCATATGACTGGAAACAGGCTGTGGATTTTATGTTGTTAATTTTCTGAAAGGAAAGTTTAATACAATTTTTATTTCAGTGAACCTAGCCCTTAATCGAGACGTTTGCTTTGAGACTTACCAGCTTCTTGACCATTTTTCAATTACTCGGGATTAGCACTTCATGTGGAGTAAGTCCAGTTTTTGGCCCGAAGCCTTTTCCAACGCCAACGTTAGAAGAAGGGCGTAGTTATACTTTTCAAGTCATATTTTATAATTTAATATGTTCATTAATTACTGTAATTAAGTCAATAAATCAGTAATTAACCTATATTTATTGTTTCTGTGGCTTGCTAGTGCGATTCTTTTATGTAGGTAAAGAAGATGTGTATTAAGACAAACACTGATACCTGGCCCTTGAGCTATAAAAATTAACCAGACACGGTCAGAAATCGAACCCGGAGCCCTCTGCACTGAAAACCATTACACCACTACATTGGCCGTTCAGAGAAGTTGCCGGATACTTTGAGACTTGCTTTGCAGGCAGTAGAAGTGAATAAGAAAAGCGCACCTACAGGTTCTAAATTCTAGTATTCATGTCTTTTCTTCCACCGATTTTCCCATGTCTGTGCGGTAGCGGATGTGAACTGTGTAGCACATGGAGATTTGGCCCTGTTTTATGGCCGAATGCCCTTCTTGACGCCAATTAATGTATTCATGTAATCTTGCAAAGTATTTTCAGTTTGAGATTAGGGATTCCGGATTAGGGATAGGTTATTACAGGCTATCAAGGGCAGGTATATTGCCATATGGGCTGCAGTGAGAATCGATGGTAGAATGCATTCTTGTTTCAAAGTTACAGGGGTTCGGCAAGGCTGTGATACTGCATTTCACCTTCTTGTTCATAGTATAAATGGATCACTTCTTCTTGGTCAAGGTATGTAATGTCAGGGAGGGATTCAATTGGCAGGAAATATAGTAGGCGAACTACAACGAGTCGGCCTTTGTGATGTAGTGGTTAGTGTGATTAGCTGCGACCCCCGGAGGCCCGGGTTCGATTCTCGGCTCTGCCACGACATTTGAAAAGTTGTATGAGTGCTGGAGCGGGGTCCACTCAGCCTCGGGAGGTCAGCTGAGTAGAGGTGGATTTGATTCCCACCTCATCCATCCTGGAAGTGGTTTTCCGTGCTTTCCCACTTCTCCTCCAGGCAAATGCCAGGATGGTACCTAACTTAAGGCCACGGTCGCTTTCTTCCCTCTTCCTTGTCTATCCCTTCCAATCTTCCCATCCCCCGTAAGGCCCCTGTCCAGCATAGCAGGTGAGACCGCCTGGGCGAGGTACTGGTCGTCCTCCCCAGTTGTATCCCCGACCCAGAGTCTGTAGCTCCAGGACACTGCCCTTGAGGTGGTAGAGGTGGGATCCCTCGCTGATTCCGAGGGAAAAACTGACTCTGGAGGGTAAACAGATGATGAAGAAGAAGTACAGCGAAATAAGTCTAAAAGGTCGATGTAAAGATAGTTTAGTCCGAAAACTCACTTCTCTCTTTCAGAACGCCATTGATCGTAATTGCGAGCTCACTACATTAGTTTTGCTGCACCTTGATTCAATTTCAGTTGCTATACTACCATCCTGGGAGAGTAAACATCCTAAGTACTTGACATGATTTACCTGTTCCAGTTTCGCATTTCCTATCCGACATTCAGTGCTCTTAATTCCTTCCTACTGACATCACTTTACTCTTGGAAATACTAACATTGTGCCTGCCTCTTACTCGGAGGCCTCGGGTTCGATTCCCGACCTGGATCTGAGGGCTAGTTCGAGGTCCACTCAGACTACGTGATTACAACTGAGGAGCTATCTGACGATGAGATGAGACCCCGGTATAGAAAACCAAAAAAATAACGATTCGTCGTGCTGACCACATGGCACTTTATAGTGGGAGACCTTCGGGTTTAGCAGCGGTCGCTTGGTAGACTACGGCACTTCGGGGCTGTTGCGCCATGGGGTTTGGTTTGGTTTGCATCTCTATTGAAGCTTCAAAATATTAAGACTGTAGGTTTTCAACACATTCTGCCATTAAGACCAAGACCTCGGCATAGGGCAAACTGCTTACCGCGTTTTCAATGAACCTACCAATATATCCTTCAATAAATGACCCGTGTAAACTATGAGCAAAGGTGAAAGATAACAGCCTTGTCTAACCCCTGTAATTATTTGAACCAAGAACTCATGCGAAGAATGTAAATGCCTTTGTTTGCTTTTAATTTGGAGCCGTTTTTGATACGCCTTCCTTTTACGTTTACAAGCATCCCTGCTCATCATTCGACCAAATCTTTTTTTCAGGCCCTATTTGTCCGTCTCCATGGCCAAATGGTTAGCGTCCTGGCCTTTGGTCCAAAGGGTCCCGGATTCGATTCTCGGCCGGATCGGGGATTTTAACCTTAATTGGTTAATTCCAGTGGCTCGGGGTGGGGGTGGGGGGTGGGGGGTGCGGCCTTAAGAATTAGAATTCATCATAGGTAGGGCCCCATCCTCATGGACGTGCAGATCACCTATACGGCGTCAAATTGGAAGACCTGCACCAGGCCTCTCCAGAGGCCACACGCCATTATTATTATAGGACTAATTTCGTCTGTTCCTGTTTCTTTGCGACACTGTAGTTTATTTACCATTCTTTCTACTTCCTCGACTGTAATTTCACTTCTATAGTTGTTCTACCCATGCACTCCATTCTTCGGGACTTCAGCAGAAATATGCAATTGTTCCCAAACATTCCCCTTATCGTTTCTGCTACACCGTCCTTGTATGCCATCCATTCTCTTTCTATGTCCTGACATTGCTGATTGTATATTCTTTGGAACCTGTTACTATCAAATCCAAGCACTTCTGTCTAATTTCCTCATCCAGACGATTTTCTACCCTTATCAGTCTTCAGACAGACTTCACTTTCTCTATTGCAGGCTTGGTGATACTTAATTCGCTACAGATTTGATAGTCGTCTCTATCATCGAAAGATCCTTAGAATACCCGTACATACCTAACATAACTCCTGAATTCAAAGATAGTGATGATACAGTCTATTATGGATCTGGTGCTCCTAACCTCCTCTGGGTAACCTTGAACAGTCTTATGCTTGAAGAATTAATTTGCAACTGTCAATCTCGTAGTAGCACAGAAGTCCTGTGAATGCTTCCCATTGCTATTAGCTTCCATATCTTCTTCACATTATCCTGCATATTCTCATATTGTTCAGTTTTATTTCCAATTCTTGAAATCGCCCGTTAACATTATCCTATCGTTGGTGTTAACTCTAACTGCGATGTCACACAATGTTTCATAGAACTTATCTACTTCCTCTCAGCTGTTTCCTCATATGGCGAATACACTGAGAAAATCCTTGACATAATTCTCAATATTCAGACCAACACAAAGCTGTGTTAGGTTACTTCATGGATTATGATAACATAGCCTTCGACGACGACGACGACGACGACGTTATACAGGACAAGCTCCTGCATCAGGCGGAACATGCTGGGCTTCAGAATTAAAATGTACTGGTACCAAACTGCTCACATCAAAATTGGAGCTCACTATACAAAAACGTAAGACAAGGTTGAATCTTTTAATATTTTTTTATCTATTTGCTTTACGTTGCACCGACACAGACAGGTCTTATGGCGACGATGGGACAGGAAAGGCCTAGGAATATGAAGGAAGCGGACGTGGCCTTAATTAAGGTACAGCCCCAGGATTTGCCTGATATGAAAACGGGAAACCACGGAAAATGATTTTAAGGGCTGGCGACAGTGGAGCTCGAACCCACTATCTCCCGGATGCGAGCTCACAGCTGCGCGCCCCTAACCGCACGGCCAACTCGTCCGGTGAATTTTTTTACATTAACTTTAATATTTTACTCTGAAGCTCCTTATCGAAGTGCCCTTGATGAAGTTGATGGAGGAACCAAGATCAAAAGGAAGCACTTTTCTTGTCTTGTGGCTTAAAATTGCACTAATGCATATTCACGCTTCCACGCTTTTCGGTTACGCAATGATAGGAAAGAGCTAGGATTGGGAAGGAGGTGACCGCGATCTTAACTAACGTACAGTCGCAACATATGCCTGGAGTAAAATTGAGAAACTACGGACGGTGAGATTTGAACCCACCATCTCGTGAATGCAAGCTCATGGCTGCACGACCCGGGCTATGCGGTTAGCTTACTCAGTGGGAAGCTGATACCACCGTGGTATTTGCTGACAATTTAGGAAATTCTGAGTAGCATCAGTGAAATAAGAAAAGAGCTCGGCTTTAAAATAAACAGTGAGAAACATGCATTGTAATTAATAAATATAGCCCGGATTTTTATGCATTAATAGGTTAGAATGCAAACTTAGTGAAGCGAGTAACAAGTATAGTGTACCTTCACAACGATTGTGCTATGGGGTTTGTATAAACGGTAGGGGTACTGCCACCCCTCATAACCCCCATAATTTATGTTACTCTTGCTACATTATGGAAGAGCGGGTGGCTGGTACTTCCTACTAATCAAATTAGTTTGCAGTCTAACCTGTCACTCCATAAAAATCCAGGCTTTATTAATAAGCATAAAATAACCAACAAGTTTATCACTCTGGACGGAAACACCAATGGATGAATGTCACAATTCAAGCACCTAGGATGCTGGCCAATACGGGAGTGGGGTTCGGCTGCAGAAATCAATACCAGATTCGGTATTGCAAGAAGTGTGTTTCCGATATTAAAACATATCTTGTGCGACAGTGACCTCCAGTTCGAAACATACGGTGTCGAAGGAAGGACATTAAAGGCTGCGCCAATTAATAGACTGTGGGCTTTTGAAATGTGGTTGTATCATAGAACGTTGAAGATCCCAATGGTAGCTACGTCACCGCCATGCCGAAAAATCGTGGGAAAACTTAACCCTCACAAAACACGCGAAAAAGAAACCAAACTATTTCGGCCACATCTCCAGAAACGGTAAATGAGCTTGATACAACTGTTATTTTCCTTCCAATATATTTTTTATTTTTTTCTTGTTAATGTTTATAAGCATATTGACTATAATATTATTCATTGTGCAGTCTATGAATGTTCCTGTTTAAATAACTTACTTCCATTGAACAGTATTGAACCCATAATTCTACGGTGAGAAAAATTTTTATTTTTCCCAAATATTTATTTGGTATTCAGAAACTACTGTATGTTTGAGGGCAGCCATGTTGCGCTCCCAAGAGCCCGATGTTGCGTGGGAAGGTTCCCGCAAGGCGAGCTCGTGGATTGCCGGGACACCTCGGTGGAACTCGAGTGCCCGACAATTTTCTAAATTAATGAATTCTGCACAACGAGGGATTTTGACAAGATAGTAAAGGAAGAAATAAATAAGCAAAATTATTCATATACCCTCTGTGGAGGTAGTGACACCAGGGACAATTTAGATGCAGTTAAGCCCAAGTGTGTGTTAGCGTGAGAACAGCGAGCTAGTTACACGTGCCAAGGTCGTGGGCAGAAGAAAAACGCGCGAAACGCACGGGCAGAAACAATTTATTTCTCCTGTTGTGAGTGCAGAAAAATTATAAAATTAACATCGAACATAAGTGCAAGTCTGTCCGGAGTTCTGGGACAAGTCTTATCAAAATTGGTCTACTAGAAGCAAATTTGGCAGATTTCACAACCGAGCCTCATAGAGGGGATAGCGTCCTTCCGGAAATTATAAAAGAAACCCCCCACCGTAGATTTTGCAGTGTCAATCTGGAACTTGAAGCCGCGGGAGCTCGTGCCCGTCGTCATTAGAATTTCGCGCCAGATTGACCGACAATATTTCAATACATGTTCGTGGCTAAAGTCCATATATTTAGTAAGAAGAAAAGTGAATTGGAGAAGCTGTGAACGTTTGCAGACGAACTGGGAAGGTGTAGGCTGGTTGAAAAATACACAGCAGATTTTATTTTTATCATTTCCTGTACTCTTGTAAGTGAAGAAGGTCTGGGGGAAGCGATTCAAAATAGTTCGATTCCCTTATCGGCCGAACACCTGTTCTTGTTGAAACAACGGGGAGAGAAACCACTCTGGGAGACGCATCAGACAGTTATAGCCGACTGCAGAACGAGGGAAGTTCGTGGTGCAAGTTACAAAGAAAATGCATTATTTATGGTAATTTTAATCTCGTGTGTGTGTGAAGGGTAGTGTTTGGATGAGTGAGTTTTTAAATATGAAAATGTTATCTGTGAAAATGAGGGGCTAAGTACGAGGTTGCTGGGATGATGCAATCAGAATGCTGAGAATGTCACCAATGTGCAGGTCTGTCTATTTTATATTATGTTGTAGTTAGTAGTTAGTTACTGTCTGTCCTAACCAAATTTCCAGATGATTGTCGGGTGAGATTCGTAATTATCAGGCGAAAGGCGTTGTAAATTTTGGTCAGCGTGTGAAAATTTCAGTGTGTAAAGTTCATGTCAAGAACGGTAAAATGCGACGCTTAAAATTTTGTGT
Organism: Anabrus simplex; assembly: GCF_040414725.1. NCBI lineage: Eukaryota > Metazoa > Arthropoda > Insecta > Orthoptera > Tettigoniidae > Anabrus > Anabrus simplex. Next base: position 217,028,961 of record NC_090265.1, on the reverse strand, counting down.
TGAGATGAGATATCATTCAAAGTGCGGATTTGTGAACGTTATAAGTGTAAATTTGTCGTGGCGAATATTGTAATTTCAGGTGTCAGTTGCATTCAGAAATGCTGGTCGATAATAATAATAATAATAATAATAATAATAATAATAATAATAATAATAATGTCTACCGCGGGATAAGGAAATTCTCCTATGTCAAATTGCATTTAACCAGTTATTTTTACAAGGATCGTAAGCATATTTAGATAATGTCAAGAAAATTTGTTAGAGTCACAGTCGTTAATGGGAAGAAAATTTTGAGACATCGTGTACACTTGAATTGCGAAAGGTCGATGTGTGCTCTTGGATTTTTGAGGTTCGAAAGTCGTAATTATAGTAAAGTCAGAGATGTGCTTAATAATGTTGTCGTTTTCACCAGGGGATCGAAGTATGAAAAAGGGTCTCGAAGGAAAAGGGATTGAAAGCGATGGATTTATATGTACGTGAAGATGAGAGAGAAGTGTTACCGCTGAAATAAAGCGATGAGAAAGAGTGTTGAGACATTTTTGTAGAGGAAGTATTTAGGAACAGGCTGTGTGAAACAGGCTGTATTGTTTTCCGCAATCAATCCGAACTTGAGACGACTATGATGTGAAGCATTGTAAATTGATAGAACGATTCCAAGTGAAAACGACTCTAGTAAAATGTAAAGGTCTGGGTAGTAAACATCCAGTGATTTTTGTTAAGATAAGGTACGGCCTCCAGGATTAAAGAGCACTTTGGACACACGGTTGGGTTATATTTAATTTGTTCATTGGAGAGGTCATGGATAAGATGGTTGGAATTGATGATAGGCGATCTGCGAATTTCGAATGTGATGGTGATGATTATTAATTTGAAGGCATCCACTAAAAGGGAAACGTGTGTTGGGAATTTTCATTGGCAGCCCTGACACTTCAGTGCACAGGCTGAGATTGTGTTCGAGGTGGAGAATCGTTCGTCACGTCTATTTATTTTTGAGTTCACATATTATGATGAGGTAGACACTTGTATTTTTTTTCGAGAGGTAGGCACTTACCGTGTTTCGACTTGTATTCTTTTTGATAAGAGACGTAGTTCCGTCGTGCGTATTTTTTTGTCTGACCAGATTCAGTGTTACTGTTGGAGGTTTGTTGGAAATTGCGGTTCGCCTGATATGTTAAGGGAGACGTGGTGCGACCCACTTTGACGCCCAACGATAGATTTAGGACGTCACGTGTTTATTCTTGGAGTCATTGGTGATGAGACGTCCTAGGTCACGCCCGACGATAGGATTTGGAAGGCATCATGTATATACTGATTAGGTTTAGGGTGTACAGATTTCAAGTGAGCCCGACGATAGGTCTGGGATGGTAGCTGTACACGCTCAAGTCTCGGTTTAGATGTTCTCTTTTGTTTGTTCTTTTGTGAAGTGGCCTGGTTGAAGGTAGCCATTACAGTGCGATATGATTTATTGTAGAGGGTCTATGCGAAGCTCTCATTGAGATAACGGGACTGCTGTTGACAAATGAGGGCTGTCCAAGTGCGGGACATCGACCCGATCTAGATTAAATATTTTTACTGTGTTTCTTCGTGCGTGTTAAGCTGTATGACTTTGAGATGTTAATTTATTTTTACGAACTTCATTGTTTTTCGTTTGATAGTGTGCATATTGACACTCAGTGTTTTAGAATGAGACTTGAGTTGCGAATGCGGTTTCGATTCGTCAGCCAGTATTTTAGTTTATTTTCACCTTGTCGTATTTTCATTCTTATTCATAGTAAGTAAGTAAGTATTCACTTTACCAGTAGTGTGTTGGGACAGACAGTAAATAGAGAGATCTGTACTGGTAGCATTGTTGTCAAGGGAAAGAATTCCTTAAATTTGTAGTAAATTTTAGCGTGGACTGGTAATTTTATTAAGTATAACAAACCCATTTCTAACCTGAAAATCGGTTCAATAATAATATTTTCAAGTGACTTTTCACTTTTTGATTAACTTCAGTGTTTGGCATTTCTTCTAAATGCATGATTAGTAAGTGTTTCCTGCATTTCGCAGTTTTGTTCCTTTAGAACGACTTAACGTAAGATCCTCCCGGATCATGTGGTTGTTGGTTCCTTCCGAACAGTTGTTTGGGTGATGCACATTTAGCATCGGGATTAACGTATCACTTAAGGGTGTCATGAATGACAAATACATGGTGGAATTTTATTTCAATTGTGAATGATGCCATTAACTTGTAGTGAACACCATGCTTTCCCATAATATTTCGCAACCTATCCAAAGCAACTGATAGTCAGTTTGGTTCGATTAAGGGTCCATTCGGCGGATGTTCCGTATCCGTGAAGGGTATTTGACTGGTGGATAACCTTAATTAAGAGAAAATCAGGCGTTCTACTTGTTGAAAGTCAGATTTTCCACGGATCGTGTGGATTAACTCTCAGTTCTCGTTTGGAATGATAGGTGCCCGGTTTTCAGGTCTTTTTTTTTTTCAGTTTTTCAGTTTCGCTGTCCACTAACATATTAGCTTCTCCGAAGCAACTCTTCGACATTAGAAGAAACGAAGTGACGTTATGTAATGTGACTGTATTTGGAACTTTTCAAAAATCAATAATAAAATCTTTTTTTATATTTTTGTGGCAAGAATGCATATTAAATTAACGATGTTATCGTGCTCTTTCAGTTTAATAAAAGTTAGTAAGCACATTTTTGCTCCTCATTTCAAGTAGTTAGGCTTTCTTCTGAACCCCATCGTTTGGTTAAGATCGTGACCGAATTTATTCCCGCAACGACCCAAGATTTAAGAGTTCTAAATTGTTCTACTATAGCAGCCGTGGCCGACCAACGATGGAATGGTAAGTTCAAGGGTTCAGTAGAAGTGGCGCCATCAACTGTGGGGCCTTAATGTCACGATAACGATGAGGAGCCCAAAGTCACGATAACGATACGATGCCACGATAACGATAATGAAATTATCCATTGAAAATAAATGTTAGAAAAATATAAAATAATGTTGAGGCTTAAGCCACATTATAAATAATACAAGCGGGTGAAAATTATGGCTGAGCCACAGTTAAACGAATTATGCCCAATGAGAGTGCTAGATATTAACACGTTTAATGAGGAGCGTAACTACTTGGTAGATAATAATAATAATAACAGTCACAATGCATTTTTAGGAAACCAGTACTTAAAGCTTTATTGAAGCTTATGTCATGTTGCCAATATAAATTTTGGAAGTAGTAATGCTGAATTACATTCAAAGTTTATGCGTTAACATGTTCTTTGTTTAATTAATTTACGGAAGCGAAACTATTTGGGATATTTATCCAGAGTAACTTATTAACTTTAGAATTTTCTTTTCATTAAACAAGTTTGTGATACCAGCCACCTAAACAAAATTTTATGAGACAACTGTTGGAATGTTGTCAGTTTCGGTATTAAAGTATAATAGCGTTTGTATGTGAAAACGCAGTAGATAGTGAATTCTTTCCTTAGTAGTTTGGAGTATTCTGGTTGCATCGACAGCCAGCGTACTCATTATTGTATTCTTTGTGGTATTGTGAGATGGAAGATCAGGTGACCGTGGATCTGCTAAGGCAGATGATGGAGGACATGAAAGTTCATAATGAGAGTTTGAGAGAGGACATGAAAGTTCGTGATGAGAACTTGAATAGTAAGATAGATAGTTTGGATAGTAAGTTGAGAGAGGACATGAAAGTCCAGAATGAGAATTTGAGTAGTAAGATGGAGGATACGAAAGGGCAAATGTTAGAAAGTTTTGATAGCAAGATGGAGGATACGAAAGGGCAAATGTTAGAAAGTTTTGATAGTAAGATGGAGGACGCGAAAGTCCAGAGTGAGAATTTGAGAGAGGACATGAAGGCTCATAATGAAAGTTTGGATGGTAAGATTGAGGAGTTGCAGTCGAGTTTGAAAGACACTCGTGAGGAGTTACAGAGTAGTATTGAGGATACCCAGGCTAGGTGTAAAGAGTCTAGTGATGAGTTGAAGGCTGGATTGAAGAACGTAGTTCGTGAGACATACACTATGTGCACCGAACTTAAAGAGGAAGTTAGGGGTGAGATAGGTAAACTCAACCAGCGTTTTGATGATAGCCGAGTGGAAATTAGGGATGAAATTGACAAACAATTTGCGGAAGTGCAGGTCAGTTTAAAGAACGATTTCGACAAACAGTTTTCCAAAATCCATGACAGTTTAAAAACCGATATGGACAAGCGTTTTGACGAAAGCCACGACATGTACAGTCGGTTATGTGATAGTCAGGATGAGATGAGAAAGGAACTTGACAAGCATTTACTGGAAAGCCAAGCGGCGCATAAGCAGCTGATCGACAGCCAGGTTGAATTTAAGGACGACATTACACAACAGGTCGTAGAGATGCGGATCTCCAGTGATAAGGAAAAGGGGAAAACGCTAACCATAATAGAGGAACAACGTCAAATATTATCTGCGGACATTCAGTCACTGAACAACAAGGTAGATAAAATTAGTGTGGAATTGGAGAGTCAGGTATTGTCAAAAACCGAAACCATGGAGAAGAAACTGTTGCAAGTTAATGAGGAAGCAATTAGTAAACTCCAAGTGGCTAATGAGGACTCCGAAATTTTAATTAAAGAAATTCAAGAGGAGCTAGTTGAAATGAAAAATGAACATACCAGGGAATTCAACGACAGGCAAATTAGTTTAGAACAGGACATAAGGGAAATCACGTCAGCCCAGGAAGAGACAGACAAGAAAGTTGGGTTCATTAAGAGCGAAGTGAGCAGTTGGATTAGCAGCGTGGTAGATATGCAGTCCAAGGTGGACAAAGTATTAAGTCAAACCTCGACAGCTGTTAACTCTGACCTCAGTGGTCAATTGCCAAATATCAATCATGTGAATAATAACGGTCAGAGCTCGAATGTAGATACCAGTCGATCTCAAGGCTCAGGGGTCACCAACGTTATTAACATGATCAAGTTACATGAGGACCAGCCTAAGAAATTTAATGGAGGTCCACATACCACGCCGAAGGGGTTCCTTAAGGATCTCAGGGAGTACATCCGGGACGCCAAGATTCCTGAGGAACGTCAGTTGAGGGTAGCTGAAAGATATTTAGAGGGGGCACCACTTTTATGGTTTAAAGGCTTCCGATACCACTTTGATACCTTTGATGAGTTCCAGAGGGCGTTTCTTAATAAATTTTGGAGTACGGAAATTCAGCAGAGTCTTAGATTAGAGCTATACTCACGTCGGTATAATGCAATAGGCCCTACAAAGTTCAGTGAATACTTTATTGCACAAATGGTAAAGTTCAGAGAACTTGAGGCGCCGCCCTCGGAGCAAGAGTTGGTACAGGCCATCCAGAAGCAGTTACCTCCCGAAGTACAAAGGATGCTCATTGCATCAAAGGTAGAGACCCCCATGCAGGCAGAAATGATCCTTAGGCAATTGGATCATACCCATAATCAAATAGCACCCAGAGGGGGACGATCGCACGAGCAACATGTAAACACTGTTAGCCAGGTCCCAGAGGGAAGTCCAGAGGCACCTGAGCAGGGGAAACCACAGCCGACTGAGCGGAGGCGTGAGTTTCGGAATAACTGGGAACCCTCGCATCCACGAAATGAGGATTGGAAAAGGCGTAGGGGCAATTGGAATTATCCACAAAGGAGGAACCCTTACTGGAGGCGATACGATGGGGACAGAGAAAACCAGAGGAATTTCAGGAATGGACTTAATAACCGCAGGGACTGGGGAAATAATCGAACCCAGAACTTCCGCCGTGATGAGGATGAACGGTACCGTGAACGTGTTCAGTACACCGACGGGTTAAGGAAGGACCACGAAAGGAAAAAATGGCAGGGGGCTATACAGCGCCAGGACGTCAACACCGATTGTTTCGGGGCTGAAAGTCTGGAATTCCAGAAGGCACATAGGCAAGACCAGCGAAACTCCGGTCTGAACCCGTTTGCGCCAGATTTTGAGCAGGAGTCAATGTCTACTCTTGATAGAAGGAAAACAACTTCAAATTCCCAGTAGGAAAAGGTTCAGAGTCTTTCATCCCAGATTCTGAAGGAAAGACAACCAAATGACGCACATAACATCAGTAACATCAAGAAACAGACTCCTAGCAACTCCCAATTAAATGATGATCGCAACCCAACAAGAAATTTACAGATTGACCATAGAGCGGAAGAAAGAATCCCATTACAGGATGACGCAGCCTTACCAGCTGGGGAAATAGTCACCGAAGAAGAAGAAGAAGAAGAGGTACAACCCGTAAATATGATCGTCACGTCGAGAGGAAGACAGGTCGAGGCACAACTCCAAGGACAGGCAAGCAGTGGGAGTAAAGAAGAGGAAGACGCTGAATGTTTACAATGTTCATTCTTAAGAGAAGACTTTATTGATGACATCTGTAACGCAATCCTATTGTTGGAAGAAGAAAACAGGGAAATACGTGAAAATAACAGAGCCCTACGTCAAGAGTGAGATCGGCTGGGAAAGTTTACGTAGAATCATGGTTCATCTGTATCAAAATTCCCATGGACAATTTAGAATTTTGAAGGAATATATCTGTTTAAATATTTCCCCTTTCTGGGTAAACATTTCGTGGTTGTAGGTGGATTATGAACCCATAATTCTACGGTGAGAAAAATTTTTATTTTTCCCAAATATTTATTTGGTATTCAGAAACTACTGTATGTTTGAGGGCAGCCATGTTGCGCTCCCAAGAGCCCGATGTTGCGTGGGAAGGTTCCCGCAAGGCGAGCTCGTGGATTGCCGGGACACCTCGGTGGAACTCGAGTGCCCGACAATTTTCTAAATTAATGAATTCTGCACAACGAGGGATTTTGACAAGATAGTAAAGGAAGAAATAAATAAGCAAAATTATTCATATACCCTCTGTGGAGGTAGTGACACCAGGGACAATTTAGATGCAGTTAAGCCCAAGTGTGTGTTAGCGTGAGAACAGCGAGCTAGTTACACGTGCCAAGGTCGTGGGCAGAAGAAAAACGCGCGAAACGCACGGGCAGAAACAATTTATTTCTCCTGTTGTGAGTGCAGAAAAATTATAAAATTAACATCGAACATAAGTGCAAGTCTGTCCGGAGTTCTGGGACAAGTCTTATCAAAATTGGTCTACTAGAAGCAAATTTGGCAGATTTCACAACCGAGCCTCATAGAGGGGATAGCGTCCTTCCGGAAATTATAAAAGAAACCCCCCACCGTAGATTTTGCAGTGTCAATCTGGAACTTGAAGCCGCGGGAGCTCGTGCCCGTCGTCATTAGAATTTCGCGCCAGATTGACCGACAATATTTCAATACATGTTCGTGGCTAAAGTCCATATATTTAGTAAGAAGAAAAGTGAATTGGAGAAGCTGTGAACGTTTGCAGACGAACTGGGAAGGTGTAGGCTGGTTGAAAAATACACAGCAGATTTTATTTTTATCATTTCCTGTACTCTTGTAAGTGAAGAAGGTCTGGGGGAAGCGATTCAAAATAGTTCGATTCCCTTATCGGCCGAACACCTGTTCTTGTTGAAACAACGGGGAGAGAAACCACTCTGGGAGACGCATCAGACAGTTATAGCCGACTGCAGAACGAGGGAAGTTCGTGGTGCAAGTTACAAAGAAAATGCATTATTTATGGTAATTTTAATCTCGTGTGTGTGTGAAGGGTAGTGTTTGGATGAGTGAGTTTTTAAATATGAAAATGTTATCTGTGAAAATGAGGGGCTAAGTACGAGGTTGCTGGGATGATGCAATCAGAATGCTGAGAATGTCACCAATGTGCAGGTCTGTCTATTTTATATTATGTTGTAGTTAGTAGTTAGTTACTGTCTGTCCTAACCAAATTTCCAGATGATTGTCGGGTGAGATTCGTAATTATCAGGCGAAAGGCGTTGTAAATTTTGGTCAGCGTGTGAAAATTTCAGTGTGTAAAGTTCATGTCAAGAACGGTAAAATGCGACGCTTAAAATTTTGTGTTGAGATGAGATATCATTCAAAGTGCGGATTTGTGAACGTTATAAGTGTAAATTTGTCGTGGCGAATATTGTAATTTCAGGTGTCAGTTGCATTCAGAAATGCTGGTCGATAATAATAATAATAATAATAATAATAATAATAATAATAATAATAATAATGTCTACCGCGGGATAAGGAAATTCTCCTATGTCAAATTGCATTTAACCAGTTATTTTTACAAGGATCGTAAGCATATTTAGATAATGTCAAGAAAATTTGTTAGAGTCACAGTCGTTAATGGGAAGAAAATTTTGAGACATCGTGTACACTTGAATTGCGAAAGGTCGATGTGTGCTCTTGGATTTTTGAGGTTCGAAAGTCGTAATTATAGTAAAGTCAGAGATGTGCTTAATAATGTTGTCGTTTTCACCAGGGGATCGAAGTATGAAAAAGGGTCTCGAAGGAAAAGGGATTGAAAGCGATGGATTTATATGTACGTGAAGATGAGAGAGAAGTGTTACCGCTGAAATAAAGCGATGAGAAAGAGTGTTGAGACATTTTTGTAGAGGAAGTATTTAGGAACAGGCTGTGTGAAACAGGCTGTATTGTTTTCCGCAATCAATCCGAACTTGAGACGACTATGATGTGAAGCATTGTAAATTGATAGAACGATTCCAAGTGAAAACGACTCTAGTAAAATGTAAAGGTCTGGGTAGTAAACATCCAGTGATTTTTGTTAAGATAAGGTACGGCCTCCAGGATTAAAGAGCACTTTGGACACACGGTTGGGTTATATTTAATTTGTTCATTGGAGAGGTCATGGATAAGATGGTTGGAATTGATGATAGGCGATCTGCGAATTTCGAATGTGATGGTGATGATTATTAATTTGAAGGCATCCACTAAAAGGGAAACGTGTGTTGGGAATTTTCATTGGCAGCCCTGACACTTCAGTGCACAGGCTGAGATTGTGTTCGAGGTGGAGAATCGTTCGTCACGTCTATTTATTTTTGAGTTCACATATTATGATGAGGTAGACACTTGTATTTTTTTTCGAGAGGTAGGCACTTACCGTGTTTCGACTTGTATTCTTTTTGATAAGAGACGTAGTTCCGTCGTGCGTATTTTTTTGTCTGACCAGATTCAGTGTTACTGTTGGAGGTTTGTTGGAAATTGCGGTTCGCCTGATATGTTAAGGGAGACGTGGTGCGACCCACTTTGACGCCCAACGATAGATTTAGGACGTCACGTGTTTATTCTTGGAGTCATTGGTGATGAGACGTCCTAGGTCACGCCCGACGATAGGATTTGGAAGGCATCATGTATATACTGATTAGGTTTAGGGTGTACAGATTTCAAGTGAGCCCGACGATAGGTCTGGGATGGTAGCTGTACACGCTCAAGTCTCGGTTTAGATGTTCTCTTTTGTTTGTTCTTTTGTGAAGTGGCCTGGTTGAAGGTAGCCATTACAGTGCGATATGATTTATTGTAGAGGGTCTATGCGAAGCTCTCATTGAGATAACGGGACTGCTGTTGACAAATGAGGGCTGTCCAAGTGCGGGACATCGACCCGATCTAGATTAAATATTTTTACTGTGTTTCTTCGTGCGTGTTAAGCTGTATGACTTTGAGATGTTAATTTATTTTTACGAACTTCATTGTTTTTCGTTTGATAGTGTGCATATTGACACTCAGTGTTTTAGAATGAGACTTGAGTTGCGAATGCGGTTTCGATTCGTCAGCCAGTATTTTAGTTTATTTTCACCTTGTCGTATTTTCATTCTTATTCATAGTAAGTAAGTAAGTATTCACTTTACCAGTAGTGTGTTGGGACAGACAGTAAATAGAGAGATCTGTACTGGTAGCATTGTTGTCAAGGGAAAGAATTCCTTAAATTTGTAGTAAATTTTAGCGTGGACTGGTAATTTTATTAAGTATAACAAACCCATTTCTAACCTGAAAATCGGTTCAATAATAATATTTTCAAGTGACTTTTCACTTTTTGATTAACTTCAGTGTTTGGCATTTCTTCTAAATGCATGATTAGTAAGTGTTTCCTGCATTTCGCAGTTTTGTTCCTTTAGAACGACTTAACGTAAGATCCTCCCGGATCATGTGGTTGTTGGTTCCTTCCGAACAGTTGTTTGGGTGATGCACATTTAGCATCGGGATTAACGTATCACTTAAGGGTGTCATGAATGACAAATACATGGTGGAATTTTATTTCAATTGTGAATGATGCCATTAACTTGTAGTGAACACCATGCTTTCCCATAATATTTCGCAACCTATCCAAAGCAACTGATAGTCAGTTTGGTTCGATTAAGGGTCCATTCGGCGGATGTTCCGTATCCGTGAAGGGTATTTGACTGGTGGATAACCTTAATTAAGAGAAAATCAGGCGTTCTACTTGTTGAAAGTCAGATTTTCCACGGATCGTGTGGATTAACTCTCAGTTCTCGTTTGGAATGATAGGTGCCCGGTTTTCAGGTCTTTTTTTTTTTTCAGTTTTTCAGTTTCGCTGTCCACTAACATATTAGCTTCTCCGAAGCAACTCTTCGACATTAGAAGAAACGAAGTGACGTTATGTAATGTGACTGTATTTGGAACTTTTCAAAAATCAATAATAAAATCTTTTTTTATATTTTTGTGGCAAGAATGCATATTAAATTAACGATGTTATCGTGCTCTTTCAGTTTAATAAAAGTTAGTAAGCACATTTTTGCTCCTCATTTCAAGTAGTTAGGCTTTCTTCTGAACCCCATCGTTTGGTTAAGATCGTGACCGAATTTATTCCCGCAACGACCCAAGATTTAAGAGTTCTAAATTGTTCTACTATAGCAGCCGTGGCCGACCAACGATGGAATGGTAAGTTCAAGGGTTCAGTATGGCATTGTAAATTTAGTACAATTCACTTTGTTATAACATCTTATGCTAAATAAAATACATAATGGTGAAATCCGTAATCATAGCACTGTCTAACCGAGCGAGTTAGCCATGCGGTTAGAGGCGCACATCTGTGAGCTTGCATTCGGGAGATAGTGGGTTCGAATCCCACTGTCGACAGCCCAGAAGATGGTTTTCCGTGGTTACCCATTTTCACACCAGGCAAATGTACCTTAATTAAGGCCACGGCTGCTTCCTTCCAACTCCTAGTCCTTTTCTATCCCATAATTGGCATAAGACTTATCCGGTGCGTCGGTACGACATAAAGCCAATTGAAAAGAAAGAAAAAGGAAAATCTACTGCCTCAACAACGTTACGTATTTTCAGTGTGTATGATAATTGGTCAGTAAGAAGGGCTAAAATAAACAAACTGCTCCAATCTCGCTTTTCGTCCACTGTTGATCTGGCTGGTCATAATTCCTGATGCGGGTGTTTTGCCTCTCTAAGTATACTGTATTGTACACCCAACACGCTTGAGAGTCATGTTTTGCTTCCAGTCACGAATACACCTGCTCAATGGCTGCACGTCTTGGCTACAAGAATGTCTTTTACATGTGTGTAATGCTCACGATGACTGAGACACGTTCACCACATTCCAAAGTTGTCTACATAATGCATGCGATATGCCCACTTCACTTAACTCTCGCGTGCGTTTTCAGTGCAAGTGTTATGATGACTCCAGAGTTCGTTCCTAGTTTGTAAACACGAAAATGATCGGCTGTGTACTGCAGTTAAACGTTCGCCTGTTACGCAGACGATTCATCTACAGTACAAAGATCTCCGTATACGGTTCGTCGGTAGATGCAGAGTGGGTCTCGGCCCACAAGTGACCACGGCTGGTCCGCGGTCCAAACTCTACACTCTGACCGGCCAACCGAGCAGAGGAGGAGTGGCTGCGGCTCTACCGTGGTTTTACGGCTCCGTAATCGGGAGATGGGAAAGGGCTGGACTTCACGGCTGGTCCCCACCGCTGGATGTCCTGAGAATGATTTTCCGTTGTTTTCCATTCTCCTGCACTACGGCGAATGCCGGGATAATTTCTAGTATAGGCAACGACCGCCAATCCCTTCACCTTCTCCGAGCATCTCGTTCACCGGAACAAATCTCCCGACCTGAGAGACGGCGTTACCGTCTAACAGGCCCGCCTCCCCCTTCAGGGGAGGAATGTAAATATTTCGTAGTAGTAAGGGTACCTTACGGTTCCACGGTGTAGTGGGCAACGCGTCCGCCTCTCATTCGGCGACTCCGGGTTCGATTCCCGGCTGGGCGAGGGTTTTTTATTGTAATGATTAATTTCACTGGCCTGGGGTCTTTTGCCCCTACTGGCACCATATTGTATGAACCTGCGTGCAATTGGAATTGCGGTAGTGTGGAATGTAGGGATGGGCTTGAGCGCAGCTCGAACTGATGACGTCACAGCTCGATGTAGGTCGTGCAGTACTCGAGCGGGAGTATGGCCCGCCATCTATGAGTGATATTCTTGTACTAAATCAGTTGCGTGGCAATCTTCTTTGCTCTTTGATGTCAAACACCGCATGTTTGTGGTAATAAAATAAGTTTATATCGAAATGTGTTGAAATATTAATGACTAATCCACCAGAATTACAAAAACATAATACTAGCCTTATGTGTCCAGTGATTCATTTTCGCAACATGCAATATCTACGGATTGTGAGATGTAAGTTTTAAAAATCCTGAAAGTTCAGTTATATCCTATCGGACTCAGAACTTCAGTTCTGTTAAAATTTTCTTATTATTGTTACTGTTCTCCCTCATTTCCCATTTTCCCAATTAGCATGTACGGCAGCAAAATAATTATAAATTGAATAGATAAAAATTAAATATCGAGGGTCCCGTCATATCTATGGTGCATTGTATATGCATGTAGGAGAAAATAGTATCATAGCAAGAACCAGAAATGGAAGTAGCGACCAAGTAACGGCAGGAAAACCACATAAATATTATCACTATGCAGAGCTCATCTTCATGTCGAGCAGTCAGTTCAGTTTTATAAAGAAATGTTATTCTGGGCATATATGGGTTGAATAAACTGATCCAAGCTCGACACACCAGTTCGTGACGTCAGCACTCGAGCCTGCTCGAGTGGCACATCCCTAGTGGAGTGTTGTGTGTGAGGAAAGGAAGATTAAGGACGTCACAAATACCCAGTCCCCAGTCCCCAGGCCAGGGATATTAATAATTACAATTAAAAATCCGTGACCCGGCCGGGAATCGAACTCAGGGCAGCCGGGTGACAGGCGGACGCGTTGCCGGACACAATCATTATTACTTCAGCTTAAATTGCTCTGAATCAAAATGAAATATTAACAACTTGTTCTAGTGAATTAACTCCTTTCCATGAACAACTAATTAATTAATCCATTTAACATTCGAATATTGTAATAACCTCTGATTATCTAGGCCCGGTTTCATCAACACATGTTAATGCTTAACAAGGTGTTAAATCATTTTAACATACGATTTAAGAAAATTTGCGTTTCATCAACAAATGTTAACATTAACAAATGTTAAACAGCGTATTAAAGTTAACATCAGCCATTTCCAATGTTAAATGGCTAACATTAACATTTAGCAACCTTTTCCAAAATGGCTGCTGTGAATCTCGCTTTCGAGGCGGAATTGCTCTATTTAAATCTTTTTAAAAAAAAATCCTGATCGAAGAAGAGTTCGGCGACGTAATGACTTTTAAAATTTGACAGATCCGAAATTTCTTCATAGATACAGGTTATCGAAAACAGTCGTTGCTAAGGTTGTTGACGAAATTCAAGTGAGGTTAGAATATCCTACGAAGAGAAACTTACCTCTTTCTCAAATGCTGCAGGTACTGATAATATTACGAGTTTTTGCTACTGGTTATTTTCACATAATGGCCGGAGACAATGCTGGAATTTGTAAAGCCACTGTTAATAGAGTTGTTTGTCGAGTGTCTGCAGCAATAGCATGCATGAGAAGGAGGTATATAACATTCCCTTCAGTAGAAGAGCGTCAGCAAATTATCCGCGACTTCTATGAAATAAGGCGTTTTCCTGGTGTTTGTTCTAAGTGCAATAGATTGCACACATGTAAGAATCCAATCACCTAGAGGCAATTGGGCCGAAATATATCGTAATCGAAAGGGATATTTCTCTGTTAATGTTAATGTTCAGGTGATTAATGAGCCTAACCTCCAAATCAGGGATATACTTGCTAGGTGGTCTGGTTCTGCACACGACAATACAATATTTAATAACTCCCATATCAGAGCACAGTTTGAAGTGGGACAATTGACGAAGTGATTTTGTTAGGTGACAGCGGATACCCGCTAAAAAAAGTATCTGTTTACCCCCATTGAAACCCTCGCAGACTTTTCCCGCGCCTCGTCCTTTTCTTTTATCGTCAAGCCATCTGTGCGTTTGCACTCAATAACTTATATATATTTACTAATTCAATTAACAACTCTTTTTCGAAGGAGGAAAAATTAGAACTACGATTCCGTTTCACTTCACGCGCCATATTTTACAGCTGTGCTCAAACAAAAGCGCATCGGAGCGCGCTGTAAAACAGCATGATCGTACCACTGCCTCCTTGAGTCGCACCAGTTCGCAATATTGGGAGAGTTAACAGTCGATTAGTTAACATTTCACAAGAAAAGTTTGATGAAACGCAAGAAACCTAACAAGATGTTAAATTTCTAACTCTGTATTAACTAACTACTTGTTAGTATATATTTAACATGTGTTGATGAAACCGGGCCCTAATGAACTATTTTGTCAAAAATCCTAATTAATAATCAATATTGACTCATTGTTAAATGATCACTCGAGATATCCCATAATTTACAAGATTCTGTATAATTATTCACAAACGCATTCTTCATTCATCATCATTATCATCATCTGTTTACCCTCCAGGTTCGGTTTTTCCCTCGGACTTAGCGAGGGATCCCACCTCTACCGCCTCAAGGGCAGTCTCCTGGAGCCTCAGACTCTTGGTCTGGGGATACAACTGGGGAGTATGACCAGTACCTCGCCCAGGCGGCCTCACCTGCTATGCTGAACAGGGGCCTTGTGGAGGGATGGGAAGAGTGGAAGGGATAGGGAAGGAAGCGGCCGTGGCCTTAAGTTAGGTACCATCCCGACATTCGCCTGGAGGAGAAGTGGGAAACCACGGAAAATCACTTCCAGGATGGCTGAGGTGGGAATCGAACCCACCTCTACTCAGTTGACCTCCCGAGGCTGAATGGACCCCGTTCCAGCCCTCGTACCACTTTTCATATTTCGTGGCAGAGCCGGGAATCGAACCCGGGCCTCCGGGGGTGGCAGCTAATCACGCTAACCACTACACCACAGAGGCGGACATTCTTCATTCAATTAATAATTACTTCAGTTTCTTAAACACAAGTTTCCATTTCAAAATTCGATTCACGTTGTTTAAAGTTTCTAAATATTATTCTGGCCTCACCTTACGCGTTCTTTGCATTTTGTGTAAGGTTTCTTTAAAGTAATAAACGTTTTATTTAAATCCTCCCTCTATTTTGAAGATAATCTCGCAACGCTGGACAAAATCAACCACAGCAATGCACAAAAGAATTACACACTAGTTCTTCCAGAAAATGGCTTACTAGCGAATGCCGTTGTATGACAATGGTGTACAGAAAGATAATAATAATAATAATAATAATAATAATAATAATAATAATAATAATAATAATAATAATAATAATAATAATAATAAAGTAATAATTGTACCGTGGATATACCTTCCCCGATCAGTTAAACTGCGCACCTTCTCTAAGGGCATCTATGTACACAAACATGAACTGGTGTACTACAAGATACCTTGATCTTCAACTGTTAGATGCTTCTACCATCGGTTCAATTGCTCCCTCTAGCGGGATAAAATCCAATTATTTCATAAATAAATATGTATTTTCGATGTTAATTAACCTGGTTCTTAGGAATTTTTTTTAATGTACCGAAGTTGTCAACACTTCACCTGGTTCCTCCTCGATTGTAATCAACCTATCAGATTTTTGGGTATATCTTCTTTAGCCAATTAAATCCGGGGGTGTGTATAGGAATCCAGCCTAGCAGTAAAGAGTTCTCGAAGCTTCCCTTAAAAGAACTATAAAAGCAGGGCGCCGTATTGTCTTAATTGCTCTAGTGATTGTGAGTGCGGCGTGTCCTAATGGAGGCAGGGGCGCGGCCTGCGTGAGGAAGGCCCAACGACTCAAGGTAATGGCAGAATTTAAATAGATACGTGATAGCTCCTGCGGATAGTTTAAGGGTAAGGTTTCAACCTCCTTTATTTAATGTAAATTTCTAAATTTGGTGATTTAAATGTGGAATTTACGGCAAGTCTGACGACTCTGTTCTATTCCCTACTGGGAAATATGTAACGTAAGGGAACAAAGAGTGATTACCCTCTGTCGGTTCCCATTCAACTTGGCATGGGGTGACTACAGTTTTCAAAACCTCTCAATTTCTTGAAACTTATTTGGCATTAATGTTTCTCATTTAGTCACCCCGGTGTAGTATAGGATTAGCCTCTG
The DNA here is from genome assembly GCF_040414725.1 of Anabrus simplex. Classification (NCBI taxonomy): domain Eukaryota; kingdom Metazoa; phylum Arthropoda; class Insecta; order Orthoptera; family Tettigoniidae; genus Anabrus; species Anabrus simplex. Next base: position 217,012,496 of record NC_090265.1, on the reverse strand, counting down.
TACCTTTGGGCCATAAGCCCACTTAGGGTTTTAACTATTTACATAAGGAGGGCGAGTGTTTCGCCTTCTAGCCATTTGTTTATGGACGGTCATGTGGAACGTTTTCTTTTTACACTAAGGCCACTTAGTATGGGAAATTATGCCCCTGTACATTTATTTCTGTGTATAAAGTTTTTCTGGTGTTAGTTCCCTATGGGAACAGTGAACCCTATAACTGTTGAGCAATAGAAGAGCCCGCTTTGGGGCAACTGGGTGTAAATGCTTTAATTGAGGACGCCCGGTAGTTTGTCAGGTGGAACTTAAGTGCGCCAATAGAAATTGATGCCTGTACAAGTCTGAACTATGGTACTTTTGGAGCGCAGACTCTTATGTTGTGTGAATGATCGGAGCAAAACATGCCCTTGTAAAGTATTGTTCCTGTCAAGGCTCTTTTCTATGTAAATCAGCAAATTGATAATTATCTCAAATTTTGTACCTGACGTTCGGACTTCTAAGTCCCCGATATTGTTAGAGATGACGAGCTCATTAACATTGCTGTTATTCATTCAGATTTTCTATTTATCAAATTTTAAACTAGAAAAAAGGGAAAGAAATGAAATTTCAAAATTTGTTGTGTTAAGCTCTGCTCTAGTTAATTCCTTGTCCAGCCATTCAATCCACACGCTTCTTATCCCTCTGCGAGCCACGATATTACTTTAACAACAACAACAACAACAACAACAACAACAACAACAACAACAACAACAACAATAATAATAATAATAATAATAATAATAATAATAATAATAATAATAATAATAATAATAATGCCGTATGGCCTCCGAAGAGGCCTGGAGCAGAATTTTCGAGGTGACGCCGTATAGGTGATGTGCGTCTGTGAGGATGGGGCCCTTTCTATGATGCGTTCTAATGCTGAAGACGGCACACACACACAGTCTCAGAGCCATGGAAATTAACCAATGAAATTTAAAGTCTCCGATCCAGCCGGGAATCGAATCCGAAACCCTTTGGACCAAAGGCCAGCACGTTAATCATTTAGCTATGAAGCTGGGCTATACATATTGTATATGATGAAAATACAATACCAAATTCTACATTCAATTATAAGAGACGTGGAAATGGATCTACAAGTCACTTCACATTAATTCTGTTATACTACAACCTATTGGAGAAGAGTGCCGGAACAAGTTACTGAAAGGAAAGCATTAGCTCTCAAGAAAATGTAAATAGTACCTATGGTATGTGTCTTTGTTCAACTCGAGGTCTCCTCTCCTCTTCAGGGGATTCCATCGTCAGGCTAGGGCATAGTGCTGGTTTATCAGGATATTCTCACCTACACAAACCTTGAATTCCCAACATACCAGTGGTATCGTATTCTTGAAACGGATTAAATTAAATTAAATTAGGTATCTTGATTTAACTATTGACCACTCTCAAAATATCCGCTCCTTCAGTATCCACTGGAAACTCACTTTTACGGACTTAATCATTCCATATAATTAAAGTACGCCGCCGAACAACGCTGTATTGCACATTTTTGGTGAAGTTGAGTTTTTAATGGAACATTGATGTATGGCATGCCTTACACATGGAAACGTCGCTGTAAGGGTCTAATATCCATCTCTAGGTGACAGTGATAGTCAGATATCTGAAGCACTTCAATGGAATAATGCTGTATAGCAAACAAGATGGCGGACACTGGAAGTATACATGTTCCGCCAAGCACAATAAAACGATTTAATATGTCAAGGAAACGAAACATTAACTTGGCTCAGTGGAATTATGTGAAATGGAAGAAGTTGAGGGACTCCGGAATGCCATACAAAAGCCGAAGAGGCGAAGAGGTGGCTGGAAAGACACCTCCATATAAGATGAGTCGAACAACTACCGCAGTATAAAATGTCCGGTCTCCAGATTGCCATTCATGATATTCATGTTCCTATACATTATTGTATGTGCTATTTTTATGTTATTTTCAAATGTTATGACTGATATTGAATGTAGGCACCGTTGTGAAAGATGGATTATAATTTTAACACGTAAGCTGCCCCACTACATTTGATGACATTTGAACGAAAGAGAGTTTCTTCTTATTTCCTATTTTATAGTGCATATATACTGATAATTAACCATAAACGAGGCAAAATGTTAATGTTCATGGGCTGAATGCGGCACGGAACGTCTAGCGAAAACACTTCCCTTTAAAATACGCAGGGGCGATCTTGACCGAGATTGAATCACGGCTGCTCTGCACGTGTAATATGAACTGGCCCTTACCTGCCAACTGATTTACCAATTTATAACATTGGAAGAAAAAGTGTGCGCTCTTTGAAATATGTTAAAACTGTTATATTAGTTTTGAAGTGATATGCTTGTAAAATTTGGTTTTGATTAAGGAGTGTGTACTACTACAAGTAATTACGGTACTTACATGCTACATAACCTTAAAGTGTTACATATTTTACGTTATTTTTGAGGCCTTTCTTTGTTTTTTATGTTTATAAGATTAGAAATCCATGTCTTATTAGGAAGTTCGCCAATAAATAACATACAGCATTGTGCCACTAAGTAACATACACCATTGTTCGACTGATATTCGCTTTAAAACTACTTCGATGTTGAAACGTTCGATTACTGGCAGCTGATTAAGAGTTAATATGTACTGCTATGATGTAACGTACCTGTTTTCTTGATATAAGGACTATATTATTATTAATTTTTATTATTTTACGTTTCTTGTCTTTACTGTAAAAAGTGGAACATATGCCATACACCGTTGTTCGGTGGCGTACTTCACTTCATGTCACCCCTTTCAATACAAGTTACTGTAGCCTAGCATGATTCATACACTTCTTTCTGTAACCCAAATCAGTCAGATTTCGATAAATCACTTCAGATTATTAAAGAAACTTGCTGTGATCAATGGCTACAAGATGAATCTCATTGACAAATTAACAACATGAAACAAGAAGAAATTAAGTATTATTTCATCACTCATCACTCCATCAGGAAAATAAAAACGAACAACGTTCCTCCGCTACACGGAGAAGCATGGATATGGTTTATTTCCTGTCTTAGTATACATAGCCACTGTTTGCCATGGTCACCGTGGTGTCAGGAAACTGGCCACGCTAATTCTGGATAGATGTCCAGCCTAAAACACATCCATGTCAGTCCTCCTCGCAATTTTTGCTTCCAACTTTTGGAAAAGATATCCTGAGTCCTCCCAGATTTCACTCCCGTGCAGCAAAGTCGATATGAAAACAGACCAATGTAAAGATAATTTCGACTGAGAACTCACCTATTTTTTACAGAATACCGTTGATCGCAACTGCTAGCTCACTGTATAGCCTAGCTTTGCTACATATTGATTCGTTTTTTTTCTTCTTTATAAGTTGTTTTACGTCTCACCAACATACATGGGTTTTATGAGGAAATGGGATAGTAAACGGTTAGGAGTTGGAAGGAAACGGCCGTAGCCGCAATTACGGTACAGCCCGAGCATTTGTCTGGTGTGAAAATAGCAAATCTCGGTAAACCATATTCAGGGCTGCCGACAATTGGGTCGGAATGCAAGCTCGCAGCTGCGCGCCTCTAACCGCCCGGCCAATTCGCTCGGTATATTTCACTTAATCTAAGAGACTCCGTGGCTCAGACGGCAGCGCGTCGGCCTCTCACAGCTGGATACCGTGGTACAAATCCCGGTCACTCCATGTGAGATTTGTGCTGGACAAAGCGGAGGCGGGACAGGTTTTTCTCCGGGTACTCCGGTTTTCCCTGTCATCTTTCATTCAGGCAACACTCTCCATTCTTATTTCATAGCATCTGTCCTTCATTAATAAATCACTTTGGGAGTGGCGACCCCATCGTACTAATAGCCTATATCTGCTTCATTCATTACATCCCTGACCCGGTCAATGACTGGAAAACAGGTTGTAGGTTTTTTTTTTCATTTCACTTAATCTATTACCACTCTGGGGGAATACACATCCTAAGTGAATCACTTGAAATGATCCACCTGTTCCAGTTTTGTATTCCCCACGGGTTTCTTTCCAGCTGACATCACTTTAGCCTTCGAAATACTAAACTTCATATCATATTAGTTCCAAGATATTATTTACACTGTAGGCTTTCAGAACTGCCTGCCACTAAACCTAGTCATCAATATAGGCCAAATTGCTCACTATATTTCTACCCATCTGCATACTTCCCTGCCGCTTTATACCTTTCACTAGGCCTAAATGATTTATGAATACTATGAAAAATGAAAAAGATTGTAGTCTTGTCCAACCAATGTCGTTACTTTGAACCAAGGAAAGCGGCCCGATTGTCAGCCTAAATTGATTACCTGTAAACAATCTATTCCTGATCGATCGATTCCATAATCCATCAGTACAGTTACCATATTTTCCCTTCATACTCTGTCATACACGAAACATAGGCATAACAGTCTATTCTACTCATAGCACTTCTCAATTACATGTCCCATACAAAACACCCACTCCTGATAGCCCTTAATGGTCTAAAACAGCACTGGCTTTCATGCAATTTACTCCCCACTATTGAATGCCCTCTCTTTTCTATCTGGCATACTGCTTTATTAAATACCTTGTTAGTTGTTGCAATTCGTCCCGTTCCATTTTTTATAGATAGATGCGATTACTGCTTTCATCCAACCATAAGATACTTTACCCAAATCCCATGTTAATTCTACAACTTCTTCTTCTTCTTCTCCTTTTACAATTTGCTTTAAGTCGCGCCAACACAGATGGGACAGGAGAGGGCTAGGAGTGAGGAGTAAGCGACCGCAGCCTTAATTAAGGTACAGCCCCGGCATTTGCGTGGTGTGAAAATTGGAAACCACAGAAAACCATCTTCAGGGCTGCCAACAGTGAGGTTCGAACCCACTATCTCCCGAATACAAGTTGATAGCTACGTGACCGAAACCGCACAGCAACTTATTCGGGATACTACTCTATGGAATCAATTTATTCCTGCCATCCCACTGCATTTTATAATTCTAGATCTAATTTCTGCGGATATAGTGATTTAGGACAATTTAGTGTATTGAGTTCAGTCTCACTGCTATCATTGTTGTCCTGTCAATGAACTCGGCTGTTTATGGTTTAAATATATTTCCTTTATTAAATAAATCATATATGCTTAGAATGCCACTCTTTCATCCCTCACAGAAAATGCTACAAGTCAGTCGGGCATAGCAGAACACTTCCTCTTTGACTGGGCGAGGATCACCGGACTCGACTTGTGAGGGAAGCCATAGAGATAAGAGCTGTGCCCATTTAACTTTAACAAGAAAGACGGCTTCAAGTTGTGAAATACACGGAAACCTGTACTCCAGAAATATGAACATACACCAGGGCAACGCACTCCAGAAACTGCCGGCAGAGGGCGGTGAGATGGTCCCGACCACCGCAGCACAGCGCGACAATCTCAGAGTCCAGTTAGTAGGTACGGGGCGGTGAAAAGTCTGTTCGCGATTCTCTCAACAGGCTTCCAATACATGTTCCATGAAGAATTTCTCTGTTTACTGTCAGCAACAGACCATCGTATGCATTGCCCTGACGAGAGCCAATGAGACAGCTGAAAGCTTGGCTTTTTGACATAAATATGTCTTAGAGCTGGAGGGGGGATTATCCGAAAATGTGTGTAACGAAATAGTACCATGTAACAACATGTGTGACGGAAGTGTAAGCTAGCAACCGTGAGAACAAGTGTGGATGAATGGCCAGACAATGTTACCCAGCAACCGTGCAGGCTGGCGGTCGTTTGAAAAGCAACCGTTGAGGGATGATCAGGACCGAGTGGTGGTGGTGGTGGTGATTATTGTTCTGAGAGGAAGTACAGCTAGGCAACCCTCCTCTATATAACACCAAACAGAGGGAAAACATGGAAGGGACCCGACACTTCGAAAAATGAAGATATCGGCCAAAGGAAGACAAGGGCCACGAAGGGCGAGAAAATGAAAGACTCCCTAGCTATCGCAAACCTAGCAGCGTCGGGGTCAGAAAAGAACAAGAGTTGACCAATAGAGGTCGGGTAGGATAGATGAAAGTGAGGAGCCTGGCACAAGTAAGTGGAAGCAATGACAGGACTCAGATGAGGGCCCTGTTGTCGCCAACCCACATTCCAAAGTTCAGAGTCCCTGGTTCTTTTAGTCGCCTCTTATGACAGGCAGGGGATGCCGTGAGTGTTATTCTACCGCCCCCACCCACAGGGGGAAGACCAGGACCGAGAAACATATGATACATATTTATGATCATTTGATGTTCCCATACGGAAATTTGACACCATTTGTTGTTAAAGATTGTTAGGCTATACGTGGCTCGAATCCAGAAGTAGTATTTATTTAATCAGTAATGAGCCACGAAAACCTAAGTCCATTAAGATTTCCGTTTACATTGGGAAGATTTTCAAAATATTCCTGCCATCTGTCCAGAGATTCCCTAGGAACACAGTGAACTCGCCTGATTTACCACAATATTATATATTTCCCTTTTCCCTCAATTTCTAATAATCGTTATTACAGTCCAAGAAGGTTTCCCTTCCAATTGACCAAGTCTTTCTAGGTTATTACTGAAATCTTCCCACGTCTTCTTTTTGGAATCTACAAGGATTTCTCACGCTCTGTTCCTTTCATCTTCTGTACGTAAAATTCCCTATCAACACCACTTCTTGTTTGTTGTCATTTTTGTTACGCTTTCATTTTTCACGTTTACCAGCTGCCCTGACTATTATTTCAGGAAGATGTTCGCTGTTTCCTCATCTTTACACGCCGTTATGTATTCCCGTGTCGTTTTGGTTCTACATTATGAATCAGCCAATTGTCTATTCTTTGGAACTTTTCACTAATTTCTCGTACTGAAAATATTCTAACCTTATCCATGTGCAGGCGGACTTCATTTGCTATCCTAGGCACAGTGCGAACCATCAAAATGTCCCCGGAATACCCATACATTGCTGATACATTTTCTGAATTTGAAGTCAGTTATAATATCTTCTGTGATGAATCTCGTGTAACACTTGAAGAATGATTTCGCAACTGATAATGCCATACTAGAACTGCAGAAGTCCAGCAAACGCTTCCCGTTCCTATTGGCCTCCATATCATCCCCATATTTACCCACTACGTTCTCATATCCTGCAGTTCTCGCATTGAAATCGTCCCATATCAGTATCCTGTCCTTGAAACGGCCTGGGGACTACCTGCGTATTGCATAGTCCTAGCAACCTAAGCACAAGGAGGGCCACGACTTAGAATAACCAATGAACGAGATGCCTACTTCTATTCCGCAGTAACTGGTATACCGAGACTCCCAGGAACAATTACTTGGCCACCCAGCCGTTGTTCATGATTCACGAACTAGGACAATGACTACAGGAACCAACAATACGAACGAGTCAAAGTCATCGGGTTGATTTTTTTTTTTAAAGGGGGCGAAGGAAAAATATTTCGTAAACAATATAATGAAGAAAGCTGGGTGGTTGACGAAGAATGACGAAGAAGACATTGATTTTGCTTATGATTAAAAGGGAATAATGAATATGGAAGAAATAGGGATGTGTTTGTTGAAATGAAGAGGTATAAAGTTAAGAGATCAAAAGAAATGAAATGAAAGGTGCACTTATAATATAATTATTGTAACCTAACTGTATGGTTTTCATACAAAATAGCGTCAGGTATTGTTTCATATATCACCGTATTCCGTAAATGCGCATACACATTTTCACCCCTCTACGGAATCTCCCTCACTAAGATAGTGAGACTACAATGGAAAAGGTAACACTGATGAGTAGGAAAGATTTTAATGACTAGCAACCAGATATAGCTTATTATTACAGTATAAGAGTCATGATGTACTTCCAGCGAAATAGAACTGCGCAAAATGTTGTTTTGGCAGATTGTCTAGTTTGGCACCACATATGTGTAAAATGTGAAGTGGGTGCTATCTATCTCTAATATTTACGAAGTTTTGAAATACAGCATTTCCCTTCTTTCTCAGCCATTCCAATTCATCATTATCCTGGAGTGTATGAAGCCATATCCTCTGGTGGCACTGGCCCTTTAAGAGCCTGTGAGCGCAGACCTTCTATCGCTGATCTGACGCTGCTGCTCTTTGGCAACAACTCGCTGTCTCCTGCAGGCAGGGCTTCTCTCCCTCAATCTAGCACTGATTGAATTAAGCACTGACCTTCATAACCACCGTTGCCAATGCTTGTGGACTTCATCAAGTTATAGATAGATGTGGCACTTGTTCAGAACTTGCGGGAATTCTTTTGTAAAATTATGTTTGAAACATATCTCGTTTTGGTTTATCCAGTCATCTCCAAAATGCAAAGAGGATGTCCTGCAGTATCAACGCAATGTTATTGCAAAACATAGTCCGGTTCCATGGCTAAATGGTTAGCTTGCTGGCCTTTGGTCACAGGGGTCCCGGATTCGAATCCCGGCAGGGTCGGGAATTGTAACTATAATTGGCTAATTTCGCTGGCACTGGGGCTGGGTGTATGTGTCGTCTTCATCATCATTTCATCCTCATCACGAAGCGAAGGTCGCCTACAGGCGTCAAATCACAAGACCTGCACCTAACGAACTGAACATGTCCTCGGACACCCCCGGCACTAAAAGCCATACGCCATTTATTTGCAAAAAATAAAATAAAAATGCTTTCAATCTTTAATCCAAAGAGTTAGAAACTGTATGTAGGAGGGCTGAAAAAAAAAGTAATAGCAACATATGTACGAAACTATTTATTGTAGAACCACCATACCTGTGCAAGCTTTCAATGTAATGCCCTGCCACATTTTGGACTCGTTGCCAGATATGTGCAAGGCGCAGGACACCAGATGCACTGCCACCTTTGTTGATGGTCACGCTTCTCTTGGAGTGGTTCCTTTAGTTTGGGGAACAGACCGAAGTCACAGGGACTCATGCCAGATCAATAGGGTGGATACTCCAGGACCTTCCTCCCCTATCGTGCAACAATTCTCTTTACAGGAGCAGCATTGTGACAGTGGGCATTGTCGTGCAGGAGAATGGGCAGCTGCTTTTGGAAATGGCCCGTTTCCTGCGCAATGCAGGACGAAGATGATGTTCCGAAAACCTGCGGTGGTATGCGGCATTTACTGTTGATTTCGGAGGAACCGAATGACCTCCCCTTGTTCCTGTCGCAGCTTTTGGGCCGGAATGATGATGGATGTGCCTTTCATTGGACTGGCGCTTCAGTTCCGACTTATACGATTGCGCCCATGTTTCAACTAGGTCATTCTAGGGAGGTCCAGTTTGTCACCACGAATTGACGGCAGAGCAGTCGTTCGTCTGCAGGACCTACACTAGCGCAAATGGGGTACATTGTGTTCCTCCACCTCTCATCTGCATGTGCTGCGTTGCCACAGTAGCGCCATCAGTTGTTCCGACGAAACGTGAGGACAATGGTACCACTATTTTCTTTCCAGCTCTCGTATGTATGTATGTATGTATGTATGTATGTATGTATGTATGTATGTATGTATGTATGTATGTAAATTGATTAAACGTAAACCGGAGAGATGGGTGCACAGTATGGGTTGTAAGTCTATAAGCTCTGACTCTGTGACCACCAGCCTCACCTCGACAGATCCGATGATAATTTTCCGTCGTTTCCCGTTGTCTCATATACCTTTAACCAGTGGTACCTATGCGCTTCACATCAGAAAAAGATCAACGATAAATGCATAAATGGATAAATGGGTAAATGAATGATACTACTTATTCCAGCTAATGTACGTAGATAACCCTTACGTTTTCAACATATAATTATTTTATGAAGTTTTTTGCGTCTCCCGAAAATTTTTATATTTTGGAGCTGTCTGGTTCTTGCGCCGGGCTCTTCATTTGGGACTGAGAAGTAAAACGGCATAAGTAAGGAAGTATAAGCATCTTTTCACCCAATGGGAAAGCTTTTCCCAAAGCTGTAAGACACACTGAAACGCTGTGCTTAGGAACAAAACACGTGTACGATTCCCTCAGAACTCAGAAGCCGCGAATTCGATCAATGGAGCGCTCTACCTCATGAAGGAAAAGGCGTAACACTACAGTACTCAAGGAGTACACAGCAGCAAATAGTTTGCAGTGAAACCACGATGAACTTCCATGCAGTGAATGGTGAGAGGCCAATAACTGCCAACGCGTCTGCTGTTTGATCAATTCCGTGAGGATTCCAGATGTCCGCAAAGCGGCGAGCGGTGGCTTCACGCGCTTCCACAATTTTCTTCTACATCTTTTACATCTTTCTTTTTATTTTTACAATTGGCTTTACGTCGTACCGGCACAGATAGGTCTTATGCCGACGATGGGACAGGAAAGGGCTAGGAGTGGGAAAGAAGCGACCATGGCCTTAATTAAGGTACAGCCTGGTGTGAAAATAAGAAACCATGGAAAACCATCTTCAGGGCTGCCAACAGTGGGATGTTACAGTTGAGTGGGGTGTGGGGGTGGGGAGTATCAGGTTCCCAGGATGGCATTTTTGAACCACTAAAAAAGTAAACTATTGTGTTATGAAAATTACACCAAATGTTCATGAAGGCTAAAAGGACAGAGTTGACATTTGATCGTGTCTGCATAATCAAGAAGTTTTATCAACAAAGGAAGTTACCTGAAGTGAAGGAGTATATGGAAACGATCCGGTTCCGACATGGAATCGTTTCAGGACAGGTAGTGTATGATTAATTATCTCCCACAGCTCGTCCATGTCTTACGACCTCAGCTGACGACTGCTATCTCCGGGCGTTGGATCGGAGAAACTCCGAGTTGAATGCTATAGAACTTCATGTTCGGAGTAGCTATAGGACGTCATATATTAAGAACAGGTTGCATTATACCGTTCTTTCATCCCGATAGTTATGGCGACGTCCAGGTTGCATACTACATTATTCAGCTTTTCTGTCAGAAATTCAACTGCAAGAGCACCATAGCGACAACTGAACCATGCACAAACAGGTCGTGGGAGATGTAATGCGCCACTCCACAAGTGCAATGTTGAGCTCAAGAGCAGTGCCCAAATCGGCAGTTTGAGGGTGACTGGAACGACCTAGTGAGGGCTTCTTCTGCAACACTGTCCAGTAAATATATGAAATACAGGTTTGTTCAGTTCAGTGTCACAAAAGTTCAGGTGACATACTAGGGTATACCTTGGTCTTTCGAAAGCAGGACAATCAAAAATTAAATGCTGCACTGTTTGAGAGGATCCACAAAAGTATAAGTAATCATCTGAGACATTGATGCTAAATCGCTCGAAATATGATTTAAATTTGCCATGGCCAGATAGAAATTGTTTAACCACAAAATTAGGCACGAACACTTTGCACTGGAATCGATGCTGAATCTCAGGAAAGAACAGTTCTCTCGTTACGGATCCTTTTGTGGTTGTGGTCCAGATGTTATTCCACTGAAGTGATGAGTGATTTCTAAGCTTCCTTTTCGGGTAACATATCGGAGCTTTATCATATGATACTTCCATCGCATATTTTGCAGCTTCTTTTGGTAACAGGTCTACCTTCTCATTTCCAATTGTCCCCGTGTGCCCTCGAACCCGGCATAAACACACGTGGGGGCCATTCTGGTTTATTGATCTTATATCAGCAGCTATTTATACTTGTGATTTATTGCGTTTAGTGCTGCTTGTGAGTCAGTGTATACCTTTGCATTTTTGCCATTATCTATGCACCAGTGCAGTGCTGACTTTATGGCCCAAAGTTCAGCTTGAAAAACTGAACAGTCTGAAGAAAGCTTACGTTGTTCTGAAAATATTTCAAGATCGTTTTCATATACCACTCTTCTCAATTGATACACATCACAATTAGCAAAATAAATCTCTTATTGTCGTCAAATGTCTGTAGTCTTCAACTGCTCTTTTGCCCATGTAATATTAGAAAATCATATTGCGTTCGAAACATAAAATAATCGAATTGTACCATCTGATCGATATATCACGTTACAGTATCTAATATATAACACTTTCTGCTTTTTACAATACATTATTCAGTATTCAATAGTGTTCCCGAGAAACACTCCCTTCTTGCCATGGTACACTGCCGACAGAATTAAAATATTCAGTGAATTTCTAATTAAAACAGCTTGTACACTTCTTAAACGATTATCTGACATCGGAAACAGCTGTCTTGTTGGTAGTTTTTCATCCAAGCTCTCTAATTAATTATCGCCACTCATTGCCACTTAAGACAGAATTTCGTCCTAAATAGTTGTGAAAAACGCCAGCTGCTTTCAAAACATCGACAACGCTGGTGAATTTAATTTCAAATGGTCTTTGGAATACACGGAATCGCGAAGCTAGTATTCCAAATGCTCATTCAACAGTTTGTGTTTCTAGTGAAAGCTTGTCATGCAACACCTCATTTGTGTTGCTTCCCATAACACTTCTGGCTGGATAGGGTCTCATTAAGTTGAGCATCAATGGGAATGCCTCATCCCCTACAAGAATGTATGACAATATATGTTGGAAAGAGGATAGATCAGAAGGTTGAGGAAGTAACTAGAATATCCTTATCCAATTTCTGAACAATTATTTCCGTCACAGAATTTTTCCTTTGATCTTACGTCAATGAACGTGAATCTGTAGTGTACGTCGACAGTTGCCATTAATACGATCGAGAAGTTGTGTTTGTAATTCTGTGGCTTGGCTCTAAAAGGGCCAATGTCAAGAATCTTAGTTTTGAGTTATAAGCTTCTGAATATTTTCTGCCATTTTCTGACAAATATTAACAATTTATTTGTTGGCTATTTGTTGCTATCATTATTGTAAATTAACTTAACTAAGGCTTATTTTAAATACTAAATTTCTAGAATTTTCAAATTCAAAATTAAAGCACTTAAGAGGACATTGGCCCTTTTTAATATCATGAACTCTCTTTTATTATTTGACATTGGCCCTTTGGACTTCTGGGTCAAATACACTAAATACAAAGAAACAGGTAATTTTAAGATAAATATTTCCGTATATTCATTAATTAAATAATTTTATTCATTCATCAATAATTTAATAACTGACAGCAAATGTTGCATCTTCCAGAAATCACATTTTGTCACCATAAAATTTCATAATTTAATTATGAAAACACGGTTTAATCTCGAAATCAGGGGGAGAACTGTTTATTCACATTTCTTAATATCAAAAAAATAATTTGCACATACACTACGGCTGATACTGTAAAAGAAGAAACAAAAACATGCATCACTCGTTTCCATCATCATCACCATCCTGATCCTCCCCCTCATAAAATATCAGTTCATCTCTTTCATCTGACTCTGTATTGGTTCTCAGGTGACTGATGAACTGCATGTAGAATGGACGACTGCTTATGTTGATGTATGGAAGGAGATCCTTTAAGTCTTTTAATTTCTTTTCTGGAATGGGAATGATGGCATCAGAAATAGGTGCGAGTTCTGGCATCGACAAACGTCGAGTTTTCTTTCTGTTCAGATCTATCATCTTGAATGATTCTTCAGAGGAGTAACTATGTTTGTAGGAAACTATTCCTGGCATATCTGAGTATCCTTCATCCACTTTATCTTGTTCCAAACGACAGGATTCCCTTCTGTGTTAATTTTCTTGTGCAGATAATGACTTCTCATCAAGTCTTTAAAGCTGTAGAAATCCTTTTGCTCTAGCTCTATTGCAGTTATGGGTGGCTTTCGGGGAACCATGCGTATTAATTTGGCCCAGTCTCTTGGCAGTTCCACTTCAACAGTTGTTGTTTTCTTTGTCTTCTCAATGGCTGCGTGAATAGAATCAGCTTCCAAGTGAGTATGTCCAACTTCAAGAAACTTGTGGTTGATTTCCAAACGTCTTCCCTGAATCATAAATTCTTGCACTACTCTCAGAAACATGATTGCAACAAAAATATTTTTATTTTGTCCAGTACACGAATCACTATACAGGTGTACCTCCACAATTTCGCCAGGCAGTTTCAGCAAATAATCATATAGAGAAGAAGCTATTTCCTGGCCACCTCTTCCTGCAACTGTTTCATTCCAAATGTAACACACTGGTGAACATTCTTTAAGTCCTTTTACATAGATAGTCAAGTTGAAGGTCCAAAGTTGTCTTTTGTAAAATGCCACACCACAACGTAGAAAAGGTGTGGGTAGACATTTCTGCAAATCAAAGGCCAGGGTTACAACTTTGGAATTCTGCTCAGCTTTCTTTTTATCACTTTCTTTCTGATCATAAGCAGCCTGGGCTAAATCCAAATGTTGCTGTCGTTCCATTTCAACCTTACAACGTTGAGCATCATCAATACAATTCTTGAGTAACATGACGTATTTGTCACATTTTGCACACGTGTCAGTCTTCGGTTTGTGAAAGCTAAGATTAAAACAGGTCACAAAAACTCTTCGATAACATGCTTCACTTCTTGGCTTCACACATTTGGTTTGGCAGAATTCTTGATAGAGCTGGTACATTGCTGAAATACTCAAGTCTGGAGATAAATATTTCTTAGAAGAATCAGATCGTGAATAATGACTTTCGTAGGAAGGAAACATGTTAATATGATCCTTTATTAAATCAATGTCATCGGAAGGAACTTTTGGATGATTTGAATGTTTACCACGTTCATCTTCAGAACACACTCCTCCTTCAGAGCTCCGTCTTTTCTCCACAATTACTCTTACCTTCTTTTGTGTTAAACAAAATGTGTTAAGGAACATATTCTGACATACTTCTTTCTTTCTTTTCCTCATACACATGATTAGCTATGAACTGATTTTGAGCTTCTGGGGACAATTTGTAATATTCCATGAACATTTTTTCTCTCTCATTGTCACTTACTTTTTCTTCGCTATTTTTCCTGCACTTGCACGACGATTTCATAACCTTAGCAGGTATAACTTTTCCTTTCGATGTCACATATTGCTTTCCTTGAGTTTTCAGTTCTTTCCTCTGATTTTTCCCCATAATTTTTGGTTTCGCTTTCTTTTTCTGGACGAATCTTGTGGATAACATTTCTTCCTCCCCCTTCCACTGAACTTTGTTGTTTCATTGCCAGGCTGCTGTTGAATTTGATCAATTTCTTCAGTCCTTGAAGATATTTTAGCTATCCTTCGTTCAGCTTTATTCCCTCCGTCACTGCTTTCGTCACTACTTTCCCCATCACTTGGAACATACTCATCAGAATCTTCAAATATTATATCTTCATTAGAACTTGAAATCACGTCTGGCAATAATTATGAACATGCATTTCCTTCTCTACTCGTACTGGGAAAACCTTGAAGAAAATAACAATGAAATCAATTAATAGCCCCACGGTACCAGAAGACAGAACACGGTAAAATAGAAAGAGTTGATAGCTTTAAGTATTTGGGTGAAATAGTGCAATTGAAAACAAATGAAAGAGAAGCAAACAACACCAGACGGGAGAAAATGGCTGCGGCTTTTCGTAGGACATATCCTATATACAAGAAGAAAACCATCTCCAGACGAGCTAAACTAAGACACTACAATACAGTGATTAAAACGGAATGTATGTATGCTAGTGAATGCCTCCAAATGACAGGAAAAGCGGGACTGAGAGAAGCTGAGAAATTTGAAAGAAAGATCCTTCGCAAAATAATGGGTCCAAAGATTGTGGATGGACAGTGTATGTTGCGAGGAAGGGAAGAACTTTACCGAGACAATGAAAGGCTAACTGAGTCCATGAGAAAACGGAGACTTAAGTTCTATGGGCATTTATTTAGAATGGATTGGAAGAGACTAACGAAAAGGATTTTCACAATACTAGACAGCAGACCTAAAGTGTCGGACAAATGGTTCAGGGAGGTGAGAAAGGATCTCAGACAGGTGGGACTAAATTCGGAAGACATCTCAAACCGAACAAAGTTTAAGTCAGTGATCGACAGATTTCAGGGATTCCATGACGAACCAAAACTTAACCGTGGGTGGACGGAAGAAAGAAGACAGGCTGCCAGAGAGAGGATGCTGAAGTTCTGGGCTGTGAGGAAGGCTTCCAGAAACATGTAATTGTTATCTAACGTGGTCTCTAATGGCCGTAAACGAATATATATATCTATATAATAGGCAGTTCACAATATTTTAGATCGGTATTAAGTAGAGATACCAGTCAATTTATGGGTTTGGGCTGGAAAAATGAGGTATAAAATAACAGTTTATTTTAGTAAACTTACCTTCAAGGCAGAGTGACGACATGTGCGCTAATATTTCAGGTGGAGTTGGTTCCTCATGCTCTTCCTTGTCGCACATTGGGCCATTTGTCGAGTAGGATTCTGATAAACAATGTGTAATATGCCCTAGAAGTTATAAAGTAAATAATGTTATGATAATACGCTAAGAAAAATATCCCTCATGAAAACAGGACACTTGTATTCGATTATTATTAGCGTTATTAATGTATTCGTACCTTCAAAACAAGATGATGACTGAAGTCCTGATTTAACTGGTACATTTTGTTGTCCAGACTCCTCACAGACTACATTTATGACGTCTGACCGATCATGTTTTGGTATATCGTTTGTAGCTTGCTCTAAAGTAAAGAACAAATAATAGCAAGAAACCGGACTACAAATATGTAATCAAAATAAACCTAATAACCGTATCATACGTGAAAAACAAGCTATTTGTGGTTATTATAATGAACAGATTTACTTACCACTAATGTCAAAGCCTGTCTTCTGGCACAAATATACCATTATCCGGCCTCTGTGAAACATGATGTGTGTGTCTACCAAGACTCTCTACTGTAGATTCCTCATTGACAATGCACTAAAATGTTCCGGGAATTGTTAAAGGAGCAACACTTATTATTGTGTATTCCCGCCAGATTTAAGACCAATGTCACAGCACTGTTTCAATTGTTGAAACAATCTGTCAGCAATAAAGGCCAATGTCGACATTGGCCCTTCTTGAAACAAATGTAAAATAAGAGAGAGGGACAATGTCAACATTGGCCCTTTTATGCTAATGAGAATCTTGCTAAAACACTTTGGGGCTTACATCTTTAAACGCCAGTATCCTCTCATCCTATGTGACTCAGACATTGGCCGTTTTAAAAATACGGAGAGCACGTGAAACTGTATGGCGTACACCAATAAAACCTGTTTTGATAAATCTTGACATTGGCCCTTTTAGAACCAAGCCACAGAATTAAGGAATGAGGATCCAGATTTATTAGGTATTTTTATCACGACAGGCTTTCCATCGATGGCACCCAAACATCGTGGAAAATGCCATAGTGATTCAAATGTGAGCCCATTGAAATACACATTTCTCTTGTAGGTTGTGGTAAAAACAACGGCTACATATTACTCCAAATGGCATCTGAGTCTTCGTTCACAATTTTTGCTATAGCTCGATCTCCCATCTTGTAACTGTAGCCAATGCTTTTGTAGCTATCCCCAGCCCCAGGTACCAAACACTTGAAACAAAGAAATACTCATCAATGTTCATTTATTCTATTTCAGGTAACGAGGCCAAATCTGCTTGGGAAAAATTACAGAACAACCACAGAGATACTTTACGAGAGCTATATTTCAGAAAAGGCGGAGTTGCTGCTTCATATATAAATCCGTGGGAATTACAAGCTCAAATGGAATTTCTATCACGGTACATGGTCAATGAAAATCGGGGTACGAATTTCCCCGACAATGACGTCCGTTCACAACCACCTAGTGAAGGAAATCAACTTGCAGAATCTGAAAGCCAACATTGCGATGATGACCTTATTTACAAGAGTAATTATGACGACTCAACCTTACGAGTAATTCCAACGTTGAAGTAGGTGATTCACTTAATAAGTCTGCAGACAACGAAGCTGTTGAATCTCCTGCACCACCAACGCCACAACCAAAGATGAAGATGAAAATATTCAGATAGACATATTAATCAAAAGTGCTATTGAACAAAAGTCAAACGAGAGGAATGAAGAAAGAAAACAAAAAGAAGTAAGAAGACAATTGGAAGAAGAAACAGCTTCTAAAGACGACATGTATCTCTTCTTTCTGTCTATGTACAAGCAGACCAAAAATATGCCGCCAGCATCTCAGCATATTTACCGCTGTTTCTCCATATCAGCAGTTCCATCCAGGAGTTGGTACAGGTGAGAACACACATCACCAGATGACACATAATTGGTTGAATTGGTCAAATATAAACTCTCCTGCTTCAACAGTTTCTTCTGGAAAACGTCATTCCTATTCCCATTGAGAAACGATGGCTCCACGTGAAGATAATGTACAAACTTCCAACCTCGTCTCCTTCATTAACCATTTTTCAGTATAAAATGCGTTCTACGCTTGTTATCTGTGTCTTCAGGTTCTTTCTATGTATTACGAGTTTTTCTTAGAACATAAAATACAATAAAAGTATCTTACCTCAAAAATACTGCCAGTTTTTCTTCAATTCCAATTGGTGTTTGAGCATTACATCCCTCCTAGTAAGAGAATTCTCGGGTCAGTGCAAATTCCCAATGGGCATTTCTTTTCTTCATATAATCACATTTACACAGTTTACACTTCCTTGACTTCTGATGTAGTAATAATAATGTTTCGAACTCCGCATCCCCATCTGAGTCATAGCTCAGATCAAAGTATTCGAATTATTCGAATTATTGGTTAGACTCGCAAAATTTACACAACATAGCTCCTGCCTTCGTCAAACTGCTGCACAAAACTGTTTTCCAATATGCGTGGACATCTGTGCCCCATAGTTATATTTCGTACTGCCCTGCCCATACTGTACTTACCTACTGATTTCAATTTAGTCTCGGAAAGGCTAAGTTTCATACCATACTTATTGCATCTATTGCATCTATTGTCGGCACAATCTACCATTAAGACCAAGTCGTTAGCATAGGCCAAACTTCTTATTACATTTTCACCAAAATGAATCCTCCTTATCACTTAATACCTTTCAGTAGATAATCCATGTAAACTATGAACAACAAAGGTGAAATTTTACAGCCTTGTCTAACCCCTGTAAATACCTTAAACCAAGAACTCATTCTACCATCAGTTCTCACTGCTGCCCAATTAACCACATAAATTCCTTTGATTGATTTTAACAACATACACTTAATCCCATAGTTCCCTAGTACAGCGAACATATTTTCCCTCAGTACTCGTTCATATGAGTTCTTTAAATCTACGAAACAACATAACTGTCTATTCCTCTCGTAGCATTTTTCAGTTACTTGGCGCATGTTGAAAATCGAATCCTGACAGCCCCCTGTGGTCTGAATCCACACTGGTTTTCACCCAACTTATTCTAAAGCATTGATCGCACCCTCCCTTCTAAAATCCCAGTGAACACCTTGCCTAGTGTAATGATCAATGAGATACGTCGATAGTTGTTGCAATCCATCCTGTTCCCTTGCCTATAAATAGGTGCAATTACTGCTTTTGTCTAATCAGAAGATACCTTACTAACATACCATGCTAATCTTACAACTCTATGAAGCCATTTCATCCCTGCCTTCTCACTATATTTCACCATTTCAGGTCTAATTTCATCTATTCCTGCTGCTTTATGAAAATGGAGTTTACTTTCCAAACTTTCCACTTTCTCAAGAGTAATTTCACCGAAATCATTATCCTCCTCCCCATGAGCTTGATCGTTCGCGACGTCTCCAGGAAGATTTCCTTTTATGTTGAGAAGATTTCCAAAATATTCCCTCCAACTGTCCAGTGATTCCCTGGGATCTATTATGAGTTCACCTGATTTACCTAAAACTCTATTCATTTCCTCTTTCCCTCCCTTTCTAAGATTCTGTATTACTGTCCAGGGTATTCCTGCTGCTTGACCTAGCCTTTCCAGGTTATTACTGCAATCTTCTCACGACTTCTTCTTGGATTCAATAACTATTCATTTCGCTCTGTTTCTTTCATTTATGTATAATTCCCTGTCCGCATCAGCCCTTGATTGGATCCATTCCAGATAGTCCTTCTTCTTAAGTTTACGAGCTGCTCTCTCTTTATAATTCCAAGATTTTAGCTTTTTCTCATCATTACACACAGTTGTTTCTAGGCATTCCCTTGCTGTTTCTACTACAGTATCCCCGTGTGTCACCCATTCTCTTTCTATATCGTGATTCTGCCTACTGTCCATTATTTGGAACTTCTCAATCACTAATCATATCCATGTAGTTCTGTCTAATTTTCTCGTCCAAAACATTTTCTACCCTTATTCGTTGCAGACAGATTTTACTTTCTCTATCATAGGCCGTGAGATACTTAGTTCACTACAGATCAGATAATGGTCTGTATCATCGAAAAATTCTCGAACAGCCGCACATTCGTAACAAATGTCCTGAATTCAAAATCGGTTAAGATATAGTGCCGTATATTATTGATCTTGTGCTCCTATCCTGACATGTGTAGCGGTGAATATCATTATACTTGAAGAATGTATTCGTAACTACGAAACCCATACTAGCACAGAAGTCCAGCAAATATTACCCATTCCTATTAGTTTCCATATCTTTCCCTCAGTTACCAATCACCCTTTTGTATCCTTCAGTTCTACTTCCAACTCTCACATTGAAATTGCCCTTTAGTACTATCCTATCCTCGCTGCTGACAATGATTACGATGTCACCCAATGTTTCATAAAACTTGTTAACTTCATCCTCGCCTACGCCCTCACATGGTGAATACACTGAGACAATTCTTGTTCTAGTTCCTCCAACTGTCTTATATCTACCCACATTATTTGCTCATTTACGTGCCTAACAGAAACTATGTTGCGTACAATAGTATTCCTGATGAACAGTCCTACACCACACTCTGCCCTTCCCGTTTTAACACCCGTCAAGTACACTTCGTAATCTCCTATTTCCACCTTATCTCCCCTTATCCGAATATCATTACCTCCTAACACATCGAGATACATCCTCTTTGCTGACTCAGCTAGTTCTACTTTCTTTCTTCCATAAGCCCTACTAATATTGATAGATCCCCATCTAATTCCATTTATTTTGCCAAGTTGTTTCCAAGGAGTCCATCCATCATCTGTGAAATGGGTGAGGGACTCCGTTACTATTATATGTCGAAGGCTTACCTAAAACGTTCTGAGCTTGCTCGGTGAAAATTTTGTGAAGCAGGATGCTATCCTACTTACACATAGTCCAAGTGAGGATCTCATCTCTAACGGGTTAGGGACCACCACTGAATTGCATAGTCCTATACGCCTGAGCACAAATGGGGCCATGACTCAGAATATGTCCAAGAAGCCCACTCCCATTCCATAGCAACTGGTATTCCGAGTCTCAGGACCACTTACTAGGCCACTCAGCCGTTGCCCATGGTTCACGAACTAGGACGCGACTACAGTAATGCACACCGCGAACCATTTTGAACTACAGAAGAAGCAATTTCCAGGATGTAGAGGCCAGACATTTGAAGTTGTGGGGATGTGTTTATGCGTCGCCACGTGCTGACAATACGATAAACAGAAGTGATGAATTCTGATTGGTTGCTCTCTTTAGGCCGTTTGTCTACAGGTTCTGAAACTCTGATGAAATAATTAAAAGTGCAGGGTCTACAACCTCAATAAAAAGCCAGTGAAAAGTATATATCAAGCGATTAATATGGCGATAATCCCAGTGTTTTCCACTTAAAACCACCACCACCGTCAATTTTCATGAACAGTTGCACCTTTCGAAGGTTTGGTCTCTAAGCATAAAGATCAATCCACAGCATGCACACTCTACCGGTTTTATATGCAATATTATGACGATAGAATGCAGTGTTCTCAATGCATTAAAAACTAGTTCTGGTAACATATCCATAAAACGACCTTGTAAGCAGTTGAAAAGACAATTCTTAGAACTGAGCCTTCGCAGGTGTATGAAAGTATTAACGGTAAACGGCGCATTTATTTGTGTCCATTGACATCCGCTAATCGCTTAACAAACACCTTGAAGAAACACCGAACAAGCAATACTCTCCAAACTAACAGCACAAATACAATGTAAACAGCTTCCATTTCAACAAACTGAGTTTCGAGAGAGCTGGAGATGTGAAGGTGTCAGAATTTTGTCCAGGGGCTTAGCCAGGGGAGGGGGTGTTAGAAACCCCCAATGTAATTTTTACAAAAATAAAATAAACAGAAACTTGCAATAGACTAAATAAACATTCAGAGACATAATTGTAGAACGAACAGATCTGTAATTCACTTATATCAGTGCCGTGGTAATGACAAGTTATGCATGAACCTTCATTGTGTTCTACCATCATTTTGTAACTACAAAAGAAACCCTCGGCCGATCCTGGCTACCTTACTGATTTTGTCTCACGTAGCAGTAAATCTGCCGACACGCGGCTGACGTATCTGAGCACCTTCAAGTGTTACAGGACTGAGGCGGAATAGTGTAGGCCGCAGAAGAATCTCTCTACTTGGTGGTAACGTCCGTGAGTGGACTGAAATTCAGCGAACGAGTGATCTCTTTAGAACACTTGAAGACAGGGACCTGATTTTCAGTCAGCGTTAGGAAGATCTTCAATTGGCAATATTAGAATGTGTTATTTCGCAGTTCTCTCTTCCGAGGAATATTCTGAGGCCTGTAGTCGAGTGTAAACGCGAGTATGCCTTCTGCTTACCTTCATGCACCCGATGTTTTGCGCTTAAAGTTGAACCAGGTGAACATTGAACACGCAATTGGTCTTGAATGCTGCAAAGAATGGACTGTTCAACAAGGTTATACTTGAACACAATCCGAAGATACTTTCACTATATGCTAAACAATTAATTCAGAGTGTGGCAGAAAGAATGAGATCCAGATTGTGTACTGATGTAAACTCCGAAAATGACCAGCTGTTGCGGAACATTGCAGTTCTAGATCATACTAATATCACGGTGAAAATTAAGCAGGATCTAAAGACCTTTTTATCTTTTTGCTCTTTGCTTTACGTCGCACCGACACAGTTAGGTCTTATGGCGACGATGGGATAGGAAAGGCCTAGGAGTGCGAAGGAATCGGCCTTGGCCTTAATTAAGGTACAGCTCCAGGATTTGCCTGGTATGAAAATGGGAAACCATCTTCAGGGCACCCGACAGTGGGGATCGAACCCACTATATGACGGATGCAAGCTCACAGCTGCGCGCGGGTTGGCCGTGCGGTTAAGGGACTTGGCAGGCAAACCTGGAGTAGAAGACATTCCAGATATTCTGTTAACAGTGCTGAGAACAATTTTCGTATTGCCATGTTTAGCTGCAGAGTGTGAGTGAGTGTTCAACTTGATAAATAACATCATCACTGACTTAAGATCATCACTGCTCGTTACTAATGTCTCTAGCCTTAAGTTCATTGTTTCCGATTTGAGCCTGAGAAATATCTGAAGATCTGGCTGCAAAACCACCGTACTGAAACAGACACCAACTCAAGAGTTTGTTCATGTGGGAAGTGTGATGACGATGACACATTAAAAGGGGTACTCTGGAGTGCTTGTATTAGATATCTGAAAGGTGCTGTTGTAGAAGTTTACTGTATTAAAAATACATGTAATTATATTTTCAAGCTGTTTTCTGCATTTATGTTTAAATGTGAGCAATATACTACTGTTCCATCTTAAAGTGCCTTCTATTTCTGTGTACCATGTTTGTTTCATATTACAGGAAATCAGTTGTATATGAAGCGCCAATCACTAATTTTAGGGACAGTGGCGGTCTGAAAATCGGGATTAGTCATGGCCTAAGTTGAGAATGTACCCTGTAAAAATGTTGAGACTACTGCCCTGAATGTCTTATGTTACATGAGTGAACATAGCACTCGTTGGAATGTCAGCCATGCCAGTAAGCCTGTCAGTAGTGCCAATTCAAAATCGATTTTTTTTTTCTTCTTTACTAGCACTTCTTTGCCCGCAAATAGGGAGAAAATTGTGTGAGAGATGATTAACAAATATGAAAATTTGGAAATATGTAAGGTTTCCAACTTTGACTTAGAAAATTTAGTTTATAAACATGCAATTACATACAAGCTTATTGACATGTCATTTCGGCGAGTGCTATTTTCACTCCTGTAATAATAATAATAATAATAATAATAATAATAATAATAATAATAATAATAATAATAATAATAATATGAATCTTGTAACCTCTGTACGGTTGATGAATCGAAAAGGCCTACTCAGGAAACTAGAACTTAAAGAGAGCAAGATCTCGAGGAGGATACTAGGAGGATGGCACTTACAGGATCAGGCACAACAAAGAGCTCTACGAACATCAGGAAGACATAGTCACATGTATGAGGAAAAAACGACTGACCTTTTACGGGCACATGAACCGCCTAAAACCCTGCATGCAGGCCCACCAACAGAATCCTCACGGTGACAAATAGGGGAAAGGCTTCCGAGACCAAGTGGACCACGTCAGTAAAATCAGACCTATAGGAACTACAAATCCCATTAGAGACGACAGAGAACCGATCTCAGTACCGATAGCCCATCCTACAGGGAGACTTCTTACTGTCCCTCACAAGCAAAAAGAGTAAAGGGATAATTCAAGGAGGAACTAAGAAATAACACGTTTACTATTGTTACTTGATTTGTTTCGCGTAGTATTTTCTGTATCATGAACTCATCTGTCTGCACTCCGAGAAAGCTCTGTGCGCCTGCCTTTAATCGTTAAGAAAACAAGAGAACAGCTGGGCTGGAGCAAAAACACTGGTCGGGATATAAACAGGGAGACTGGAGCGTGCTGCACGTGACGGATGGCGAGGGCTTCAGACAATAAGCGTATGTTCTCTAGGGATGCTAACTTTCCCGTTGGCTGATGGCAACACTCAAGTATACATACACACATACAAGTGGGGGGCAGGGAGGTTAAGGGGTTCAAACCCCCTCCGAAATAAAAGTGAACTTGACAAATTTAAACAGCATATACAGGTTTTGAAATAGCTAACAATAAATTAGGAATATTATAAAAACAAGTATTTTTAAAGCAAACAAATGAATTTAAAATGAATTTCAGTAAACATATACCTATAGAAACATTTTCATGTTATCGATCCGCTAGAAGGTGTTTTAAAATGAATAATGCCTCCAAAAATATTTGTATACTTACAGTGAAAAATATTGTTACCTCCATTTATATACAGATGACAGATATCTTTGTGTCGCGCTGCACGCACGTGTTAAAGCGTGTTCTGCCCACCAGACCGCTATGAATTTACCTTTATACTTCAGCCTTTGAGTTGTAGAAGGTACTGCTCTAAAACTATTTCAAACTTTTCTTTCTGTAAAATTTATTTTAAAGTAAAATTATATTCGAAAAAGACCTGAGTACGACCTTGCACACATACCGAACATAACTGTGTCTGTCAAGTCGTCAGTGATGGGATCCTCAAATAGCATCACCGAAGATTATGCCGTTATAAGGAAACCGCAAATGCTGATCCCATAACGGGGCTATCCGGCAGGATGTGGAGTGAAATAATTTGCCTTTACTTCTTCTCTGAGCCAGAAATTGCTATTGGAACACAACTGACTTTATGTATAAAACTATTTATAGCGTCAAGACGCACTAGTCGTCCTCTGAAAGCTGGTACTTGACAACATCTATGTCTCAGCACCTTCTCCATCACACTCATAATGAGAATGAGACCTCCGCGGAAGCTACATTTTGCTATCTAGAACAGGGCACTGAACCTAAAATCTACACAAATAAAGTCCTTAAGATTGATTATATTGACTATTCAGGCAACATTTTCAGGTTATTTTCCGTTTCAAGTGTAATAATGATAATCTAAAGGGTTCTAAGATTAGGTGTCTGCCTTTTTGTTTGTTTGTCTGTTTGTTTTGTGGATTGATTTATTGATTGTTTGATTGGTTGATTGATTGATCGATTTATTTTATTTTTATTTTTACGATTTGCTTTACGTCACACCGACACAGATAGATCTTTCTTTTTATTATTTTGCAAGTTGCTTTACGTCGCACGTAACAGATAGGTCTTATGGCGACGATGGGATAGGAAAGGGCTAGGAGGGGGAAGGAAGCGGCAGTGGTCTTAATTAAGGTACAGCCCCAGCATTAGCCTCGTGTGAAAATGGAAAACCACGGAAATCCATCTTCAGGGCTGCCGACAGTGATGTTTCGAACCCACTATCTCCCGAATGCAAACTCACAGCTGCGTGGCCCTATCCGCACGGCCAACTCGTTCGGTATTAATTAATTAATTAATTTAATTTTAGTGATTGTTTGTCTTATTATTGGGAGCTACGGAGTGAACTTCATATTTGGATTCTAATTTAGAATTAGGTTCTATCTAGAGTACATAGGATGTAAAAATCATACAACGAACTGGGTGATGTTTTACAGAAATAAACAGATTATTTACTTTAATGTTATAAGAACCTTTTAGCGTTAAATAGCGCACACAATACCTACTTTAACCGAAATCTAACTTCTGAGTGGACGTTTCCTAATGTTATCCGGCTGCCGGGCAGAGTGGCTCAGACGGTTAAGGCGCTGGCCTTTTAACCCCAACTTGGCAGGTTCGATCCTGGCTCAGTCCGGTGGTATTTGAAGGTGCTCATATACGACAGCCTCGTGTCGGTAGATTTACTGGCACGTAAAAGAACTCCTGCGGGACTAAATTCCGGCACCTCGGCGTCTCCGAAAACCGTAAAAGTAGTTAGTGGGACGTAAAGCAATTATTATTATTATTATTATTAATGTTATCCGATTCAGGTATGTTCCCAATATTTCAAATGTACCAACGTTTTGAACATATTACTCTTGACTTCTTCTTTCGTAATAGCTCTTCTTTGACTTTCTGCCTTCCGAATGTGAGGCTCGTGTCGGTAGATTTATTGACACGTAAAAGAAATCCTGCGGGACAAAATTGCGGCACCTCGGCGTCTCCAAAACCCGCCAAAAATGAGTTAGTGGGACGTAAATCGATATTATTATTATTATTATTATTATTATTATTATTATTATTATTTATTTCTATTGGTTGATACTAATCATCCTTCGGTTTTATTTTTTTATTTCATTCAGTAAGAACTAGCCATGTTTGTTCTCAAGATTCATCATATCTAGATTATGTATTTATGCTGATAATATGGCCGCAATGAGAATTGATGTCAAAATGAGTTTTTGTTCAAAGTAGTTACAGAAGTTAGACAAGACTCTAACGTTTCAACCTTGTTGGTCATAATATACATGGATAATTTACTGAAGTACAAAAGCTTGAAAGGAGCTGCAGTGGGTATGACAAGAATATTTAAAAAAAATATTTTGCGTCGCACCTACACAGATAGGTCTTAGGACGAGGATGGGATAGTATAGCATTAGGAGTGGGAAGGAAGCGGCCGTAGTGTTAATTAAAGTACAGCCACAGCATTCACCTGGTGTGAAAATGGGGGAAACCGTGGTAAACCATCTTCAGGGCTGTCGAATTTAGGGTTCGAACCTACTATCTCCCGAGTGCTGGGAAGGAAGCGACCATCTCCTTAACTAAGGTACATATCCAGAATTTTCCTCATGTGAAAATGGGAAACCACGGAAAGCCATCTTCAGGGCTGCCGACAGTGGGGTTCGAACCCACTATCTCCCGAATACAAGTTCACAGTTACCCGACCCTAACCGCATGGCCAACTCGCTTGGTATGATAAGAAAACAAGCATATTCAAGATTAAGGTGATCTCAGTAGAAAGAAACCTAAGAGGATAGAATGGTATGTGGGTCATTTCAAGTACTTAGGATGCATATTCTACTAGGATGGTAGCTTACTATACATAAAGAGAGCAGAAGTGCATCAAAGGCAATGCAGTGAGCTAGCAGTTGCTATCAACGGTATTCTGTCAGAACGATGTCAGATCTCGATCCAAACTATCCTTACATCGATCTCTTTTCTGATCAACTTTGCTGTACGGCAGTGAAAACTGACTGGACTCGGGATCACTTATTTGTAAGTTAGAAGTAACAGACGAGAGCGTAGCGAGAAGGATTGGTGGTAAAAACTTGGTACATTGGCAGCAGGATATCTGGAATGAGGAGATAAACGATTGGTTGGAAATAATTTCGAAGGGCAAAGCTGTACGTATAAACCGAGCTTCGGTTGTGGTGTCTGTAAGGCTAAAGGAGGAAGATAGGTTACCTAGGAGAATAATAGACTCAGCCACGGAGGGAGACCAAGACGACGACGATTAAACTCAGTTTTTAATGGAACTAAACGAGGCTACAGAGCTAGTTGGAAATGGAGGATTGTGGAGTCATTTACTTAACTCCCAGAGGCTTGCAGGCTGAACGCTAAAAGGCATAACAATAAGTTAATGTTATTGGTTTTACGTCCCATTAACTACTTTTACGGTTTTTGGAGACACCGAGGTGCCGGAAATTAATCACGTAGGAGTTATTTTACGTGGCAGTAAATCTATCGACAGGAGGCTAACGTACACTATGTGACCACCTTCAAGTACCACCCCGGACTGAGCCAGGATTGAACCTGCCAAGTTGAGGTCAGAAAGCCAGCGCCTCAACTGTCTGGAACCATTCAGCCCGGCAAAGGCATAACCGTCTATAATGGGGATGTATGTATGTATGTATGTATGTATGTATGTACAGTATGTATGTATGTATGTATGTATGTATGTATGTATGTATGTATGTATGTATGTATGTATGTATGTATGTATGTATGTATGTATGTATGTATGTATATATATATATATGCGTTGTAACATTTCAATACCATGTAAGAGACATGTCATCATGCCCAGCATGACATATGTGCCGTTTTGCGTACCATTCTACGAAATATTTGCTTGTAACAAGCATTTTATGCACGGTCCGGCATACGAGCGACGCTGCCCGAGCTCGAAGGTTGAAGCTCTAATTGCGCGTAACAAGAGGGAGAGCTCTCAGTACAGTGAGACCTTGTAACTAAGCTCTCTATCATCCAAGCGAGAAAGAACTAGGACGCCACGCTCAACTACTGATTACGTCAGGAGGCGGAGTTAACTTTACAGGGTTCTAACTTGACAACTGGATATTCTCACCGATTTCCCTGCATATTCTTGGACACAACCCACAAATTTCGCGCGTCAAGTTCCAATAAAAATAATAATAATAAAAATTCGTCACAAGCCTAAGAAATTTACAAGTTAGGACTCAATGAACTGAGCATAATTTACAACATTTGATAATGTAAGAAAATTAATTACTTAACGAGCGCAGTATTAACGATGCACATACGGCAGATGTGGATGATGGGAACCTGTCCCTAGCACTTATCTTGACAGAGACAGGGGAGTCACCATCTCCCACCTCTTCGCGCGCTGAAATGCAAGAGGTCGCTTGAGAGATTACCAGAAAACCTGCGATGCGATTTGAACGAAAGTAGATTAGTAAATAGAGGATGTCAAGATCTACAAAATGAATATCTGTACGACTCTGCGAGACAATTACTAGCGGAGCGATTTTTCCAATGGTGGCGGAGTTTACCTTCTCCATAGCTGACGACACGTATCTTCTATATAAGGACACCAGGACAAACCTCAACTACTTAGTGTTTTCGATATCGTGTTAGACAGAGGTCTACTCCACATCAGTCCGATACGCATTCACCGTGCGGTTACATTTTCCTTGTGTGAAGTGATAATTATTGTGGTGTGTGGATATATGGAATACTAATCCCAGTATGCATTAAGGGAATGCAGACAAGCAATATTAGTTTAGGTTAAAAATGAATATGTTTAGAAAGAACGGATAATATTACAAAAATCGTCACGACGTAGTGAGTTATTGACTATAAAGAACCAGTAGTTATTGTACTGTGATTAAGGTGTGTACGAGACAATCATCCTAACAAGTAAACGTTGTTAGATTAGTCAGAAAGTGCTCCATAAATGAACAGTGACGCTCACGTAGGAACAATTAAAACCAATAAATATTTTTCTCTATAACGAACGGGGATCGAGTAGCATACTTCAGGGACAGTAACCGCTACTTGGGTAGTCCATTCGAGTCTATGAGTGGATCTATCAATGTCATGTTATTCGAAGACATATAAACAGTGCTTCAAATAA
Organism: Anabrus simplex; assembly: GCF_040414725.1. NCBI lineage: Eukaryota > Metazoa > Arthropoda > Insecta > Orthoptera > Tettigoniidae > Anabrus > Anabrus simplex. The sequence continues at coordinate 216,982,436 of NC_090265.1, read as the reverse complement.
CCGATTCCTAATTTGTTCGCCTGTATGTGAGTGTTTGTCGAACCTAGGATTCAACACTACAAGAACGCGCCTGTGTACCTGCGAAATTTCTGTTTGAAGACAACGCAAAACTTCCAACAGTAGGAGATAGCAGATCAGACACCATGGATTCAACCCCGAAGGAGATGAACCTAGGATTTCCTACTAACGAGACGCCAGTTACGGATAACTAAGTCCACATGGGTACACTCAGATGACAGCAGGTTACACACAGCAAATGATAAGTATATTCCATGACATTCTTAGCATGAAAATCTGCCGTGTCGCATTAATATGTAAACTTAACTTTGTAAATAGAATCTATCAGCATGCATTTTTGTTTATTATAACGTGTAAGTGACGCAATCAATGGGGTAAAGTTTCTTTTTTAATTTGTTTTTGTCTTCTGTGATTATTGGTTAATCACAGAATTATTCCGTGGATTTGGCATGAAGTAGTATATGAGGCCATGTAGTCTGTGATGTTTGAGTGAAGCATTCGTAAGGGTGGATTTAGATAATTCAGTGAACTTCATAATCCATTCCAGTCTCTATCAGCTGTTATGAATCTTCTCAATTTTTCAAATATAGATTATTCAGATGCTTCAAAACTTTAATGCATGCATCCAGTTACAGTACTTTTCCTTTTAGTCTTAAGGATACTGACGACTGGAGAGAGAGAAAGGTTGACTCGAGGTGTGAACCATGACCTTAGATAGCTACGCGAGTGAGTGGTATGTTTAATTAAATCCCTGTCGATTGGGATCTTCTCAATGTGTGAATAACGTGTATTTGAGGTACACGTGTGTAAAAATGAAGGGTGAAACTGTATTTGTGAAAATGTTCAAGGCGACAGATTTGATAATAATAATTATAATAACAAGAAGAAGAATGATGAAGTGAACCAATACTGAGTACGGTTGAGGCATTGAGATGAAATTATATTTGGAGGTATCCAAAAATGGTCATATGCCCGGAGAATACTGTACCGTTCCCGTCTGAAATACAGTCTACCGGCGCCAATCGGAGAGCTGCGTGTTCGGTTCTTAAAAAATTGATCGGGCTAAAATAAATTAAAAATCTCAGGATAAAATAAATACCATGGGTATATGAACGGGAAACAGTATCATATTTCCGAAATAAAATACAAAATAAAGGGGTAAGATGGATTTATTGACTAATAAACATTATTGAAATTCGAGATAAACAAAAAAAATGAAAATAATTAAAATATGGCTCAAATAAATGCCAAAAAAATTAATATGTGCCGGGCACATAATTAACATAAATTACACCAATTTACAAAGGACGGGCAATGTCCCGTTTCAAAATGAAAACATTTACAAAATAAACGCAACGACCTGGGGAAGAAAATTCACACTTCGCTTCGACTTACGCAGTAAAATTCATTTTAACGCATCCTGACGGATATCATTCAAATTATAATTACAGGACATACCGCGACAGAATAAAATTATGCTAAATCCGATCCATAATAAAACTATATATATACATCACTTATCAACAAATCATTATTTCAGGGACCTTAGCTTACATCTACACTGAATTTACTTAACAGACAGCTCTGTCATAAATTGGATGGCTTAGAAGCCCGCTTCCCAATAGAATGAGTTTCGGACTCATATTTAAGAACAAATCTTTTTCAACGCTGGCCATGACATGATCAACAACAATCCAAGTAACACAAATTAATACAAAATACACTCTCGGAGAAACCTGTAAAGAGATGCAAATAAAACAATAATATCATCTGTGTATTCAATATCTGAAATATAAACAATAAGATATTAGACTCCTTCATATAAAAAGAACACCGAACACCAGGCTCAGCTATCCGTCTGTTGATATTTACTTAGCACGCTGTAATATAAATCACGGAACACTTCTAATGCTCCAGCTATGAAACATCTTACTTCGCCAGAAAAGACTCTAACTAATTGGTTTGGTAATTCTTGCCTGAGAAATTCTAATATATTTGGGAACATAAATTACGCTGCCATTCACTTCTCTGTTCATTTAATTAACACAAGGCCTCGAACTCAAACTAAGGCACCAATACACATTCCTATGGCCTTAACTACATATTCCAATATAACACGGCTTGCAGATATGATACTCAACACATCTGGCCTAACACTTTGGGGCCCGTGAGTTCGATTCTCACAGTCATAATGAACACTTGAGGCAAATCAAACCTCTCTCTTTTCATGCAGCTGACACCATTATATCTTTCCGATATTTATTTCCAGGCACGTCCGTCCTGTAATAACACACATTGTAATCTCAGTATCAGGCTAATCTTGCCTTTTTCTCGTAAATACATAACTCAATACCAATTAGCTAGTTCTATCTGCGGATCTAGAAGATATTAGTTCGACGGTGCACTTTTACGTTGGTCATCACTGCCATGTACTCCTATAAACGTGCTACATGCAGGAAAAAAATACCTTGCTAAATTTTATTCCCAGACCAAACTTTAGGCTGTGTAGCCTTCATACTAAAAGAGTCTACATCTTGTACCAAAATGGAATACACAGTTACCTTTAGACATATATATCCTCATCTACACCTAATCATTTCCCTCTTTCCCATTTTATAAAAAGGAAATAAAGTAATATATAAAAATCAGGGTTCCAAACATGCATTTCCCTGAAATATGACACTAATCTATAAAAATACAACATAGCTCAGTCACAACAACACTGACATTTACATTTACATTACACTGGGATCGAATTAGCCTAATTCCTTCTATCTAAGCATGCCTATAATTAAAATGAACTTAACTGGTAGCGTCTCAGTTTCTTCATGATTCCAGGCCACAGCGTCCAGCAAATTACGCCATTATTGCACCAAACTGCATGGCGTTATCATATACTCTGCAAGTCTTTTCTTCTCTCTTCATCATGTAGTAATAGTGCTTCGCACACACCATTTAATTGTACCGATACGATGTCGACGGTTCGTACAAGTTCTTCGCGAAACCGAAAGCGTAGCGAACACGGTATTTGCACAAACCGTATGCAAATTACGCATACACGGGTACGGAAATATCGGCAGTAACTATCGTTTTTATTGTTATTATCCCGTGTCACCACCGCTCTTTGACATACGTGATACGTGATATTATTTATATAGCAAAGGTAATTGCTCTGTTAATGTACTATGCACACTCGTAACTACAATCTGTCACTTGCATTCATGTAATGCATATTTTCATAAAGGAAACGTTTCAGCTTCACCAATTGACTACTTATATGTTCAAAACTGGTCACTAAAAAAAAGTTACTTTCCTATACCACTGGCTTAATATCAAAAACACCGACCCGCACGGATCACACTTCAAAGCAGAGTGACTTTCCATTTCCAGAGGCTGCTATATACACCACACTCCCGGTATTAGTCATACCTTAGGGGATTCCACTGGCGCGATGACGTTACTGCTCACCCACTACTCTGCAAAAGCGCTGATTCAATAAAAATAGGTTAATTACTTTATTAATTCAAATTAAGTATTGCAACTGTCTACAGGTAGTTCTTATAATGTTTAACTGGCTTCTATTTCATGTTAAAACCGTGGAGTATAGCTTTATAACAAATTGCCTAATAAAATAAGGAGTAGTGCAGCACTGTAAATTTAGAAGTTGGTAAGACTGACTTAATTTGTTTTGTAAATCCCTTCATTCTGCCATATCGCTTCCAGGGCTGTGATTGGTCCTTTATAATCGGCCGCTCTCAAACACTCTCGTGCATCCCCGATTGACTCATACGGAGTACCCGAGATATTCACTGTTGCTATGCTTAGATATGAAGCTATTACTGATGTCACGCGATGACGGAATACTGCATTATGCAATTTCTAGGTTGCATCATGACTCCTACTTGTATTAGATGCACAATGTTACACCATATTATATAATTGATATTTGGGGCATATATGATATGGCACAATACGCGATAATTGAATTAAGAATTACGTGTTTGTATCTGGGTGAAAATGTAAGTGTTTACTCAGCTGGCAGAAGCTAACGTTGTTCTCAGAGAGAGAGAGAGATTTATGGCCTTCCGAATGAATGACAAGAGGGGCGAGCGCAAGGCCGTAGTTGTGGGTCCTGTTAAATTCTGTCAACCGCTCGCAGAAACCACATAGGATGTTTTCCCATTTCACACTGTACTGAATGTTCACGTGTCAATAATTTGTTACCATCAATGCTGTACGTTTCATGATCCGATAGGTGATGTACACTCCTCCAATTTATATATTTAAGTCAGACAATAGTAGGGATTTTCAGATAGCACCTCGAAGTCAAGCTAGCTTGGTTCGATACCTAACATGGTTCGACGTCCTTGGATCGACACCGGGAGACATGAAATGGGTCACAGATTCTCAGAAAGCGTTAACATGTGTGGTTTGTATATTGTATTTACAGGTTAATGCTTCATTGTAATTGGTGCTTATACTTTATATATTGTATCAGTGTATGTCGATTTCTGGTGAGTTACGGGATAACCAACGTCGTGTGTCCGCTTTGTAAAGGGCCGATGACCTTAGATGTTAGGTCCCTCTAAACAACACGCATCCTCATCAACCGGTTTGCAAATATTAGAATAAGTTATTACCCCGGAGAAATGCGTATATTCGATAGTGTGATGAGTAATTAATGTGATAATGTAGACTTTAATAGCGACAAGTGACAAAATGATTTTCATTATAGGATGAATATGCGGGAATGATCTTTTATCGTTATGTCAGAACACGACGACACTGTAAAAATACTATTTTCTCACGAGAATGCCATTCTTTTCATTTCATTTTTGTGTTATGTAATAATATAGTGGATACCCACGGGTAAACATTAAGGTAGAGGGACAGATCCATATTAATTAATAATGGAAATGTATATGCGCAGTATTAATGAGTTGATTTGGGAATGCCAGAATGAGATTCAGAAGTGACAAGACTGATAAAAAACATTTAACAGCATTATCCATATAATAAATGTCAGTGTTTAAAATTGCCACGCAAGCAATAATATGGCATTTCTCGTGTGTGTAAATATTTCATGCGACTCTCTCAGAACTTAAAATTGTGTTTTTGAATTGGGAACTATCCATTCTTATCGTTTAGTAGATTACCGTATTCCTCTGACTATAGCACCCTACTTTCAATATATTTAGATTAAGTGCCCACTTTATTTAACAAACAGAACCATTGAACCGTATGCTCTTGAGCGTAGCCGTTGTGCCAGTTGAAAGTAGGGAGAATTGGACCTCGATGACCGGGTTTGTCTCTCCGAAGTTCCTTATCCAGAAGATTTCCATCCGACGTGTTTTTGTGAAGTCAAATTTTATATTCAGCACTCTGTTGAGCCCGGGACAAGTGGATGACATACATGGTTTTCCGTGGCTTCCAATTTTCACACTAGGAAAGTGCTTGGGCTGTACTTTAATTAAGACCACGGTCGCTTGCTTCCCACTCTTAGTCCTTTCCTGTCCTATCGTCACCAGAAAACCTACCTGTGTCAATGTGACATAAAGCAAATTGTAGAGAAGAACATAACGTATATACATTTTTCATTCAGTAACAAGTCATCAGTTCTTCCCTGTTTCCACATCAGATCATCATTTTAATGTAGTTTTTGTCAGAAACCAAAATTCTTAATGCACTTCTTACGTTCCTCAGCCTTTTTATTACTTTTTTCTTTTCTTGCCCTCCAAGTTGAGCCCACATTCTGTTGAAAATGAATTCCAGGCACTCGGCATCTTCCGTTAGGGTTCTTTCCTTCTTTCTTTCTTTCTTTCCTTCTTTCTTTCTTTCTTTCTTAATCCGTTTACTCTCCAGAGTTGGCTTTTCCCTCGGGCTCAGAGAGGTATTCTATCTCTACTGCCTCAAGAGCAGTGTGCTGGAGCATGAGACTTTTGAGTTGCGGATACAACTGGGGAGGAAGACTAGTACCTCGCCCAGGCGGCCTCATCTGCTATGCTGAACAGAGGCCTTGTGGGGGGGATGGAAATATCGGAAGGGATAGACAAGGAAGAGGGAGGGAAGCGATTGTGACCTTACGTTAGGTAATGAAATGAAATGGCGTGTGGCCTCCGGAGAGGCCTGTTTCAGGTCCTTTGATTTGACGCCCGCAGGAGACCTGCGCGTCGTGATGAGGATGAAATGATGATGAAGACGGCACAGGCAACAATTCCTCGAGCCAGGGGAATTAACCAATTATGGTTAAAATTCCCGATCCTGCCGGGAATCGAACGCGGGACCCTTATGACCAAAGGCCAGCGCGCTAACCATTTAGTCATGGAGCCGGACCTTACGTAAGGTACCATCCCGGAATTTTCCTGTAGGGGAAGTGGGAAACCATGGAAAACTACTTCGAGGATGGCTGAGGTAGGAATCGAATTCCCCTCTACTCAGTTGATCTCCCGAGGCTGAGTGCACCCCGTTCCAAACCTCGTAACACTTTTCAAACTTCGTGGCAGAGCCGGGGTATCTAACCCGGACCTTCATGGGTGGCAGCTAACCACACTAACCACTACACCACAGAGGTTGACCCGTTAGGATGAGGTTTGTCACCTTGTTGACGCGATGAATCCAATCCTCAAGAGAATTGTTGTTATCACTTTGAAAGGCCCACTAACTCATTTGCACTATTAGTGATGAATGTACAGTACAATAACATCCAAATTATTTTATAAGTTAGAATGTACCGTACCTTACCCTAAATGCTCATCAGTGGTGATAGATAGACACTATTCTGTTGACCTGATAGGTTATAGTTGACCTGCTCTGATGAGAAAAAGTTGAATAAATATGTCTTTGCCAGAGACATACAGTATTATATTGTAGCAATTCTACCTATATTTGATATAGTGGGATTACCTAGCCTCTGTTCTACAGAATAGTCATACAGTTCCATAAGTTCTTTCCTGGTCTGGAAATGTTTCTTGAAAATTCAACCAGCCTTCCTCAACTTGTCGAAAGGCAAGGCACAGGACATCCGTACAGGAAGTTTGAACTTCATCGTGAGTGCAGTCACTCACCATTCCAAGTTCATGTACCATTCTCTAGAGGATGTGGTTAAAATGCTAACTGGAATTACAGTAGTACTGTAGTGTGCAGCATCGGGAACAAAGACTAAACAATTCGAATAACTGCAACTTCAAAAATCTGGATTAATTGTTCCAGAGTTCCAGTCCGGTATTTTATTATAACTATTCCGTGAAGCCTGCTATAGGTCTCTTTTCTTCCATTCTAAAGAAGAGTGTACACCACCCGGTACGACAGTGGTACCGTCAGTCAAGCTTCCAAGGTCGACGTGGATGGTATATTCAATCGCTGCTCAAAAAGACCAAGATCCTTTCCTGAGACACTTTCCGTACTGAGTCGTCAGCCGCAAGTACTTTTATCATTCTTTAATAACTCTGGTGGCAATTTGTTGTCGATATCCCTTTACATACATTTGCCTTTAGACTGTTCTACCTTTCAGCATTAAGTCTGTGTTTTTCGGGCTTATAGGCTGTGGTCCAGAGAGTTGAACCTGGTTGATGCCAAGCTAAACAACCTCGACCTACAAGCCCAGAAAATTTATTCTAGAGTCATGGTAAGATCGACCATGAACGGCCAAGCTGTTAAGCAGATTGATGTGTTCATCTTTTGTTAGTTAAGGGCTCAATTTTTTATTGTTATTCTCAGCAAAAATTATATTAAATTGAGCTAAATTGTTGAATCTTGGTATAGCTGTTGTTGGGGTTTAAGGGGTGGGGTATAGGCCTAGTTGTAAAGTGGGGAAATGTGACATTCATATACAGTCAGGACCTGTTTCTGTGAACTCTGCCGTTAAATTGAGCCTTGTTCTCAACTTCGACCACTGGTGTTACGGAATAAGGCTCGACGAACGGAACGTTAAGATCTTGCAGGTCCTTTCTTTACAGTCTGCTATTTCGGCTAAATTCGGAGTAAACTGGTTTGAAACATGGGCTGTAGGAGAATTTTCGTTACCAGTTCACACCCACAGTTAAATATCTGTCCTCCAGTGCGTCTTCCATGTACATCAAGATATCAGCATCGTCTCTTCTCTCGTTCTCATTCCGGGTAACGTAAGTGATTTTTAACTTCGTTCGCGCAATACCTTACCAACAGGAGTGTTGTATTTGCTAGCTGGAAACCCTTTATACTTCCATAGAGAATGGTTGCTCAGTTGTCATTTCTCTTAAAACAATAATCACCATCACCGCCACCTTTATACTTCCACTTTTACAATTGACTCATTTCTATGAAATGGTGCACAAGGCTTCCCTTTCTTCGTCTCAATGATTTATATGTCTGTAAGAATGAGCTTAGATGGAACACCACTTCTAGAAAAAGAAGACAATGCAGGGAGATTAAAGAAACATATTCAGAAATGTATTGAGGCAAAATAATAGGTAATACATAACTTGGAGGAAAGAAGAAGAGACCTTCGAATGCTAAATGAAACGGGAGATCCAGTCTTTAGGTCATAATTTAAATAGGAATTTAAGTAGGAGTAAGGCACCTGGAATTGGTGATATACCTTCAGATTAAATGACTGCCTTGGAAGAAACCGACATGGCAAAGCTATTCCATGTAGTGTGTGAGAAGTACCATCAGATTTGAAAAAATATGTAGTCATGCTCGTTCTTAAGAAAGAAGAGTGATAACTACGGCATCATTAGTTTGCCGTCTCACGTCTCCAAAATTTTAATACGTATTAATTATAGAAGAGTAGAGAGAGACAATTTGAAGCCGAAATGCGAGAAGATCAGTTTGGCTAGAGAGGAAATGTAGGAATATGCGAAGCAATATTGACTTTACCTCTAATCTCAGACGCGCAAGTTAAGAAGGGAAAGTTCACATACATGATAGTTGCAGGCCAAGCTGTTTGTGAGATTCTGAAGATGATCGCGACCACATGCTGAGAAAGAAGGGTTTATCTACAGTCTGTACAAAAATCAAACAGCAGTGATAAGAATCGAGGGACTATTAGAGATAAGCTAATATCCAGACAGAAGTGAGGCAAGGCTGAAGGTTGTCTCATCTCCCTTTTAATGTTTTTTATGGAATACACGGTAAAGGAAATCAAATAGGAATTTGAGAAAAGATTTACAGTTCAATGAGAGGAACTCACAACTTCGAGATTTGCTAATGAGATTGTTATTTTAACTGGGTCTGAAGAAGTTGCTAACTTGTAGAGAGAAGTACAAAATAAGAAATAATGCATGAAAAAGCAATGGAATACAGCTGAATGAAATTAGGTGATGGACCTGTGAGATGGCCACATGAAGCCGTCCGCGATGTTGAGTACACTGAAATAAAAGATGTTAAACGCACAATGGCGTGTTTCATCCAATAGAGTTGACATCCTCAGATTCCCCAAATCACAATCACACTAAATTTTTACCAAATTCAAAAAATATTGTTAGCTTCTTAGTGCGCTGAAAAATTGTGTTACATGGTGGTGAGTGTAAGTTACTTAGGACACGGAGAAGTTTAATGAACACCGTCTGGAAATTAACATAGACCAATAATATTGGCAATGTATAATCTTCTAATTATCCAAATAGACTGAAATGTCAAAAATCATGTGATGGCAGTATTTAAAGGTAGTAGTTTGTGGCGCCACCATACCGCGATTTCTTGGAAGTATTCAGACCTATATCAGGTGTGATCTGACATCTCGAGAGTAAGTGTAAACACCGTCTAAACTGGTCGTGGCAAGGCGATGTGAATTATCGTCTTTAGAGTGGGTCATGATAGCGGAGGCACGATGGATGGAACATTCCAGTGGCGAAGTTGTGCGGTCATTTAACATCCCTCGATCAACGGAGTCACGTTTGTCAAGCCCCATGAAACCACGGACCCTAGTTATCAACAAGACACCATACATGTTGGTGGTAGCTCCATAATAGTGTGAGGTGTGTTCACTTGGCATGAGCTGGATTCACTGAACCACCCGAACATGTCGTTGACCAGTGACTGCTACGTTAACCTAGTTGGTGACCACTTGCAGCCCTTCATGGACCCCTACAACAATGAGATATTCCATCAGGATAATGCACCGCGTCATAGGGGTCAAGTTGTCCAGAATTGGTTCAAGGAGCGTTCTGGAGAGTTTCAAAGAATGCTGCAGCCACCTTGTTCACCTGATATGAACCATGTCGAGCATTTATGGGACGCGGTGGTGAGGTCCATTCACACCCAAGACTTTGCACCTACAAATACCAGGAAGCTGTGGGTAGCGATAAAAAAAGGCATGTGCCAGAATCTCTCCACATGTGTTTCTTCCACTTGTGGAATCTATTTCACCATGAGCTGCCGCACGTGGGCGAGCTAGAGGAGGGCCTAATTGATTAGACCCCTTCCCCAAGACTTTTGGCATGTCAGTGTATTTTCTTATAAAATTCCATTAAAACCGTGTTTCTTATTGGCTGGGCTGAGTAGCTCGGACAGTAGAGCGCTGGCCTTCTGAACCCAACTTAGCAGGTTCGATCCTGGCTCAGTCCGGTGGTATTTGAAGGTGCTCAAATACGTCAGCCTTGTGTCGGTAAATTTACAGGAACGTAGAAGAATTCCTGCGGAACAAAATTCCGTCACCTCAGCGTCTCCGTAAAAGCTTAAAAGTAGTTAGTGATACGTAAAATCCAATAACATTATTATTGTTAGGTATTATTTATTATCGTGGATACAAAAGAAGTATTGAAGAGATCCTTGCTAAATTCTATTTCCAATGCTCAATATGTGAAATTCTACTAAATAGTATGTTACAGGCAATTTTGCCATACTTTCATGGCTTCATTGTCCAGATGACATCTTCAAAAGACCATTGTCGTATTTTTTGTTTTTTGTTTGCTAGGGGCTTTACGTCGCACCGTCACAGTTAGGTCATGGCGACGATGGGGCAGTAAAGGGCTAGAAGTGGAAAGGAAGCGACCGTGACCTTATTTAAGGTACAGCCCCAGCATTTTCCTGGTGTGAAAGTGGGAAACCACGGAAAACCATCTTCAGGGCTGCCGACAGTAGGTCTCGAACCCACTATCTCCCAAATACTGGATACTGGCCGCACTTAAGCGACTGCAGCTATCGAGCTCGGTGCCGTAATTTAAATATGTCGAAATGCTACGCAGTATTCCAAAATAACCAACCCACCTCGCGTAGTTCCAGATCCGTGGTGTACGGGATGCCTCAGATTCCTGGGTTGTCCAACGAGTTTCCTTCTGAACTGAGAGTTAGAATGGGCTTCGTTCAGCCCCGTGAGACCAACTGAGGAGCTATCTTATGTGAGATACAACGAATACAGTCAAGATAGCCATTCAACTATACTAAGAATGTCGTTACGCTGATCATGTAATCTCCAATTGCTGTCGCCTTTTGGCTGGGCTGCGATAGTTTTGGCAGACCGAGACTGTATCTGCCACAGGGTTTGGCTTTTGGGGGCATGATAACCAAGTGTCAGTGGCGTTTCCTGAAACCGGTGGCGGTCGAATACTGATCATGCACGTGGCATTTTGAAATGAAAATTCACGTCGCTGTGGATCGGGATTCACGTAAAAGTGGAGGTCCAGTAGCTGTGATGACGATATCACGTAAAACGGCAAGATTGCGTTTTAAGATTTATTTAGCTTCCTTCCCGCAGTCTACTCCCATACTATAGATTTCTTCGAACTCAAATAGTAGAACGAAAGCTATCAACTTAGGGAACACAAAGACTTTCAGTGCCTCGCGGGGTTATCGTTCAACCTTGCACTTGCCGACTTATAATGTGCAGTGACTTCATCATCCTCTACTGAGGTCTTTATCACGAGTGTCCTTCGTTAATGTTCCTTCTTCTACTACTTCTTCTTCTTCTTCTTCTTCTTCTATGGTGATATTAACAATTAAACCTATTCTGAATGAGCTTTATGAAATTTTCGTAAATCATCACTATCAGAGCTGATAACAGTAAAACGTTCTATTGAAATATCTTAAAGAAATGCTCGCTTTGTTAAACCCTGTGAAATTTGTAATATTCGTTGACGTTCCTCCAGGTTGATACCTTCAGAAGCATTAGTAGTTTTAAGCTTAATCTGCGCACTCTGAGAGAATATTGTAGTTAAGATTAGAAGTGTGGTAATAAATACCATTTACTGTCCTCCGCTAGGTCGTTTATGTTGATGGCCTGGCAATAGTAAGTTACACCTTCTCCCATCAAGCAGGATATCGCAGTAGGATTGTGGCTCGAAGACTGGCAGATATTATTTAATACCTAGTACCATCCTGCTGGTTTTGATCTCCCACGAATAACTTGAGTTGCCTTGAACAGAATCCAAACCAACACGGACGACGCTGTTAGGTGCTTTATACATGAGGAATGCGAACTTTCCCCAGCTGTGACTGTGAAGCAGCGAATGAGACAATCTACTACATCGTAGTACAATGTTCGAGGAGAGGGTATTCTTTGGGATTAACATCAACACAGACCATCCAGTGGTTGGAGGCACATGGAATTTACCTGTGAAATCCGTGAGTGAAAGTTGATTGTTCCTAACTTTCGCTCTATTCTTGCATCTACAAGTAAATAGCGTATAAATTTGTGTCTAAAAGCTGGTAGCTTAGTGAACTGTTCGCTGCTGCAGATAACGCGCTCGGTATGTAAATTATTATTATTATTATTATTATTATTATTATTATTATTATTATTATTATTATTATTATTCCAGGGATTCTGTACATACAGAGGTGAAATAAGTTGTGCGCATGAAAGGGTGGATATACAAGAGTCGAAAGATTAATTTAAAACTTTACAATTTGAGCTATATTTATTTTCTTTTCCTTTTTTTTGCTTTTCTTTTTAAATTTTACACTTTGCTAAGCAAGTAACAGCATTCAGGTACAAGATCTAGCTGGTGATCTTGAGTGACAATGTTAGAAAATCAGATAACAACAAATTAACAACCTGAGCTTGAAGCTCCCTGGTTACAAATTTAACAAGAGCACCATTGCTCCCTTCACTGCATACACAAGGAGATGGATCTCCTAATTTACACCAGTAGGGCGTATGCCCTTCCTAGGAGGTTATTCTCCAAAATGTTAACATTCCAGGCCTATGAAAGGCACAACGTACATTTAACAAAAACAAACAGTAGGCACTCTCTTCTATGCTCAACAGTCTGATTTGCCTTAAAATGAAATGAATAAAGTCGGCTTTAACAGGGGTAACAAGTACTCATTCTACGTGGCCTCTGGTAAAAACAAAGGTTAAAGTTACTGGCCAAAAATCGAAATGTTAGGAGGCAGACACTTGCACTCTTTGACATTCACATGCAAATACTTAAAACCCTATGTGGGCTTATGGCCCGACGTTACAGAGGCTAAGCCTATCCTACGCAGGTGACTAGATGGAGAGGAAGTTTACAAAATTAAGAGAGAGATTTAAAGGTTACAAAATCGTAGTCGCCTCAATATCAAGTTGAGAGGGAATACAAGAGGGTTCCTCACTCTTTATTCTCTAAGTTCTGTTGAGTTCTTATGACTTGTTTGAGAATTTCCGTTTCAGGTTTGAAATTTACATTTCAGAAAATAAAAGTTACATTACTAAAAATTTGAAACTTTCCCCTCGAACTATCTTTCTGAGACTATTATATGTTTACGAACGGTCTGCCATTACCTTGAGCTGACGGGCCTTTCGGAGATGGACGAGGTAGCCCCCGCCTCCTCTATGAGCACACTCTGAACCTCTAGACTGGAGCGATCACTAAGACAACATGGCCCGAAAAGTCCCAGCTTTTACATTGGAGAGAAAGGTTCCAGATTTCTATGGGCATGGGCCCTGACACACCCACAATTCCTATTGGTTAATTTAATAAATATCACAAATTTCTGATTAGTTACTTAAATAAATGTACAAGATTTATAATTGGCAGAAATTTTAAGTTGGCGAGAAGTGATAGAAGTGTTAATAACTTTAGAAAAACAAAGTATAAACAATTCAGTTGAGGAAACCTTGATATACAAAATTACTTTGAAAATTAATAGTTCATCTTCACCCCAGAGGGCGCAACATAAATTGATAGTAGCGACATCTGTCGAGAAATGTTCGAACTATTTCCGAAATGAGTTTCAGATTTCCTGTTATAGATGGCATCTACAAGGCGCTAGTTTTAAATGCACGGGGCGGGTATTCCTCCGGTACAGACCTCCACTCCATAAAGTCCTTCCACAGTTGTTAAAGTTTTGAAATTTTACTTTATAGAAAAATTTTGAATTTGAAATTGATGGAGAGTTCATTTATAAGTTATTTTGCCGAACATAAGTCTTGAAGTTTTCATGAAGCCGTAGAAGTCCGGCAGGTACTTTCCAAGTTTGACGGAAAGAGCAGCCGCCACTGCCCATGCCAAGGTGATGGAGTCCTCCGGACCCCCCAAGCACCCTCAGATACATCTCTCCCGTTACCTTGAGAGGGGTAGCCATGGTGATGGTCGCCACGGATCAGATAATGAAGCACTGCCCCATGATGAAGTAGGCGGTTGTGGCACCGCACCTCAGCCCTTGCCACTGACGATGGTGCTCAGGTTTGCTGTCGTGAAGGAGACTGGGCCAGAGCGGGGTGGGCCCTTACCCCCTGCCAGCATCACTCGCCAGATGTTGTGACCCGGCCGCAGATGACAATTAGGGCACTGAAACAATAATTTACTGGGAGACAGTGACTGTTTTATGGAGAGAGATTTTCTTTATATTTGAGTTGGTGGTGCAGATAGGGCGGGTGGCATCGAGGATGAGTATGTGAAATGCAGGCTCGGTTTTGGAGGCAGGGGCAAAGTAATGACAGACTGGCGATGTAAGAAAAGCGAACATCTTTCTAGAGGGGAAGGTTTGTACAAGGTGGTACGTGATCAAAATAATACCCTAGATATATTTTAGCGGGGCAGAAGGCCTCATCTTCTCAACTTACAAACTAAATTATGAATTTAAAGATTCTAAGGTGTTAAGGAAAGAAATATAACTGTTTTCTCACTAAATATAACTATAACACTGAAAAACAAAGGATTTTATACGGGCTTTACTAGTGATAAATGAACCCTAAAAATTCTTTCGGTGGCTGGGTTGCTCGCCAAAAGGGTGACCGGTGTTAAGAAATCCAAGATAGTACACGGTCCATGACATCTCGGGGCAAGCTTGCCTGATGGTTCAAAATTCTTCACCATGATCTGATCTTCAACATTTAAATTGGTGGGTCTCAGTCCAAGATCGTATCTCTCTAACTTTCACATGAGAAGCCTTAAGGTTACTTTTAGCCTTCTTCCAGAGGTCCCTGATATTATCGGAATCTATTGTCTATGGCAAAATATCGATGGATCACAGATGCGACAGCGGCGTATTCGGAATAAATTTAAACATGGGAGAAGCAGGAGTAAACTTGTGTGACTCATGAACAGCCTAATTTAGCGCAAAAGATAATCAATGCAGAGAAGTATCCCACCTAGAATGACCTTCATGGCAAAAGGGTATCAAAGCAGATCGAAGATTACGATTAACCCGCTCAGCCAGAGATGGTTGTGGGTAATAAGCAGAGTAGTGACATGAGATATGGATAAGTCAAAACAAAATTGCATTTTTATTATTAGATTATATTATATGGAGTTCCTCTGTCCAGACAAAAATATGAGATTGCACGTGGAATTTTTGACATGAAAAATTACCTTCCTGTGATTCGATATCTAGGTATCAACCGAATGAACAGCTAACTATGTTGTACCATTGGTTGTGGTGATCTCGGCAACTTTTCGGCCTCGACTGAATCGCGGCTGTGCGGCTCCATCAGGCGAATATTCATGAAGTGACAAGGAAAATTATCGCCCTAATTTTTGTTGACGTAGTTTGACTCATCAGCGTCCTCATATTTTCTAATGGTAGTTTTCTGAAACAAGTAGAGTAGATTAGAAGAAGAAAAACACAACTCTATACTTAAATTTATTCAACAGTTTAAAACAGCCATACATTTTGTTAAGGAGCAAGTCAACATTTAAAACTTTCAACAGTTTAGAATTAGTTACAAAATTTATTGTTTATTATCAGCTGAAGTTGTGGCTTATTTTTCACACGTCATCAACTCAACTTTACACATTTCGTATTCCATAGTGATGGAGTTTAGACGATTATTCAGAGTGAGCCAGTTCCTCTTTGGTCTTGCTAGAAACATTTTCTCCAGCGCAAAGTTTGTTTGTATGGATTCATTGTCTCCGTATTCTTGATAAAATTCACTTCGGGCCGATGACCTTAGATGTTAGGCCCCTTTAAACAACAAGCATCATCATCTAGCAAGAAATTCACCTTATGTGCTGTATCTACGTATATATTAGGCCACTCTTCACTTATATTATTCGTTCTTTGTGCGAGGAAAAATGGATGTTAGAAATAGTGAGAAAAATCGAAGTATGGCATATGAAAAATTGTTTTTAGGAAAAATTATCGTTAGTAAACCAAAGCACCGAGTTTGAAGAAAAATGATCGGGAAAGCATTATTTTTTTTTATAACTTTGAGGTTTGGTACAATTCTGCTTAATGGCATGTTACACTACTGAATAGGGAGAACATATGTAATATGTCTTATCTTACCATTACCTACTGTACATGTCATTACGTAACCTAGCCCGATGTACAGTATGTAGCTCCAACACTATTCTCTGTTAGCCAGACTTGCAGCCTTTCCAGTCTGAAGGAGAACAGCCGCCACTGCTGTACTGCATAACACTTCTCAATCAAATGATTAATTGGCCAGCAGTGTAAACATCTGCGCGCAGCCCTTCCAACCCATTTGGACACCCACCTCTGCAGGATATCACTGTACACTTATAGAGCATTAACCAACAGCCAACTCGAAAAAGGATCGATTAGTGGTAATTTGTGTATTTATTTAATTTATTTATTTATTTATTTATTTATTTATTTATTTATTTATTTATTTATTTATTTATTTGTGCCTTTCTCATTGGTGAAGTTAGGGCTCGGGCCCCTCTCTTACATTTAACAACATAATAAATCTACAGTATATATATAAAATAAGAGTTTTGTCTGTACATTGCTCAGAATTTGAAAAGAATGGCATTTCTGTATCGGTCATGTCCACAGTAACAAGGAAATGCACTTTTTTACTTTTCCGTAATGTCTGTCTGTCTGTCTGTCTGTCTGTCTGTCTGTCTGTCTGTCTGTCTGTCTGTCTGCCTGTCTGTCTGTCTGTCTGTCTGTCTGTCTGTCTGTCTGTATGTATGTATGTACACGCATCACGAGAAAACGGCTGAAGCGAATTTAATGAAAATTCGTATGTAAAGTCGGGTGATGAACCGCTACAATCTAGGCGATAAATTATTTTATTCACGTTGAATGAAATGGTAGTTTAGGGGAAGGCCTGAAATTTAATTCTCAAATATTTATGTTCTTAGTGATCATGTCTTAATGAAAATCGGTATGTGAAGTCGCGGTAATAAGTCGATGTAATCTAGGCTATCAATGACCGTATTCACGTAGAGTGAAATGGTAGTTTAGGGGAATGCCTAAAATGTAATTTTCAAATATTTATATTATTAGTGGTCGTATCTTAATGGAAATCGGTATACAAAAACGGGGAATAAGTCGCTACAATCTAGGCTATAAATAATTGTATTCACGGGGAGAAAAATGGTAGTTTAGGGAAGGCCTAAAATTTAATTCTCAAATATTTATGTTATTAGTGGTCGTATCTTAATGAACATTGGTATGCAAAGTCGTGAAATAAGTCGCTATAATGTAGGTCATCAATAATTTTATTCACGCTGAGTGAAATGGTAGTTTAGGAGAAGGCTTAAAATGTAATTCTCAAATATTTGTTATTAGTGGTTATATCGATAAATACTACATAACTAACATAACTTTAGTTATGTAGTAAGTTAGTAGTAGTAACGTGGTAAGATTAAATTTCCGATCAATTATGTCTTATACATTGTTACCGCACCGCCTATAATCACAGAGATATTCATGAATTTGGATTTTTGTTACTAAGTCCATATCAGCGCTGAGTCACGAGAAAATGGGTAAACGGAATTTAATGAAAATCGGTGTGTAAAGTCTGAGAATAAGGAAGTACAGTCTACGATATAAATAATTTTATAAGACGCCCTAATATTACAAAGCCGAAAGGAAACGAATGCGAAGGCCTACTGTATAGAAAGCTCATAAAATTATTCAACAATAACATTACATTGACCATTGTTTGTTGTGATGTGCTTTGTGTCTTCTGTTTCCACTCATCTCCGATAGATAGGATTACTTCTGCGTACCGAGTATTTTTTTAAATTTGCTTTACGTCGCACCGAAACAGGTAGGTCTTATGGCGATGATGGGATAGGAAAGGTCTAGGGGTGTGTAGGAAGGGGCCTTTGCCTTAATTAATGTACAGCCCCAGCACTTACCTTGTGTGAAAATGGGAAACCACCGAATACCAACTTCAGGGCTGCCGGCATTGGGGTTCGAATCCACTCTCTCCCAGATCCAAGCTCACAGCTGCGTGGCTCTAACCACACGGCCAGCTCGCCCGGTCATACCAAGTGTAACAGCCTGCTTGAATATTGGCGGGAAGTAGGTGGGGAGTTAGATAACTTTCTTCTTTAGCATGCCATTCCTCTGATTCATAAATTTTCTGATATTACCGGTACGTAACACACTGGTTCATCATAGCATTCGAGCTATTCAGTCCCTACTCTGAGGCACTGATTGGAATGGGCAGTGTGCATATTTAACGGAATAATGGCAGAGGAGTGTTCACGGCAATCTGCGACCTGGTTATTCCAGATCTGGAACTTTAGACTGTTAGATCGGCACCGTAGTACTGTTCGTTGAAAGTGATAAAGTGTGCGGTTTTACATTTGATCGAGTATTTTGTATGATAACATTGCTTTCAATCGCTACATTCCTATTGACGATTTTGTAATTACCAGTGTTGAATTCAGTTAGGAAAACCACTAAGTCAGTCTTTCTGAGAATCCCGTAGCGAAGCACGGGTACATCAGGTAGTAAATTCTATATAAATAAAGTTGTAGGTGGACTGCTGTCTGTAATTTCGTTTATTTTGCCTATTTTTCAGATATGTATCCGGTTTAGATCAACTCAAGAGCGTATTAGTGGTTTTCAGCTTTCGTGTCTATTTGTCTGTCCGTCTGTTTCTTTTTGCTAGTTGCTTTACGTCGCACCGACACAGATAGGTCTTATGGCGACGATGGGACAGGGAAGGGCTAGGAGTGGGAAGGAAGCGGCCGTGGCCTTAATTAAGGTATAGCCCCAGCATTTGCCTGGCGTGAAAATGGGAACCACGGAAAACCATTTTCAGGGCTGCCGACAGTGGGGTTCGAACCTACTATCTCCCGAATACTGGATACTTGCCGCACTTAAGCGACTGCAGCTATCGAGCTCGGTCCCGTCTGTTTCACAATCACGGGGAAACGGCTGGATAGATCTCGACCAAACTTCATACTTAGAATATACCGATTCAGGAGCAGGTTTAGAGATGTATATGATCTATAAATCACTGAATAGACTGGGGGTTTATAGGCAGACGAGAACAGGGTTTTCAATTTTCTCTTATACTATTGATTTTCTGTAAAATCCGTAGATTAGCTACGTGTAAGGTCCCTTCATTTTAAATACCTTTTGTTATAGCACATCATTCCGCTTACTCTTCAAACGACGGAGAAAATTATTATTTTCTGCGGGTTTCATGCTCAGTGAGTGACAGACACTCGCGCAGATCGAAAACGAACCTACCGCTTACCATGGCAACGTCTCTGGCTGCTTGCCAGCAGGCAAGTAACGTAATGCCATTTTGGTCATTATTCCTGAAAATTCGTGGTTGTTCGATTGGGTAGAAGGAGAGAGAGGCGTCAAGCTGACATTTTGCGGGATATTTGCGGAATACCGTTGGAGGTTACAATCGTCTTTGAATAGCACTAAGGGTGGCTGTTAATATTTCAACACTACCGCGGAGTGTTGCACATTATTTCATACCGTAAGGTGTTTTAAGGCATTTGATATACTTTTTACTGCATTTCTATTCTACTTCAATTTTCTGCTTTAATTTCTTGCCTCTGCCTTGTCTCTTGCCTTGCAGCATTTCTCGATTTTGATCAAATCTCCTCAACTAGATTGTGACTGGCATTAGGAAAAGGGGCCTGACATTATAATGCAAATTACCTATCTCCATTGTGAATGGCAGTAGGCAAGTGAGCCTGCCGTTATAGTAGAAACTTGGGAACTCGATTGTTAATGGCATTGGAGAATGTGGCCTGCCATTATAATCAAAACTCCCCAACAGTCCCTTACATCGGAAACAACGTATGGAGTCCTTCTCGCGGTATTTTTCGGATAACGCTAACAGATATGCAATTTAATATAACTTACTCATTGCGTGTACAGTAATTTACGTAAAAATCCGTATACAATGTAGAGTACCGTAGCGAAACACGGGTACATCTGCTAATCTTCAATAAAATGCTAAGATACATAAAATACTTAAAACTAAAGGAATTAATAGAATTAAAATTAATTTAAGCAATTTACTAAATTAATATTAAAACTAATTAATATTAAAAGCTCTTAAAACTGACCAATCCTCAGACACGCACACATTCAAGCTTAAACCTCTCAGTTAGCTGTCCTCGTAGGTAGTCTCGGCAGATGACCTTAAATTTTGATAGACCTTAGCTGGCAGGGAAGTCCATAATCTGGCGCCGGCCGCCACAAATGATCTATTAGTTTTATTTGTGCTCTGCACTGGAATAGAAAGAAATGACCTCGAAAGTGTATTTAAGTTTTAAAATTATGATAAAAAGGTGAATTTAGAAGAAATATACAGCGGCTGATGTTCATATACCACACCATCTTTGTTCTCTTCGGCCGGCTTACCTGTGAGTTTCTTAGAGATTGAACGGGAGGGTTCTGCCTCTAGCCATCTCGAGAAAATTCTGGCTGAAATCACCCTAGCAATTAAAAGAGTGGCTAGCCGCGGACAGCCTTCTCTCTGGCCAGGAGATTCGGCGGGTTTGGAGATTTGATGGAGTTAGGAGTTGGGGGGGGGGGGAGATCGGTGAAGGAGCTGGGTGGGGGTTTCGGCCTCTTGGATAAATGGTTTAAGGAGCTATCAGAACAGAGACATCCTATCCGTATCAGTCACTACTGATCTCCATTTAGGGCGGTCGCCCAGGTGGCAGATTACCTATCTGTTGATTTCCTAGCCTTTCCTTAAATGATTGCAAAGAAATTGGAAATTTATTGAACATCGGTCTTGGTAAGTTATTCCGATCCCTAACTCCCTTTCCTATATACGAATTGCCCCAATTTGTCCTCTTGAACTCTAACTTTATCTTCATAATGTGATCTTTCCTACTTTTAAAGACACCACTCAAATTTATTCGTCTACTAATGTCATTCCACGCCATCTCCCCACTGAGAGCTCGGAACATACCACTTAATCGAGCGGCTCGTCTCCTTTCTCTCAAGTCTTCCCAGCCCAAACTTTGCAACATTTTTTGTAACGCTACTCTTTTGTCGGAAATCATCCAGAACAAATCGAGCTGATTATCTTTGCATTATTTCCAGTTCTTGAATCAAGTAATCCTGATGAGGGTCCCATGCACTGGAACCATACTCTATTTGAGGTCTTACCAGAGAATTGTATGCTCTCTCCTTTACATCCTTACTACAACCCCTAAACACCTTCATGACCATGTGCAGAGATCTTTACCCTTTATTTACAACGTCATTTATGTGATTACCCCAATGAAGACCTTTCTTTATATTAACACCTGGGTACTTACAGTGATCCCCAAAAGGAACCTTCACCCCATCAATACAGTAATTAAAACTGAGAGGACTTTTCCTATTTGTGAAACTCACAATCTGACTTTTAACCCCGTTTATCATCATACCATTGCCTGCTGTCCATCTCACAACATTATTGAGGTCATTTTGCAGTTGCTCACAATCTTGCAACGTATTTATTACTCTATATAGAATAACATCATCAGAAAAATCGTTATCTCTGATTCCACTTCTTTATTCATATCATTTATATATATAAGAAAATATAAAGGTCCAATAATAGTGCCTTGAGGAATTCCGCTCTTAATTATTACAGGGTCATATAAAGCTTCGCCTACTCTAATTCTCTGAAATATATTTTCTAAAAAATGTATCAACCCATTCAGTCACTCTTTTCTCTAGTTTTATTGCATTCATTTGTGCCAATAGTCTCCCATGATCCATGCTATCAAATGCTTTAGACAGATCAATCACGATACAATCCATTTGACCTCCTGAATCCAAGATATCTGCTATATCTTGCTGGAATCCTACAAGTTGAGCTCTGCAGCCCTTGAAGGGCCTTGGCCTACCAAGCGACCGCTGCAGAAGGCCTGCAGATTACGAGGTGTCGTGTGGCCAGCAAGGTGAATCCTCTCGGCCGTTATTCTTGGCTTTCTAGACCGGGGCCGCTATCTCACCGTCAGATAGCTCCTCAATTCTAATCACGTAGGCTGAGTGGTCCAGGTAAAAATCCATAACCTGGCCGGGAATCGAACCCGGGGCCTACGGGTAAGAGGCAAGCACTCTACCACTACACCACGGGACCGGCGTAAAAGCAGGACAGCACACATAATGTTATGCATAAAAGTACGAGGAATGTCATCTACACCTGTATCCAACGATTTAATCGAGTACAAAAACTTTTTAACCAGATTTTCTGTGACAGTGTAAAATATTAATGGCAGATTGACTGGGGGGGGGGGGAGTCGGTGCAGTTAATTGAGGTAGGTTGAATATTTATTCTACTAAAGTAATCGTTCAGTTCGTCAAGTTCGTCAGGATTTGTCTGTCTCTGTTGATGTTGGTCCCATGCGCGATTATAATTTAAATTATTAGCTAAATCCCGAAAATATCTGCTGTTTTCATTTCTGATCAACTGCTTTGTGCGATTTCGTAAGATGCGGTAAGATTCGAACTCTGTGCCATGTAGGGTTTGTTTATGATGTCGAAATAACAAGTCGCGATGGGCCACCATTCTCTTGGTTTCATTGTCTAACCGTGGACATGAAGGGCGAGAAACCTTTATTCGTAGTTTAGGGGCATGTCTGTCATATAACTTGTTTACTGTCGTATTAAACAAGTTAACTTTAGCGTAAGGGAGATCTGATGAGAATCAATTGGCACAACACAGTTCGCACGTTGTTTGCTAGAATCCTCCGTAAACAACAACACTTGGAGGTCTATGAAGAAGCGGGGTGTCTTTCTACAAATGGGTCCTCAAGGCGAGCTCATGTTGCTGTGATCGACAGGGCAAAAGGTACGGTTTTGGTGATTGATCCTAGTATAAGACTGGAGAAAAATGAACAGCAGCTTCGAATAGTGTGTGAGGAGAAAAAGGTTATACATGAATCATGCACTGAGGATCTCAGAAAGAAGTATGGGATTAAAAAATAGGAAGTCGTCAGGCTTATGACTGGTGCTTGAGGGGCAATTCTTAAGGAGACGTTGAACTTCTTCAGAGTAAAAATATAACGCGGGCATCATCACCATCAGATCATAGTAGACCCTGTTATGAAACCAAACAAAAAAACCTGGCTGTTGTTAGATACCATTTGTACTCCCTGGCCTGAAATATTATGTACTGGATTTTATTTTTTCCAATAAAATAAGAAAGAGAAAGTCCGCCTGATGGTTGACGGTTTTAACTCAATCCCCACTTACTTCAAAACAACAGATAAAAGAAATATTGTTAATATAACACGTTTTGAAGAGATACTAACTAAGTACAGAACAAAAATGGCCAACCGGACAGTCGGAACACGACCAAATGGGTTGAAAGTTCATTTCGATTTACTGTTGGACATTACCGTGTAAACGCCAGCATAAACCGTACCTGCTCCACTGCTATGCTTCGTCTCTACTCGCTGCATCTGTTGATATGTCATCTGCTCATAGCTTTCGCGCTTGCACTGTTTGCGTTCTTGTGGTATTTGAGCATGCTGTAACTGACTTAAATTATAATTGTAGAGGAAGGGATGCGAAGTGACAATATTTTTCCTCCGTTCATGCAGTATTGACTGGAAGTTTTCATCCTTGACACGTATTCGTCGTTGCGCCTGCGAAAATCGCTGTGTGAAATATTTCACCTTAGAACTTCAGCCGCTAAGGTTCCGTCTTTTAAGTTTCAATATTGTACGAGTAATGTGTCTTGATATCGGGTCAGATTTCCTCCCGCAACATTATCACATAGTGGTTCTCCAACGAACGATATGACAATGAAAGGGTTAGTGAATAGGTTTGCTCGGTTTGGTTAACGGCACGGAAGTAGAATGGAGACAAAAGGTGATTTAAAAACTGCCGTACGTTGGGTCGGTGACCTGTGTGTGGCCCCCTCCGCCTCCACAGCAATAGACCTTGATGAGCTAATGACTCACTTGTACAGGTCATTCTGCGATGAAAACATATCTCATATAGTGGGTGTGACAAAGTGGCAACGCTGGACTAGGCTTCTCGTCCCGTCTTGATGCGTTCTCCCAGCTGCAGGGTCACCGCAGACAGGCTTCCGCTTTACAACCACGCTGTGTGGTAGGCTCACTCAGCGCAGGAAGCTTAATATATGTTATATATCGATTCTTATCATCTCGCACGTGGGGGCGAAGAACTTCCGGACAGTATATTTTGATGACAATACTCCAACGTCCGCCTCCTGCACAAATGTTTAGTCTCCCACATGGATTGTTATTGAATACGTGTGGTATTATGGGTATAACGTCCGACTCGTTGGCTGAATGGTCAGCGTACTGGCCTTCGGTTCATAAAGTCCCGGGTTCGATTCCCGGCCGAGTCGGGGATTTTAATTGGTTAATTCCAATGGCTCGGGGGCTGGGTGTGTGTGGCGTATTCAACATTAGAAATCATCCTAGGTAGGGCCCTCATCTTCGCAGACATGCAGGTCGCCTAATAGGCCGTCTACTAGAAAAAGACCTACACAAGACCTCTCCGGAGGCCATACGCCATTTAATTTAAAACCGGTATAACAATGCATATCTGTACTAATATTACGAAGAGGGCAGTACAAAATGAAAAATAAATCCTAAACAAAAGTAATGGAGTGCAGTCGAACGGAATCAGGTGATGCAGGAAATATTAGATTAGGAAGTCTTAAAGAGAGTAAATGAATATTGTTACTTAGATGTCCACCTCTGTGGTGTAGTGGTTAGTGTGATTAGCTGCCACACCCGGAGGCCCGGGTTCGATTCCCGGCTGTGCCACGAAATTTGAAAAGTGGTACGAGGGCTGGAACGGGGTCCACTCAGCCTCGAGAGGTCAACTGAGTAGAGGTGCATTCGATTAGCACCTCAGCCATTCTGGAAGTGGTTTTCCGTGGTTTCCCCACTTCTCCTCCAGGCAAATGCCGGGATGGTACCTAAGACACGGCCGCTTCCTTACCTCTTCCTTGTCTATCCCTTCCAATCTTCCTTTCCCCCCGCAAGGCCCCTGTTCAGCATAGCAGGTGAAGCCGCCTGGGCGAGGTACTGGTAATCCTCCCCAGTTGTATCCCCGACCCAAAGTGTGAAGCTCCAGGACACTGCCCTTGAGGCGGTAGAGGTTGGATCCCTCGCTGAGTCCGAGGGAGAAGCCGACGCTGGAGGGTAAACAGATTAAGAAAGAAAGAAAGTTACTTAGATAGTAGAATGACGATGGCAGAAGTAAGGAGGACATAAAATGCAAACTGGCACAAGAAAGGAAGGTCGTTCTTAAGAAACAGAATATTGATATAGGAATGAGAAAGATGTTAGGAGCGTGGCATTGTACGGAATTGAAACATGGACGATAACTAGCTCAGAAAGAAAAAGAATAGCAGCTTTTGAAATGTGGTGTTGCAAAAGGATCTGAAGGTGAGGTGGGTACCTAGATCCAACCACGAATGAAGAGATGCTGAATCGAATTGGTGAGTGGAGAACAATTTGGCGTAGTTTGACCAGAAGAATGATAGGACACATTTTAAGACACCCAGGACTTGTTCAGTTGGTTTTTGAGGGAAGTGTAGGCGGTAAGAACTGTAGGGGTAGATCAAGGTATGAATATGACAAATAGATCAGATTAGATGTAGGCTGTAGTAGTTACGAAGAAATGAAAATGTTAGCCAGGATAGGGTGGCATGGAAAAATGCATCAAACCAGTCTGATGAGTGATGACCCAAACAAAAACATGAAGAGATGACGTCTGAGAGATTTGTTTGTTAGTGGAAGGTAATTGGCTCCACCGATTTCAGTAATTCTTTTACAATTAGAAAGCTTACTTCTTCTAGGTTATTATGGACTGTATATAATTATGCTAAAATGGGAGCAGGTAGATTTTTTAAAAGGTAGTCCTAGTCAGTAAAATTTATGTGTCTGGGACCCGTTAGTGAATACGCTGTCTAGAGCTCACCAGATGAGCTTAAAATTCAAACTTCTATAAAAATTGTTGATGTGCATTTCCTCCCTCATTCTAACAATTTTCCATGGAAAATGTGCTTTTCCGTGTTTTGGCGCTTTCATTAGACTATCCGACAAAAAGCCAAAATAAAAGGTAGTCTTAGCTTTATCTAAAAAAGGAATATACATGCGCGATTTAGTATTAAATTTCGTATACATTTTCTTCGTAACTCTAACGGTTTGACTCAGGATATTTAATTCATGATTTTGAAATAACAGGCATGAAAATAGCAAGAATGTTCGCTGGTATAAACATGTGGCAGGAAGGTACTCGGAACGAGGAGATAAAGGCTAAGTTAGGAATGAACTCGGTGGATGAAGTGATAAACATAAACAAGCTTCGATGGTGAGATAAGTTACCTGAGTGAACAACGGATTCGGTCATGGGGAGTAATAGAAGAAGAGGGAGACCAAAACGATGGTGGTTAGACTCAGTTTCTGATGATTTTAAGATAAGAAGTACAGAACAAAACGAGGCCACAGAGCTAGTTACAAAAAGAGGATTGTGGGGCCCTTTTGTAAATTTACGGAGGCTTGCATACTGAACGTTGACAGCTATAAGGGTCTGTAATGAAGATGTATGCTAATATGTTTAACGATTTAACAGACAATTGTTCCGTTAAAGAGTATTTACTTATCGGTGAAATTTAAAAACCCTGAACTACTGGTCGGATCACTCTCAAATCTTTGTCACATATACGTATTAAATCATGTTCTGAATTAAAACTTGATATCAGGAACACTTCTTCAGATTGATTTTAAATTAAGGAAGTAGTTGGGTCATAACAAATGCTTCTCGTCATGGAGTTTTCACTTATTTTCTTCTATATTTTATAATCAGCAGCTAAATGCATAGACACGTGGAAAATGTAATGACTTTTTTCTTGTAGTTCTGATATGAGGGTCACAAGACATAATTACATTACAAAATGCATATTTTACCCCCCCCCCCCCCCCCGCAAAAAATTGATATAATTTTGAACCCTAATATCCTCATATTACTTTTAAATTATACGAATCACATTGCACATTGTATTCTCCTTATGTATTTAAAGGTTCATACCAATTTTGAGTAAAATATTTTAAAAATTGCAATGCAAGGTGAATTTTAGATAATAGTTCCTGTAACAATATAAACACAATGTGAAAAGAGTAAATCAATTTGGGAAGTTAGTTACATCTAAACTGTCCTGCGCCATACGTAGTAGAGCCCTCAAATTTATTCTAGAGATACGTGGTTTCTTTTTTTTAAAAAGCTCTGGCCGCGTTATTTACAGATCTTCAGTGATGAACTGTCCGGCTCCATGGCTAAATGATTAGCGTGCTGGCCTTCGGTTCAGAAAGTGCCTGGTTCAATTCCCGGCCGGGTCGGGAATTTTAACCTTCATTGGTTAATTCCAGTGGCTCGGGGGATGGGTGTTTGTGCTGTCCCCAACATCGCTCTAACTTGCACACCACACATAACATTATCCTCCACCACAACAACACGCAGTTACTTACACATGGCAGATGCCACGCACACTCATCGGAGGGTCTGCCTTACAAGAGCTATACCCGGCCAGAAATAGCCACACGAAATTATTATAGTGATGAACATGTCATATTAAATTCATTCACTGCTTTTGTAGGAGCTAGCGGAGGCGGGAAGATTATTCTCTGGGTACTCCGGTTTTCCCTGTCTTCTTTCATTCCAGCAATACTCTCCAATATCATTTCATTGCATCTATCAGGCATTAATCATTGCCCCAGAGGAGTGCGACAGGCTTCGGCAGGCGGCACAATTCCTATTCTAGCCGTTAGATGGGGGCTTAATTAATCCCATTTCTGGCCCGGTCGAATGTGGAACATTATTCGAAATAATATGTCGATAAAACTTTGGTTTGTAATAGTGTTCTCCTTCAGACTGCCCTCCTATCGACCCTTCGAAATAGTATGCCGATAAAAATTTACAAAAGGGCCCCACAATCCTCTTTTTGTAACTAGCTCTGTGGCCTCGTTTTGTTCTGTACTTCTTATCTTAAAATCATCAGAAACTGAGTCAAACCACCATCGTTTTGGTCTCCCTCTTCAAAATTTCCTCATATCGACCCCCCCCCCCCCCGATTACCTCCACTTCCCCAGTTTTGAAATAGAGTTACTCCATTTCCATATATAAATAAGTGGATTTTCACTTATGTTAAATAACGCTTTGGAGACTCTCCTTAGGATTTTGAGTTTTGTCTCTCTTACAGCTCTCCAGCAGGGCATCCGAGGTCAGTCTAATTCGGCTGTCTGTTGCTAAAACAACAAATGTAACACCTTCTAGCAGTAAGTAGGCTGTGGCACAAGGCCAGTGGACGGATAGTGCTTCATAGTAGACCAAGCTCGATAGCTGCAGTCGTTTAAGTGTGGCCAGTATCCAGTATTCGGAAGATAGTGGGTTCGAACCCCACTGTCGGCAGCCCTGAAGATGGTTTTCCGTGGTTTCCCATTTTCACACCAGGCAAATGCTGGGCTGTACTTTAATTAAGGCCACGGCCGCTTCATCCCCACTCCTGTCCCATCGTCGCCATAAGACCTATCGGTGTCGGTGTGACGTAAAGCAACTCGTAAAAAAAAAAAAAGCTTCATATTGGCCGTCTCATGTTTGTGATATTTGGAACATTATTCGAAATAGTATGCCGATAAAAATGTGTCAGTTTTGTAATAGTGTTCTCCTTCAGACTGCCCTCCTATCGACCCTCCAGATTACGATTAACCCGTTCAGCCAGAGATGGTTGAGGGTAATAAGCCGAAGTCGTCACATATTCTCCGTTTTTGAAATAGAGCTTACTGCATTTCCATAGATAAGTAAATTATATAATTTGACTAGTAATCTATGATAATTTCCTGTATCTAAAGAACATAAAACCATTGCCTACGATTTTCGAAACTGCACTTTGCAGTAATTTGTTAGTAATGGCATGACGAATATATTCCTCATGGCAATGGTTTAAAAATAAGGACCAGAGTTTGCCATTGGATGAGTCAGCAGGGCGTGACATATCGAGGAATTTAAACGCCACATGCAACCGGAACTTTAAAAATGGCGGAATGGTAAAAAATTATAACTCAGAAAAGGTTAGGGTATATTTTTCAGAAAAATCCTAAGATATTTATCAAATTCAATTAAATTTCACTTTCAAGTCCTCTTAAAGGAGCATTTCAAGCATGCGGCCCAGGGCGCTACCATGTCGAGCGCGCTACAACTGGGTGTGTCCATCATTTGTGCAAATCCAGCAGTCGATATACTTTTTGCACTCTATGAGAGTATTTTGAAGCCGAAGGAGGTGAAAGAAACTGAAGACCAAGCTAAGGGAAAAATGTTTGGGGCCTTTGAAAGATAATACGCAGCCTAATCTGTTAGAGGTACAGTCTCTGGGTAAAGTTATGTTACAGGGCTACAGCCTTGATGTAGAGACCGAGGAGAGAAATGGACATTTGCCATAGAGGGTAATTAAGGGTAGGTTATATTAGAGAATTCTAATGGTCTAAATTCATTGTGGACAGAGCCTCGGGAATGCGACATATCAAACACTCAGTCGTCATGATATTCTTGGAACCACGAAACAGACGGGAGTGAAATTTGGCATAAATGTTCTTCTTAGGTCGTAAGAAACAGCTAAGCAATTTTGAAAAATGACAACCCTGAGGGTTAAAAATAAGAAGGCATGACACAAAAGATGGACAATGGTTTGGAGCGATAGGCCGTGGGTTACCACCGAAGTTCATTTTTATACCGCATGATAGTGTTCACTGGTCACAAAATCTGTGATATTTGAATTTTTTACCACTTGGTATCTTTGATTGGTCACAGGCAGCCTTATTAGTACATTTTTCTGCCGATAGGTAGAGTGCAAAGCAATCGAAAACTTCAAAAGAAGGGAAATCATGGGCACCTCCACGTTGTGTTTCTCTGCATATACTTAAGACGCAAGGAAGAGTTTCTTTTAATTTATCTTAAATGCAAAAGAGAAACAAAATATTTCTTAACAAAATAACGGGTAATACATAGTTATAATTCGTATTTTTTGTGTCAACTGTTTCAAGATTCAAGATTCAAGATACCCGTCTCCCTTAATCTCGAAAATCATAGATTAGGGAGAGGGTATTATTTATTGTAATCGTTTCATAATTTCATAATTTGTGATACATGCCGTATACAAAATTAGGAGTAACTTAAATAACTATTGTGAATTGTGTTAATAATTGGTACATGCGATGAATGTTCATATAAAGCAGGTGCTTAGAAATTGAACAGAGAAAGAATAATGAATAATATAAACTGAATGTTGGAGTTACATTCATATATAGCATTGGCAGAAAAAAACAACAACATCTATTTATAGTGATATCTTTTCAGATTATCAAAGATAATATTGCCTTTGCAGGCTGTTAAGGAAAGAGAGAAAACAGAAATTATTACTTGACAATACATGAAACTAGTAGAACTACTGTAACGAGGTAGTTCCATGCTATCCCTTGTCAACTGTTTCAATGACATGTAATAATAATAATAATAATAATAATAATAATAATAATAATAATAATAATAATAATAATAATAATAATAATAATAATAATAATAATAATAATAATAATAATAATCTCTGCAAATAACCCCAGCTTCTATGGGTGGGGTTAACTTCCAATAAGTCATAGGGGAACCTGACCTCTTCAGAGCGCGACCCCAGGTGGCGGATAGGAGGTTCCAAGCACTTCTGCTGGGATGGTCTTAGGACCCGCGGACCAACAGGTAGCCCAATTCTTGGGGGCTTTAAAATACTGAGACACCCTCCCTCCAGGGTTATAAATATGGAGGGCGCTAATCTTAACGGTAGTGAAGGCGGAGGGAATGGATCTCGATACGATGGAACTAGCGGAAGAGACAGCTAAAAACACAAAATCCATTTCGCGTCTGACTTGTAACAAGCGGCTAAATGGTCAGCATCTGTTCACCAGAGGTGCGTTTGAAAATCTTTCCTCGGAGCTAACAACCTCAAGTAGAATTTTTAACGAACTTATTCCCTTAACCCATCAAACAATCAACTATGGATATCCACATTGTAAGAGACTTTGCCCCAGAGAGTAACCAAACTCCCATTTCCAAGGAAATGAAACGTGTGCATTCGGATTCTGGGGGCCCACAACATTGTGCAAAGGATGAGTCGTAGCATCCTGAAACCTGCCTTAAGCAACAATCATACAAAATTAGACACAGAAACATAAATTATTTGGATACTTTAATATGAAATCACTTTTAAAGACAGGAAAACTTAAAACAGTGACAGATTTACTAAGAGTTAAAAACATTTTGGTAACACTTCAAGAAACAAGATATACTGATGAAAATAATTTTGACTCAGAGGAATTCAGGATATTTAAGGGAAAACCAGGAAAGAGAGTTATGAAGAATTTGATACAGGTTTTATTGTAAACAATAATATACTAGATTCTATAATAGAGTTTAACTCTCCTAATGAAAGACTTCCCACGCTAACTTTTAAATCAACGAGTGAAGTCTATACTAATGTAAATGTGCATGCACCTACAAATGAAACGAAAACCAGAAAGAGCAAACAGAAACATTTTGGCAAGAAGTTTGAAACACCTTAACCCTTTACTGCATACTGTTGCCCTCAGTCAACATATAACTTTTCGCCTGTATAAATGGATTGTGGTCAGAGGTAGATTTAAGGCACACCTTAAACTGCACAGTCAATTAAACACACCATATACCAGTGATGCCTTTTTTTTCACGTAACATATGACAAAATAGCCCTACAACCAAAGGTACTCCTTCCACCCCGTCAATATCCACGCGTACCAACCACCGTTTATTTCACGTGGGCCCTCCCCATCACATTACCACAGGCTTCAGGAGTACCTCAAAGACATTACCGCCGACCTACGGTCGTGCAAGTATACTTGCGCCTTGCAATACGTACCCATGGCCAGTAGGCAGTAATGTTCGGTCTTTGAATGTTAAAAGCTTAGCCTCACCATCATCACGAGGTTGGTTCATTCCTCCCCGAACGGGGAGGCGGGCCACCAGCTGAACTGTGCAGCTCTTTGGCCAATAGAAAGGAATAGATATGTAGAAAAAACGGACAGTAGAGAAGTATCTGTAGTACATACATAAAGAAATACGTTGTAGCGTTGGCGCAGGGGACTGCGACCCCACAGGGCAAACCCACACCACATCCACCGGAGCAAACCCCTTCTGGGTCCACTTTATTGAGGGATGGATAGGTGTATCTCGGACGCGCAATGTCGAAAAGAAACTAGTTACAGTGGGTTACATAAGTATTTACATAAAGTGAGGTGGGACAGTATGTGGGTTCAAGTAAGGAGAAGGTTGGTAGTATTGGGACAGGAGGTAATGGAGAGTGGTGGTGATATTAGTGACGGAGGTAGCAAGGAGACGAAGAAGTTCCAGTATCGGGAAGGGCGGTATGGAAATTGGTTGTGGGGAAGCGAAATTATGGACTGCTTGCGGAGGAGGGGTGGGTGGCCGAGCGGATTGGAGAGGAGGAGAAGAGACATTGGGAGGAGGGCGGCCAGAATGAGGCAGGGAAAGCGAGTATTCCACACGATGGTGCCGACGACGGAGACGAAGCCCGGAGGTGACCAACTGATGGACGTCGTCATCACAAGGGAGCAGTAAAGTGGACCTTGGGTGTTGTTGATATGACATACGCGTTGGACCGGAATGCCTGCCGATTGAAGTTCGTGCATGATGTCTTGTTCCGTGGTGGCGGGTTCAACGCCGCGGACTACACAACTCGGTGATGGAAGAGGTTGTGGGGTCGTCGCCATGTTAGCTGCTTGTCCTACGGAAGCTGACTGAGCCGTAGTGTTGGCATCCGTGGAGGTGGCAGTCTGTTGCTGAGGGCTAGGGAGTGGAGCAGGAAGGAAGGTGGTGGAGGTAGACATAATAGGAGAAGAATGGCTGGTCTTGGTAAGGACGTGCGAAGTATTCATGGAATGGGAGCCAAAAGTAGTGATGGTGGGAGCTGTAGTGGGGGTAGTGGTGTGGGTAGACGTAATAGGGGTGGGAGACGGGGAGGACTGCTGTGACATACGAGATGAACGAGGTTTAACAGTGAGAGGGGGTCAGGAAGGTAGCGCAGGTCGTTTAGGAGACACTCGGGAGTAGGGATCACTTCATGGCGGCGGCCGGAGATTAGGGCGCCGTTGGTTACAAGAGCCTCCGCGTCCTTCAGCACACGGCAGAAGGCCAGAACGTCTGGGGAAGTTTGGCCCGAAGAGCGATCTTGAAGCCGGAGAACTTCAGAAATTGCGAATCCGGAATTGTCAATTTCATAGCAAATGATGTAGTCCTCGAGGGTAGTGACCACGCTCTTTATAAGACAAGTGTACATAGTGGAGCAGGAAGGCGACGGCCAACTAGGCGTCTGCCCGTTGAATTATTCTTGGGCCGGCTGAGGTAGCGAAGAGAGGAGGGCCACCCAGTCGCAAATATGATGAGGCGGGACGTAGTGTCGGTAGGATAAAAAACCTTAGCGTGAAAAATCATATACATACCCCATTATGGCAACCCACGTCATATGCGAGTGTTAAGCTACTAGCCACAGTTAAGAATTGCTGGTAGATCTAAAACACTGAACGTAAGTTGAACATTAACGCTTGAAATTTTCTTCACCAAACGAAAATGAAAAATAATTCATGCAGTAAAGGGTTAAAACAAGTTCCATTCAAGAACACAAAAATATTGTTTGGAGATTTTAATGCTCAAATCGGTAGAGAACGTTGTCATCGATCTACAGTAGGCATATTCCCTGCTCATCGAAGAACAAATGCTAATGGAGAAAGACTAATATTAGTCTATGCAGAGAACATAATATGGTACTAAAATCTACATTCTTTAAAAAACTTCCTAGAAAACAGACTACATGGGTCTCCCCCAAGTCCAATCTGTGGTGAGAAACAACTTGACCATGTTTCCATAAGTAGACAGTCTGCACCAAAGATACTTCGTGTAAAGGTTGCTAAGTGTGCCAGTTTGGATTCAGAACACTATCTGTCAATCATTAAATTCAAAATTAAACCAATAAGTAGAAAAAAGAATCAATATCAACCTAAAAAGTTTGACGTACAAAAATTAGACAAAGAAAATACTGTAGTTTCAAAATACTCTTGGAAAAAATGACACCTTAAACATGGGTACAACTTCAAAAGGACATTTTACAGACAGCAGAAGAAACTCTTCTTAGAAAGAAAAGAAAACATTCTTGGCGGAGAGCGACTGCTATTCCCGAAGCGACGCACTATTTTTTCCTCGGCCGGGTGACTATTCATCTCGATCTTATCACCTCGCCGAGCTCAAGAAAGCAAAATTGGCTGGTACCACGAAGGAGGTCGGCCATCCCATCATGCTCCTTACCTGCGTCGCTCGTTCTGTCTCTCTTGAGCTGACAGACGACACCATCGCCACCGCTCTCAGTCGATCCGGAGTCTCTTCTGCTCTTCGGCTTCTCAACAGCTCCAACTACCAACCGTCCGCCGATGTCCTGCTTTACTGCCGCACATCTTCTGATGTCTCTACCCTTCTGCAACATGGCGCCCGTATCGGTGATTTCGACTACTACGTAGAACCCACTTCGGAGAGTCTTCGTGCTCAGCTTCTGGATGGCGAATCGCCTTTGCCTATCACCACCGCTCGCCACACCGCGACTCCACCACTTCCCTACCCTTCACCCCCGCCAATCGTGTCCTGCACACCTACTATTAGTACTACTACTCTTACCACTGTCATCACCACTTTCGCCCATACCTCCTCCCCGTCCCTAGTTACTACGACTATGTCCCTCCTCTCTCATGACGTCAACTCTTCCTTTCCCTCCCTCCACTCATCTTACCCCAACTTTGAATACTGCACTTCCACCATCCACCGAGGGACGTACATCTCCAGCTGCGGTTCAGAACTTAGACACACCACCATCTAACGGCACTTCTACCTACAGCTGCGTAGTCTGTGGTGTGGACCCCAGCATAACTCCAGCTACCGTCATCCAGGACCTTCGCCGGACAGGGATTCCCGTGCAACGCGTCTTCCGGATATTCAACGAGGATGGTCCAACCTATCTAATAACCTACGCTGGAAGACACGGAACGCCTCATTACCAACGGAATCAACCTCCATGGCCGACACCATAGAATCGAACCCTCCCGCTCACCTCCTCGCACTTCTCCCCATCCTACACCACATCGTAGTCGTCCCCGGCCTGCCACACCTGCCTCCCCACCTCGTTTTTCACTTCCCCCTATCCACCCCCCTACCCCTAGTTTCTTCACACCCCCACCGTCCTTTGACATCCTTCGCCTCATCCTTACCTCCCTGATTCACTTCTCCTCCTTTTACCATACCATAGCCCTTCACTCCTTTCCCTCCAACTTAGACTAAAACCATTACGCTTATTGTCATTGCTATTTGTAGTTATGTCTTGTTATTCTTAATAAAGCATTTCATATTAATTAGCCCAGAGGTCGCATTCCCTCCCCCCTCTTCTCCGTATTTCAACACAGCTTCACCCCT
This sequence comes from Anabrus simplex, assembly GCF_040414725.1. Taxonomy (NCBI): domain Eukaryota; kingdom Metazoa; phylum Arthropoda; class Insecta; order Orthoptera; family Tettigoniidae; genus Anabrus; species Anabrus simplex. The sequence continues at coordinate 216,946,298 of NC_090265.1, read as the reverse complement.
TTCCTTCCTTGAACGCTTCTCCTCACCCCGTCACCTCTCCTGGCCAAAAAGAGGGCGTAATCCTCTATGTGGCCCGCCCCACCCCTTCAGGGTGGGGAATGAAAACTTTTCGCATGCACGCACACATTCTTGGCGCAATGATGAGTGTGATCTGTTAATTCTAAAAAGACAACGAGCTTGGAACATATGGAATGCAAACAAAAAATGATAAAAATAGAAGCAACTTCATAAAAGCCAGGAAACTTGCATCAAAAGGCCTCATAAAGACCAAAGTACAACATATGAAAGACCAACTAACAGCAATGTAATTGGACTTCAAACAGAACAACTCTAGATAATTTTATAAACCATTTAAAGAGAACATAAAGGAATACACACCACCGAGTTTAAATTTCAGAGATCCAAAAGCACAGAAGTTGGTTATAATAACACAGAAAATTGTAGGATACTTGCATAAAACTTCGAAGAACTATATAACAGCGATCCACCAGAAGAGAAATTTAATTTTGATAATACAACAATATAACCAAACTCAAAACCACCAACAAAAGAGGAAATCAAGGAATCATAAAGGAACCTAAAAATAATAAAGTACCTGGGGAAGATAATATAGCTGCTGAATTGTGGAAATACTCTGTTAATGACAACATGATACAATGTTTATCAGAAATCATTGAAGAAATCTGGACAATAGGCACTTTACCAGCAGGATGGACATTAAGATTAATATATCCACTACACAAAAAGGGGAATAAATCAGACACTAATGACTATAGGGGAATTTCCGTTTTACTAATTACGTATAAGATTTTGTCCAAGGCACTCTTAAAAAGAGCTGAAGAAATACTAGACCCACAATTAGGAAAGTATAGCAGGATTTAGAAAGGGAAAGTCATGTTCAGAACAAACAATCTAAAGAACATAATAGCTATGAGGAAGATCATAAACTCTAAATTTGTAATCACCTTTGTAGACGTTAAAAAGGCCTATGATTCAATTGATAGAAAAACTCTATTTGAAATTTTAAAGGAATTTGGACTTGATAATAAAGCAATTGAAATAATTAAAGCAGCATTAACAAACACAACACACAAAGTAAAATTTTTGAGTGAACTCTCAAAACCATTTGAAATAAGATCAGGCGTACGACAGGGAGATGGTTTGTTACCTCTACTCTTCAATTGTGCATTAGAGAAGGCAGATCGAGAATGGATGAAAGCCATCAATACTAAAGGTGTTATGAATAAATCCAAATAAAATCATTATAGATTGTTTAACTTTCGCAGATGACATGGCGTTAATTACAGACTCAATAGAAAATGCTCAAGAACAAATACGAGAATTACAGAAACAAGCGGCCAAAATAGGATTGCAAATATCATTTGAAAAAACAAAGTTCATGACAAACATCATTAATGCCCCTCAAAATATCACAATTAACAATATCCCAGACAGATTGCTTTAAATACCTGGGAGAATGTATAACAAACAATACAAAAGAAAAGGTAGCTATAGATATAAGAGTAAACAAAATGGAAAGGATGTTTCACATGCCAAAACATATATATAATAAAAAATCTCTATCCTGGAACTTGAGATTAAGACATTATCAAACAGTGGCCCAGCCAGAAATTTTATATGCAGCAGAAACTATTAAACTTACAAGAATTGGGGATCTTGAAAAATTAGAAAAAAGTTGAAAGAAGAATTTTGAGAAAAATACTGGGACCTCTAAGAAACAACAATGCCTAATTTACACTACGAGCTATATTTAAAAGTTGAAAAACTGACAACTGTAATGAGGAAAAGGACTCCAGTTTTTTGGACACATTAATAGAATGAATAACAATAGACTAAGTAAACAATTATTGCACAGTTACAAACCCAAGCCAACGTGGTTCAGTGAAATAGAAAATTATATGAAAAACGGTGAAATTAAAATAGATACGATAGAAAACAGAACACGTTTCAGAGAAGTAACACGATAGGCAGGATTTCAGGAGAGAGAGAAATTAACAACTAGAAGAAAATTGACTCAAGGGGAAAAGGAACAACATTCTCAGAAAATGAAGGAAGTCTGGAAACGAAAAAAGGTTAATGCAAAGAAAAGTAACCAAAATTGATTTATCGTACCCTCAAAAAGGTTATTCGAATAATAATAATAATAATAATAATAATAATAATAATAATAATAATAATAATAATAATAATAATAATAATAATAATAATAATAATAACGTGCATGCTAAAAAGCCTCTTGTTTGTGCTAACCAACCAAAAAGTTAATGTTATTATCTCTGACAAGTTAACATCAGAACATTAGAATAAGCATAGGGAAATCATCTTCCGCATGTTCTTCACACCCTCAGATGCCACCGAACTCAGTCGAGATCAAATCCGCTAACTTGCAAATAGAAGGCCAATAACCGGCCGAGTGCTTCATCGAATCCGGCAATTAAATAACTTAAAACTCTCAGCCTGTTATCTGAATCGTTATTGAACGTTATGACAGCCGCTACAGTTCTGACGATTTGTTAGACATTCTAAACACCTTCGATTAAGTGGAACACGTTTTGTTTGCCGAAACAGCACCTAGGTCAACTAGTACTAGAACTTAGTACTTCTGGTTTCATGCAGGGTACTTAGGGAGCCGTTCAAGTATTAAGTAACACATCCTGATAGGGAGATGTCAGTGTCTGTTACGTAACACGAATGGGGAGCCCCCAGAGACAGTATAGGAGCAGAATCGGGTCTGGCCAATAAGCAAGGGAAGAGTTTCTTTTTTTACCCAACTTCCTACCATAGTGTTCCAAAATGTGCATGAGAATGCGGAAAGACAAATCCAGTTATCGAACCCAAACTATACTAATAAAGGGAAGTGTAACAATGTATAATAAAAATGAAATAGATAATTCCAGCAACTCTAGAAACTTAAAACTTGCTACCAGAGAACTTGATTTGCCCAAGACTATTTAAAAATTCGAAAATTCCAAACACTCCTCGAGGGGCCCAGCTGGGGAAAGTGGGGTTGAAATAGGGGCTCAGAAACTAAACAGGAGTGATTATCTCCAAATAAGTCCAATTTGTGCCCCAGCTCTCTTAGTCACTTTTGTTAGGTGATTATCGATTTTCTTGTCCTAATTATGAAAGTGGTTTAACTCATTAATAGCATTTAAATGGCTACAATATGTGAATTCTGTATATGTTTGTACTGAAACTGATCCTGCATCTCTTCCTCGTGCTTTCCGGACATTCATCTTGTTTATATGGTGTTCGCTTTTTGACAAATGTATTTCTATTTTCTGACATCTATTGTTTTAACTGCGGTGAGTATGTACATAGTGAGTGAGAAATGATATCTAAATCACCTTTAACTCTTCTTGAGTGATTGTGACAGTAAATTAAATGTGTGTCCCCTACATTCTGATCATTCCCTGATTAAATGAATAAAATTCACGAAACTGCCAACTGGTGGCATCATGGCATGCTTGAGGCAAACAGCTGAGTGCATCAGGAATCTGGGCATATTGTGTGTCCTTAAAAACATGTTTGTGTTTCAGCACTTCATTTCTAGAAAGTGATCCCTTGACACACTTCATCGAGTACCTTAATAGAGTTCCAGCTACTCCCGCCGATAACCCTCGATTTGGTAACACTCCATCACAGGTGAAATACAGTACTAACAGAGTTAATAAGAGAAAATATGAGTCGGTTAGTTCCGAAACTCAACATGTCCACTATAATACAAAAATGAGATATTTTATGTTTCATAATCTTTGGGGCTATCTATTTAATACGTGATCATGTTTTGTTCCATAACTCGCACTATTTTTTTTAGATATTAAACCTTAAAATGTCAGTTCTGTTCCAAAACTGAGTATGTCCACGACACGTTCTGTTTCATAAATTGGCATGTCCAAAGTAACCCGATAACAGAAGGAATGTTGTTATTGTAAGAAAGGTTTGGTGTTGATAATGCGTAGTTTAATGCATCGACAATGACTTCTACAATATTTCATTTTAAAAACTACCATAGTATTAGACTAGCCTGTGGTTAAACTTAAACGAGGTGTTACTCGTCCAAGAAAGCTCGAGGCACGTACTGAAAATGTGAGGAAGTTCATTGAATCTTTGATTTCTATTTAGTCATACTACTGTCGCAGTAAATATAAGATGCAGTATCTGTCAAGTGATTTGACTATTAACAACTATGGCGTATTTATAATACAAGACAAAATACTGAACTGAGAGTCAAATATAATTTCTTTCATCACACTTTTACGACCTAGTACAACGTAAGTTTCCATACATCGACAACAGCAAATGTTCAAAGTGTTTTGAGCAAGAAGAATGTATTAAGAAAGCAAAATTGACAGGAATATAGCACTGAAATATAAGTTGATAGCTAAACTTGGTTATCACAAACTACACACAAAGGCATTTTACAAAGTCTTGCGAACACTGAATGAGGCTGAAATTACTTACTCCTTTGACGGTCAGAAGAACGCTGTGCTGCCAAAGCTTCCCGAACAAATTACCTACTATGGTCGCCAGCTTTACATGCATAATTTTACAACATGCGAAGGAACATCTACGACAGTTCAATCGAAAGAAAACACATTTATTTATTGCTAGACAGAAAGTTATTGTTTTAAATGCTCCAACGAAATAGCTTTTTGTGTTCATCTTCCCTGAAACTGTGCAGACTATTCGCCTTTCTGCCGGTGGTTGCGAGGAGCAAAACAAAAAATCAAATTATGTATCTAAAATATTTTGTTTTTAAACTACTGTGGTATTAGACTAGCCTGAGGTTAAACTTAAAATCATGAAACAATCCAAACAATTTTCGTACGGTATCAAAATTATCACATTACAAGCATTTATCAAAATCACTTCCGAAGAAACCAAACTGCATCCATCCAGATTCGTTTTCAGTTGTAATGATCGTGGGATGCATATATCATAGTCGTCAAATAAGTGCTATCTTGAACTTAACGTGAAAATAAGCATGTTTAGTGGTATTAAGTCGGCAACTTCCCTCATAATCCATTCCAAACCACACTGTGTCCATTATAATTTGTTCCAGTAATTCAGGAATTTACACCAAATTTACATCATACAAAGGAACAAAATTATAGTAACCATTCAAGCCGAAGCAACATATTTCACAAACCTGGGGGGAGCCGATAGGTGTTTGCAGAAGAGTCAGGAATTTACACCAAATATTTAGTGAACGACCTCCCGAAGGTATCACCACCTTGACGAAGGCAAAATATATTTTCCCTGGTGTTTATTGGAGGCTTGCGTGGTCAAATAATCCTTAGAGCTATGCCGGCGGGATCATCTGCTCCTGGTAGGGCCACCCAAGCCGGACAGGTCTAAGGTGATGATCCAGACTAAGAGTGATACCCTGGTCCTCCAGGTTGGGGGTTGAGCGTAGGGTTAACTCCCCTACCTTGTAAAAACACAACTGTTACGGATACCTTAAGAATGAATAAAGCAGGTTGGAGAAGAAAAGCTGAGGACCGAGATGAATGGAGGCAGGTGATAAAGGAGGCCAAGGACCTACAAGGACTGTAGCGCCGACCAGTAAAGTAAAATAAAGTATTTAGTGAACGAATACGGCTTGGTATTTTATCTGAAGTTAAAAAAGTCAATGGCGTTTTAAATTTACTTAAAAAGCATTCTAGTAGTGATGGGAATCTAATCCAGATCTCAGCTTCTACAAAGAAATGGAAAATTCCGGACAACTGAACTTCTAAGAGCAGAAAGAAACAGAAGGAGGAAGATGAGCCAGTGATTGACTGCAATGCTATTTGAAAGTGTTCTCCAGGAAGACATTATTAATTGACTCTTAATGTTGAAGTAATCATTGAAGATGAACATTTTCCCACATATCATAGTCGTCAAATAAGAGCTATCTTGAACTTAACGTGAAAATAAGAACGTTTAGTGGTATTAAGTCGCCAACTTCCCTCATAATCCATTCCAAACCACATTGTGTCCATTGTAGTTTGTACCCGTACTGAACATGTCCACTTGTACCTCTGTATTTCCTACAAACTTTTATTATTATTTAACTGTAGTGAAATCCGACATCATTGCGATTGTTGTTTCAATCGTAACAATTGAGTTTATCATATTGCACATTCTCATAGGTTTAATCCTGATATTGACACTGATAACAGCTTAACGTTTTTTCTCAATTCGCTTTAACATGGACATGTTGAGATTTGGAACTAACCAACTCATTTTGTTTTTCTACTGAATTGTGTTTAGTTTGCAACCACAGGCCAAAACTCTAAGTCTTAATTTGGAGAGAATCCGTTGTCCGGTTTATAACAATTCATCACTTTCTTACTGTCACTCCCTAATACAGTATTACCTCATGAGTAAGAGATTTTATCCATGGGGGAGTGACATATTCATGTTAAATACCTACAGATGCTTATAAGCAGTAAAATATTATAGAATTGTCTTGTCTTTTCGAAAAGTATTCTGTATGCAAAGAAAACATTAGTTCGTTACTTTCAAGACTATGCTGTGAAAGTCAGAAGATGGAATACAGTGACGGCAGAATGCAAAATATAAAGCAAAGAAAGACTCATCTGAATGATTGAAAAACAAGTACGAAGTAATAACAATTATAATGGTAAACATCTTCATGCTATTTCATGAATTAATGAGTAAATTCATATGTCATGTTGGAAAGATCGTCCACCAGTTTGGTGCCATGTCCTACTTAAAATTCATACTACAGCCAAATTAAGTTGTCACGTGTTCACTTCAGTGAAAATTTTCAATTGCAAATATGCTGAAAAAGTCCAGTCTTTCCACTTTTGAGGCTCCAGGCAACAAGTAACACTTCTCACGGTTGTAATATACTTAAAGCATGACGAATAGAATACCTAGTGGGATCATTCACTGAGTTCAAGTGCGCTGCGAGTTGTTTAGACTTACCGATAATAATACAGTCAGAGAGTTGTAAATAATATTCTCAGTCCTCACGAAAAAATATCTTTGGACGCAAGAACACAAGAGATAAAATGGAACATTACGAAAACCGAAAGCAACATTGTGCTTTACATTCTTAAAAATACCTTTTTAAACAGAGCACATAAAACATTAAACGTTCCGTGTTCTTAATCTGCCCCTATAGGAAATTAATCCTAGCTTTGACTAAGGAAAGATACATTTAGCTCGCATTAAATTACAAGTTTCTTTCTTTAGTGCCTTTTGAGATACACTATTGGCTTTTGGGTATGGCCGTGAATTTGACTACAACTAGGCTAAACTGAACCCTTACCGCTCACTGTTGCCACCACTGCTTCACTCACTTCGTGGTTCTTGTTCCTTATCATCTTGATTCTGTCTTCATTTCTTTTCTTACTGGGTGCCTTCGCGATTTCACCGCAGTGGATAGGTATTTCGGTAAATTTGAAAAAATATGAGGCACCGCTCCTGGTTTCAATGTACACCTCACACGAGGAAGTTCAATGTTTTACCATTCACAAAGAAACTGTCCGCCTTTATAAGTTAATTAAGTCTGCCAAAAAACGCTGGTCACATATTCTGCTTTTGGCTGGCAACTGCTTATCTTTCCGCGGAATAACTCTCGTCCACTTAGCAAACAGATTATTTTCTTTTGGTGGTACAAAAACGTCGCCTACCATCGGGCTTTCTTCCATAACCCGATTTACAACCAGGAACGAAACAGTACGAATTTTTCTCGAAATAATACAAAACAAGTTGATTGCACACACAAAGCACTGGACAGATATGAATGCAGACTTTCGGAAAATACCAAAGCGAACAAATTCCCTCGATAGGCGTTACAATTGTTATCAGGACTTAACTTCGTCAACAATTTAGCGCACGTGTTGTTGGAGCTGGTTCTTTGCGACTGCAGCGCCACACTCCGGCGCGGCCACCAACGACGATGTTAAGAGAGCTGAGATATTAAACTAGGTATTCTATTCGTCATGCTTAAAGGTATCACCTGAAGTTAGGACATCCTTTCCATTCTGTACGATATCCGAGAGTCTTTGCCATGATGATGTTGCCATATGCGTTCAGCTGGTCACCGAGTTGAAAAAGAATATGCTTAATGTCGGAACAGTCACTCGCTGCCGGAATACAGTTGTTTCGAATAAAAGCCACACCAAAAGCCACACGATAAAGGCCAGAGAGAGGGCGTTACCCTCTACGCGGCCCGCCCCATCCCTTCAGGGTGGAGAATGAAAGCATTTGAAGTACACGATAAATAAATCGTGATCATAGCCACGAGACTTCCAGTTTTGTGTATAATACGAATCACATGGACGTGGCTACTCTTTTTAAAAATGCCCACATGCATTGGCTGGGATTCAAGCCTCCAGTGACTATGCCACTCGGTTATCACTCTCCCTCGCAAACTTAATACCGTCAGTGTCCAAAGAGGATAAGGGTTAACCAAAGGAGAGGAGATGGGATAGACAAGGTGAGGAGTCCAATACGAATACAAGTGGAAGCAATATTGAACTCATCTAGGGGGTCCGTGTTGTTAACCACGCTCCAAGGAAGAGGGTCTCTTTCCACTTACTAAAGGTAGGAGATACCGTGGATGTAACCATCTACAGAGGAACAATAGACCGAATAAAATGGTTACTGATCAGGAAAAAAAAACAATGAAAATATCTGACCTATAATCTACAAGAAAATATTAAATAAAAAGTACATTAGTCATTGAATTACCTGCTGCAGGAGTCTTAAGGTAAGGTGTGTGTATGTTGGTTATTCAGCCCGAAGGCTGGTTGATCCTCCACAGCTCCATCAACAACTGTCCTAGATAGCCTACGCGTCACTGAAGAGACGTACTCGGGAAATGAGGAGTGAAGTAGTTTCCCGTTGCTCTCCTCACTGAGCCAGACGTTGCTATTACATATCAGTCTGCCAAGCCCGCTGAAAAGCATGCACCAACTGACCCTACGAGTGATATTTTTACACCCATTATAACAGGGACTGGCTGCATAAGGCACTCTACCCCTACACCGCGGGGCCGGCTTCTTCCACTCCGGTAGTCAGGAAAGTGAGTTGATACTCTATGTCATAATTTACTGTCATGGAAACTCGAAGGTTTGTACCTTTACTACGAGCAAACATCTAATATCCCAATTTTCAATTCTGATTTAGCCGGTTGTACTCGTAGCAAACCAGGAGCAACTTTCAATTATATTAATGAAATCCTAGACTTTCCCCAACAAAACAACATAAATGTCAAGAATGCATTGGAAGAACTGGAAGAACATGTACTGTATATATGCCGATACTTAATACAAAAGTGCTTCAGTTTAGGGCTTCGTGTTATATTAGCAGCGTGGACAGGAATAGCCACCATTTGGCTTCCCAACAGAAGTTCAGTACACTCTACATTCAAAATAGTCAGAGAGCTATTATCCTTCGAGATGATTTAACTCCATCAGATAAAACACTTCCATTCTCTTTTAAGTGGCACTCATTTCCAATTCGCTTGGCGTTTTCTATCACGATCAATAAAGTTCATGGGGAAACACTGGAACATTTCAATTTACTTCAACCAATTTTCAGCCATGGCATATGTTGTAATGTCAATAGTGTGAACTTTTGACGTCCTTAAAGTTGCAATACTGCAAAAAGGTAATTTTACAAAGAATGTCTTCTATATGGAAAACCTTCACTAAATATTCACCCCATTGATCGTCATGTTTTGACGGGTTTCAGTTAATTTTAATTTCGTTTCAATATTATTCTTTGTTTTTTATTTTGTTGTCTAATTTATGCTTTAATTTCATTACGTTGCTACTCTATTGTAAGGAGGTTTTGACGCAGGAAATTCTCCCAGTTACAATATATTTGTTAATAATATTCTGCGGTCTACTGTAAGAACGCAGTTGAAATCTAAGGCACTGTGATATGAAAGCGTGAGATGTGTGTTGTGGATCTGGTGCTCTAAACAACACTTGCATACTCTTGGTCTTATAATAGCATTCTACAAACGAGCACACGCATTTGCCTTTCTGTGAATAGTTCCAGATCTAAGAAAGTTTGTTGTCAGGAGTGATTACGCCCATTAAACAGATGACAAGGGTGTGGGAGACTCTTTACTAACGAAAACTTCCATACTTTAATTCGATAAATTAAAGGAACATCAACGCTAAATAGCACTCAAGTTGCAGCTAAATGCCATTTAGCCCACAAACAGCTCATTACTGGAGGAGAGATAATTAGAGTAGCAGGAGAACGTGCTATAAATCCTGTGTAACAAAGTTTGGCAACATCTGGCGTATCCGTCACAATTAGGTTTACTGCTTACAATGAAAATATATGGTCTCGGTTTCATCAGGAACGAGCTGATACTGTGCACCCTGGCGCTACTAATGCTCTACTTGCAGTGTGAAATATTGAGTATATTATGGAACTGAGATTTATTATCCTCTGAGAAATGAAACGTGAAAGGTTAGAAAGGACTAACGCTGTTGCAAAAGTGTCATTAAGGAATGACTGCTGAACGGACGGGTGTTCCCCAGTCAGAATACCTGAAGATACCAGAGTACGAATGGTCTTGGTGTCCAGTTCCTCACTCCTATCACTTGGATTTCTTGACCTGGTTCACTGTCTCTTACAACAGACGGCTCCAATGGTGGTCCATAGAGACTGAGTGAACCGCGCTCTGACCCTCGGCTCAGAATTTTATTTATTGTACAGCTTTCAATGCCGGGAGTGTCTGAAGATATGTTCAGCTCGCCTGGTGCAGATCTTTCTATTTGACGCCCATGGGCGTAGTAAAACAGGACGGATAATGTAAGCTACAACAGTGACGATTTATTTACTTTATAATTTGATAACAGCCCTAGACACTTGAAACTATTCGTTGAATATGTTTTTCCTGTGATGGGAATTAGCCACACCTTCCAAACAATGTACGTCCAGGTAGAGTTATGGACGCACTCTTTGTAGGAAGCACAACAATTTCAATATTTTAAAAAGTAATTTTAAGCATGCACCCAATTCTAGAGGCAAGGAAATTATTACAAGAAGCAAACATATTGACTTTGTGGCAGGAAATGTGTCTGTTAACGACAGTTCTGGTTCTTATGAAAGCAATATTACTGGAGTGATTTCTGATACTCGTCTCCTCCAAGATCTAAAAAATAATCACTTTGTTTGGCCGAAAATTAAAATTGACCATAGATACTGGTTGATCAGTCAATATTATAAACCCTACAACCTTTCGTTCTTTGGGCGACATTGCCTTCCAGAAAACTAAGAAACTACTATTTTCTCACCAGTGTGATTGTGAACTTAAGATACTGCGAAAAGTCTCCACCCCGGTAACCTACAACCTCCGTTCTGCTGTAGCTAAGTTCTACGGTGTGGACAAATACGGGCGACAGGTCCCAGTCTTCTAGTAGTAGAAGTAGTAGTTTGGCCCTGAAAAGGGTCTTTGGATGGTGAAGCCATGTTCATTAATATTGTATCTTAACCAGGAGAGAAATATGTCTAGGCCCGGTTTCATCAACACATGTTAGTACTTAACAAGGTGTTAAATCACTTTAACATACGATTTAAGAAAATTTGCGTTTCATCAACAACTGTTAACATTAACAAATGTTAAACTGCGTATTAAAGTTAACATCAGCCATTTCCAATGTTAAATGGCTAACATTAGCATTTAGCAATCTGTTCCAAAATGGCTGCTGTGAATCTCGCTTTCGATGCGGAATTGCTCTATTTAGATCTTTTACAAAACAATCCTGATCGAAGAAGAGTTCAGCGACGTAATGACTTTTGAAAATTTGACGGATGCGGAATTCTTCATAGATACAGGTTATCGAAAATAGTCGTTGCTAAGGTTGTTGACGAAATTCGAGTGAGGTTAGAATATCCTACGAAGAGAAACTTAACCTCTTTCTCCAATGTTGCAGGTACAGATAATATTACGATTTTTTGCTACTGGTTATTTTCACATAATGGTCGGAGACAATGCTGGAATTTCTAAAGCCACTGTTAGTAGAGTTGTTTGACGAGTGTCTGAAGCAATAGCGTCCATGAGGAGGAGGCATATAACATTACATTCCCTTCAATAGAAGAGCGTTAGCAAATTATCCGCTTCTCTGAAATAAGCCGTTTTCCTAGTGTTTGTTCTAGGTGCAATAGATTACACACATGAAAGAATCCAATCACCTGGAGGCAATTGGGCCGAAATATATCGTAATCGGAGGGGATATTTCTCTGATAATGTTCAGGTGATTAATGAGTCTAACCTCCAAATCAGGGATATATTTGCTAGGTGGTCTGGTTCTGCCCACGACAATACAATATTTAATAACTCCCATATCAGAGCACAGTTTGAAGTTGGACAATTAACGCAGTGATTTTGTTAGGTGACAGTGGATACCCGCTAAAATAGCATCTGTTAACCGCATTGAAACCATCGCGGACTTTCTCCCACGCCTCGTCCTTTTGTTTTATCGTCAAGCCATCCGTGCGCTTGCACTCAATAACTTATATACATTTACTAACTAATTCAATTAACAACTCTTTTTCGAAGGAGGAAAAATTAGAACTACGATTCCGTTTCACTTCTCGCGCCATATTTTACAGCTGTACGCAAACAAAAGCGCATCAGAGCGCGCTGTAAAACAGCATGTTCGTACCACTGCCTCCTTGATTCGCACCAGTTCGCAATATTGGGAGAGTTAACAGTCGATTAGTTAACATTTCACAAGAAAAGTTTGATGAAACGCAAGAAACCTAGCAAGATGTTAAAATTTTAACTCCGTATTAACTAACTACTCGTTAGTATATATTTAACATGTGTTGATGAAACCGGGCCGTAGTCGCCTGTTTGCTGTTGCTCGCTTAGCACCACCCGAGGGTCCATGGATCCATGTTTTCGACGCCAAGGATCAAGATACTTTTAGATCTGCAGCGTGGAGATTAGAGTATCGCCCTGACCTATGTTTCATGTTTAGAAACTAAGATGATAAATCTTTATCAATCATCCGCAAAGTGCTCACCGACTTTCCTCATAGCCAACACCGGCCAGTCCGCTACGAGCTGGGCATCCAGATTCCTCTAGTTTCAACTACCTCACGACCACGCTGGAACTTCAATAAAGCTAACTGGTCTGCCTTTACAGAGGACCACAGCAAGTGTTTGAGAAGGATACCACCAACAAGGATATGAAAGATTCGTGGGGAGTTGTGATATTTACAGCAAAGAAACACATCCCTAGGGGCTTCCGTAGAGAGTACATCCCTGGATGGAGTGAGGAAACATATAATCTTTATCAACAATACATAGATAAGTGGTGATCACGAAATTGCAGATCAGCTTTTACATAGCTTAGATTCTGCAAGAGGACAAAAGTGGATTTCGAAAGTTGAAACTCTTTACTTTAGAAACTCCAGTCGTGAAGCTGGGTCCCTTCTCAGAAAGCTGGGGGATTGTAAACCCATTACACGACTGAGTTCAGAAATTCACCCAAACAAAATTGCGTCTCATATAATCATGAATTCCAAAAGTAGCAAGGATAAAGTATTTACGAAACGCATAAGGAAGGATCTGAAAATTCTGAAAGATAGTGTCCCAGATATATCGGAGTACTCCAGACCATATATTGCGAATGAGATAACTACTGCAATTGCTGATATCAAGCCAGGAAAATCACCAGGTGTGGATGGTATTCACCCAGAATTTATTATTCATTGTGGGTATGGAGTTAGAGTGTGGCTGTCCATCTTCTTCACGAACATCCTACAGAGTGGGCAATTGCCAAATTTATTCAAACAAACAAAAATCATAGCCATCTTGAATAAAGGCAAAGCGAACTATAAACCAGACATCTATCACCCTATTTCCCTGCTTAGTGTGACATATAAATTACTAGAAAGTCTCTTTCTCACTAGAATTGGCCCAGAGATACTCAAGAAAATCCCAATGGAGCAGGCAGGATTCAGACCGCACAGAAGCACTACAGACCATATAATGTCTCTTACAACTTATACTGTATAGACGCAGCCTATCAGAGAAAGCTTAATACATCGGTGGCTTTTATTGATCTGACAGCAGCCTCTGATACAGTCTGGAAGGATGGACTACTCTTCAAGTTTCTGAAAGTGATACCATGCAGGAGACTGCCCGGCTCTTGAATAACATGCTAAGCCAAATGCTTTTCTAAGTACGTATGGGGAATACTGTGAGCACCAAAGGATCACTAAATAATGGACTTCCTCAAGGTTCTGTTCTTGCTCCAATCTTATTTTAGCTTATATATCTCAGATATGCCTGAAACATTTTCAAGAAAATTTGGATATGCTGATGATTGGGCGATTGCTAGCAGAGATACGACATTCGAGAAATCCGAGATGATACTAACGGACGGCCTTAAAGAGTTTATAGAGTAATTTAAGTTCTGGGGGCTTGTATCTAATGCCAACAAGACATAAGTATGTTGTTTCTATCTAAACAGCCAGATGGCTAATAAACAATTGCAGGTGTACATTGGAAATCAATTATTGAAACATAGGAGATTCCCTAAATATCCAGGAGTCGCTTAGATAGAACACTCTCCTTTAGACAAAGCCCCTTCATAACATCCAATCCAAAGTAAGAACTCGCAACAATATAATCCAAAAATTATGTGTTACAATTTGGGTTCAACGGCAACTTTACTTCGAAGCATAGCTTTGGGACTTGTGTTTTCGACTGCTCTTGTTTGGGTGAATAGCGCTTACACCAACCTCATAGATACGCTGCTCAACACCACGATGCGTCTCATCACCGGCATAATGTTCACACCCGCAAACTGTCTACCTATACTCAGCCATATCTGCCCACCACATCTTCGACGTAAAAACGCTCTCCTCATGGAGTTCAAGAAAGTAATGAATAATCCCCAGTTACCAATACATGGCGATATCGCTGATGTCCATCTGAATCTCATAAGGTCTGAAAATCCACCAGTAAGAACTGCAGTAGACTTGAAGGATACCGACTTCAATATAACTAAAGAATGACAGGAAGTCACGCCTGGGTCAACTCTGCCACAAATTGGTTCGTTGCTGCCACCTGCATTTGTGCTTCCTCGGTAAAACCTGGTCTAGTCTAAACAGAATACGATAGGGCCGCGATAATTGCGCATATTCCCACTACAAATGAAAAAGAACTGCTAAAGCTAACTGCGACTGTGGTGCCTTGAAGCAGACCATCAAACATACTTTCACCGTGTGCCTAAAAAAGAAAGTACAGTAGCGGCATCACTGATTTTGCTTGTGAGTTTCCAGAGACCATTAGTTACATAAACAACCTGGACATAAAGATATATCTTGCTTTCCCAAATCATGTATGTGTGTATGTATTGTAACCGTAAAGCCATACCCTTAATAAACAAATATGGTCTGGAGGGAGGTAGGGCACGATTGCTTGGTTTCGAAACGGTACAAGACCTCGAGCTGATCAAAATTTTGTGCTCTGTTTCTCAATAAGTTTTGATGGTACCGGTGAATATATTTGTGGTCAAATTAAACTACACATTGGCACCAGTGTTTCATCAGTTGCGCACGTGCATGAGAGACCCCTTCCATCTTAGATTTAAACTTGCAAAGGCACGCAAACGTTTACAAGCTAGGGACGTCTTGAAACGATTATCTCGAATTGGCCTTACCTTGAACAAGGAAAAGTGCATATTCTGCGCTGATAAGCTTTCTCTATTCGGCTATTATTTTTCGAAAAAGGGACTAAGCGCTGATCCTAGAAAAAACTGGAACTATCTGCAACTTCTCAGAACGTAAAAACGTGTCAGAAGTTCGGAATTTCATAGGAACTGTTGCATAATGTTCTCGTTGTCTTCCTAAACTGTTAACATTTTCGCAAGCACATTCAGAAGGGCGTATCTTGTACTTGGGTTCCTAATAAACGAAGGTCCTTTAAGCTGTAGAAGTCTAAACTGAGCGAGAACCTTACTAAAAGTACTTCGACGGTAACCGTCCCTCACAACTTGTGTTTGATGAGGGACCTGAGGTTCTGGGTACTACTTTGGTACAACGAAGTGATTCAGTCAGCAGTATGTAAAGATTGTTGGTTACAAGGATAATGTCCAGATAGGGGAGCTGACTAAAACTAAAGAAGTATTAATATTTTCAACAATGATAACAATGACTTTTACAATAAGATACAAAAGTTGAAAACTAGAAAAGCGTCTGGAACTGATATTTCTGGGGATATACTAAAGACAATGAGTTGGGATATAGTTCCATATCTGAAGTACTTATTTGATTACTGTTCGTATGAAGGAGCTATACCAAATGAATGGAGAGTTGCCCCTGTGTATAAAGGAAAGCGTGATAGACATAAATTTGAAATTTACAGGCCAGTCAGTTTGACATGCATTGCATGTAAACTTTGGAAAAGCATTATTTCTGATTATATTAGACATGGTTGCGAAATTAATAACTGGTTCGATGGAAGGCAGTTCGGGTTTAGGAAAGGTTATTCCACTGAAGCTCCACTTGTAAGATTCTAGCAAGATATAGCAGATATCTTGGATTTAGGTATCGCGAATGATCTGTCTAAGGCATTTGGTAGGGTGGATCATGGGAGACTACTGGCAAAATGAGTGAAATCGGACTGGACAAAAGAGTGACTGAATGGGTTGCTATATTTATAGAAAATAGATCTCAGAGATTTAGAGTTGGCGAAGCTCTACCTGACACTATAATAATGAAGAGGGGAAATCTTCAAGGCAGTATTAATGGACCTTTATGTTTTCTTATATTTATAAATGATATGAGTAAACAAGTTGATATGTTTTACGGGTGTTAATTGAAAGCGTGTTTATTACAAGACTAGCTGATCGTGATTTTTATTTACGTCTCGTGTACATACAATACAATAATCTACTGTCAACTGTTTCGTCATTATCTATATCAACTGTCAACATACAAAAGTAAAATTCTCTAATTTGTACATGGTCATAATCTTCAACATCCTCCCCACCCTGGTCGGTCGATTTCTAAGGGAACGACCAGCTGCACTGGTCTTGTGACCATTGAGCGATCCGGGAGCTGAAGAATGACTGTTCGGATTCTGTCATCTCGTCCTCGGTGCAGTTCACAAATTCGGCCTCGTTTCCACGCCAGTCTAGGCTTCAGATCCTCTTGTAAAAGTACTACATCACCTATCCGTAGTTCGGTTTCTTTTTTGATCTGCTTCACTTCGTGGTAACTCCTTAATTGAAGGAGGTATTACCTTTTCCATCTTTGCTCAAAGTGTAAGATTAGCTTTTGTCTCTGTCTGTACACCTTAGTCAAATCTTGATAGATGGAAGTATCTGCTGTACTTGGAAGAGATATCAGCCTTTCTCCTATGAGGAAGTGTGAAGGTGTCAGGATATCAGAGTTACTGTCATCTACGGTAATAGGGCGCGAGTTTAGAGTGGCCTCTATCCCCACCAAAATAGTATTTAGCCCTTCCTCGTCTACTTGAGCTCGTCCGAGTATCTTCTTGAGGCACATCTTAGTGGACCCTACCATCCTTTCCCAGAAGCCTCCCCACCATGCAGCTCTTGGTACTATAAATTTCCATGTAACATGGTGGTGTGACAAGTGAGTTTGTACTCTTGAATCTTCTAATAATTCCTGGAGTTCGGATATTTCTTTGTTGGCGGCGTGAAACGTTCGAGCATTGTCTGAATACATGGTGTTCGGAAGTCCACGTCTTCCTACGAAGCGCTGAAAGGCAAGTAGGAATTTATCAGTTGACAAGTCAGTTGTAAGCTCGAGATGAATGGCTCTTGTCGTTGCGCAGGTAAACAACACGATGTAGCATCTCTTCTCTGCAGCTCCAGCCTTCACGAACAACGGGCCTGCAAAATCTACACCACAAACGGTGAATGGCCGTTGAAACTTAACACGGTCCATTGGCAAAGGAGCTTCTATCTGTTCACATCTCTTGGCGTGTGTTATTTTGCAGGGAAGGCATGAGTAAATGACCTTCTTGATTACTTGCCTAGCTTTCAAAATCCAGAATTCACGACGCAATTCTGATAACACAACACGAACTCCCATGTGATGAAGTCTTACGTGCGTTTCTTTTATCAATAATTTAGTGAAATGATGAGAGCCATCAAGAAGTAGGGGGTTTCGCTCATTCTCGGAAAGATCTGCAAACTGGAGCCTACCACCAAGTCGAATCAGATTGTCTTCTAGAAGTGGATGGAATCGTGCAATCTTGGATGTAGCCGGTACCGGTTCCTTTCGTGTCAGGACAGTAAACTCTGTACAGAAACATTCCTCCTGAACTCGGCGTATCCAGTAGAGCCTTGCAGCTTCTAATTCTGTGGTTGTCAAATGGCGTGGATACTCCACTCTTCTCCGTGTCACCTCCACGAAACGTAAAATCCAACAGGTGATATGTATTACCTTCCAATACGAACTATATCGTAAAATATCTATCAGTGATTCATTGGCACTGATTACAAGGACTTGAGGGTTTGCCTCCTTGGATTCGGGTAGTGATACTTTCTGACGTGAGATTTCCTGTGGCCAAGAAGTGGGAGCCTCAGCAAGCCATTGTGGTCCATTCCACCATAATGAAGAGGAATTTAGATCTGTCGCTAACATTCCACGCGTCAGAAGGTCTGCGGGGTTGTCTTCACTGGGACAATATTGACACTGAACCGGTGACAGATAGTCTTGAATTTCTGTCACGCGGTTGCATACGAATGTCTTCCAGCGATTTGGGTCACTCCGTATCCAACCGAGGGCCACCATAGAGTCCGACCATAGGGTAGCTCGCGTGCTGTCAAATCCTGTTGACTGGCAAAAATATTTCAAGAGGCGGGAACCTATCAAGGTAGCCAGAAGTTCTAGTCGTGGGAGTGTAATCCTTTTAACTGGAGACAATCTGCTTTTACTGCAGGCCAAGTGTATTGATATATTATCGTCTGTTACCGTTCTAGTGTACAATGCGGCTCCATATGCTCTCTCAGAAGCGTCACAAAACACATGGATATGCGTAGCGTTTGGCATCCGTTTACACATTCCAGTCCACCTCGGGACGTTTATAAGTGACAGCTGTTTGATGCTCGAGATCCAAAGTTGCCATTTTAAGGCTATATCCTGTGGAAGAATCTCATCCCACTCTATGCCTCGACACCAAGTATCTTGGAAGATTAACTTTCCAACAATTGAGACGGGTGAGAATAACCCCAGCGGATCGTAAAATCTTGCTGTTCCTTGTAAGAGCTGACGTTTCGTGGTAGGAATGTGAGCTAGCTTTTCAGTAATTTCTCGATGATCGAAAAGGATACAGTCCAATTCTGTGTTCCACCTGATACCTAATACTCCAGTTTCTTGTTTGATATCTCGTCTCTCAGACTGCCATATGCTCTTAAGTGTTTCTGAGTTCGTTGCCCATTTATCCATTGGTAGTCGTATGTGCCTGAGCATGGAGCTTACTTCGTAATATAAGCTTATGACCCCATTGTCGTCGTCAGCACCAGCAACGAAGTCGTCCATAAATGTGCTCTGATCTAAGAGTTCTGCTGCTGTGGGGTATGTGTTACTGCACCTCGAAGCCAGTTCACGTAGAGTCGCAGATAGAAGGAAAGGACTGCACGTAAGACCAAACGGTAGCCGCGTGAACCTGTACGTGACAATTTCATCTGCTGTTTGCCAGTTACCATCTTCCCCCTTCTGGACGTGATACCAGAAAAATCTGGTTAAGTCTCTGTCTTTTTCATGTAGGTACAGTTGCAAAAAGGCTTGAGTTCCATCTCCGACTATTGCTTTTCGATATGTACGAAAGCGGATTAGCGTTGACAGAATTTCAGGAAGGAGGTTTGGTCCTGCTTCCAGAGCGTCGTTAAGAGATGGCGAGTCTCTCTCGTGTGACGAAGCGTCGAAAACAATCCTCCATTTGATAGCTCCATTCCTCTCTTTCTTGACAGCGTGGTGTGGTAGGTATAAAACATCGCTTAGATTATCTTCTGCAGCAGTCATTTCAACATGACCCTTCTCAATATAGTCAGTCATTTGTGAACAGTACATTTTTCGAAACTCAGCATTGTCGTGAAGTTTCCTTTCAAGTGATCTAAAGCGATTCTTGGCGTTGACGCGGTTTGATGGCAAGATAACTTCCTGTTTTCTGGGTAGAAACACTACTCTCCGCCCCTCTTTCATACGAAATGAATCGTGAAACTGTTGAAGAATGGTAGCGTCCTTCCTAGAAAGTGTTCTACCTTGCTGCTCTCTTATTCCCATGGTCTCTAAATCCCAGAATTGTCACATGCTGTCATCTTTAGGTTCAAATTCTTGACTTGTATGAACATGATTTATAGCGACATGATGGACTGTGATTCCTGACTTGTTTCCGCTAAGAACCCAACCCAAGTTAGACGGGAGAAGTACTATGGACTCAGAAAGGCGTATTGGTTGGCCATCTCGGATCACCTTCCAGTAGTGATCACCACCTATGAGAAGTTCAATAGGGAGGTCGCTTTTATTGTCCTTGGGGTCTGCTAATTGCAACGTTCCGGCGCATGATAAAGAATAGACATCGTGTGGAACAGCAGGATGCGGGGAATACTTGTTTTCGCTCTCGAAAGCTGTTATCATTATATTAGTTTTCGACCACACGCCACTGATGTTAAACTGGACAACCCTACGTGTTGTAACCGTGTGTCGATCACACTCAAATGCCGTAACAGACAGTTTCCTTTTTTCGACAACAGTAAGCTTGAGCTGATCCACGAGGCTTGTTTCGATAAAACTGGACTGACTTCCAGCATCTAAAATACACCGTGTAAGTTTGGTCAGTCCATTCGGGCCAGTTATCCAAACCCGAGCAGTTTGAAGATACGTGAAGTTGGAGGGCGTGTTTACATCTATCTTGCCCACCGCTACAGCTTCTCTCTCATCTCCTCCACAAATTGACACGTGGTGTGTCTTCTTGCATATGGAACATGATACCTTATTCTTCTTCGCACAGTCTTTAGAGTGATGGCCTCGTCTAAGACAAAGGAAGCATCTGTTCGCTTTCTTCAGTTTTTCAGTTCTCTCCTGGTTGTTCGTTATTGTTTGACAATCTTGACCCCAATGACCTCGATTCTCACAAAAAACGCAATACGGTTCTGTGACTTGTTTGATATTCTTTCTCTTCGGCTTGTTAGGTCTGGTGTTAACATGGAGAGCCGCTGCCGTCGGAGTATAAGTAGTCGAAAATGGCCGGTCGCAACGTATCTTCTGCGTAGTCAAGGCACACTCCACCTCTTCGTTCAAAAATTGCATTAGACACGAGATACTGCTTTCTGGTATTTCCAACTTCTTGGCGTTAAGTAGCCATCGGCGACAAAGATCGTCAGGAAATGCGCGAAGAATTTTAGGGGCTAGCAGTTTTCCATAGACGTCTACATCTTCACCTAGTGCTGTCAGCGCTTGAATCCGTCGGTGGCACTCAATATACGTGGCATTGAGAATCTCAGGACTGTCTGAATGTGCAGGTTGCAGATGCTCCAAAAATCCAAGTGGGATTGAATAATTCTGTTTTTATCCCCATAACGGGACTCCAGAATCTTCTTCACCTGTTCGTAAGTATCAGCCGTTACTGATATTCCATCCACCAGATGTTTGGGTTCACCGTCGAGATATCCTCGAAGGAATGCATGTTTGTTTATCACCGATACCGCTGAGTTCTTGTCCACCGAAGCCTGAAATTGCTCCCAGAACCGTGGCCATGATTCTATGTCTCCTGAAAAGGTCTCTATTCTAATAGTAGGAAGCTTAACTTCGGAAGTAGCTATGGGTGGCGTAGTAGTAGCTGAGTAAGCATGTGCGTCTTGTGAATTCTTTGCCTTTATAAGTTTATTAGCCTTCCGCATTGCACGTTTAGCACTGTCCATGTAATTTTCACAGACTTGTATATCCTCGTCATAGTCGTCGTTCTCGATCAGATCGTGTATAGCATCATCTAGAACGATTAAGCTCTCAAAAGTGTCTTTAAGGCGTTCCAAGCAGTGTTCTACATCGTCCAGCGCCGCAGTATCGCTGAAATCATTTATCTGTTTAGTAAAACGTGTAACGTTGGAACGCTGAGTAGTGCGTTTCCTTTTTAGCTTGTCAAGCCAGGACTGAGACATTCTTTCTTGTTAGTCGATTAGTGTAATAATGTTCCGTGAATTTTCTCGTGACGTGTCTGACAATGTGTTTTCTTTTGTAGTTACAGAAATGCTCGGGAGATAGCGCTAGTTGTCAACCTGTCGTTGTTAGAGTCTCCTAGAGATTATGACCTCTTTGCAGGTTATATGACAACAACATGGCGGCTAAAATATATTGCAATCAAATATAGTATTTTGAGATGATTGAAAATCAAGGAGCACTCAACCGTGTATAAAAGCAAGTTTTTAGTGCTCTAACAACAATCAAAATAGTATTAATGCCGTGTAAGTACTCATCTGTTCCCTTGTCGTAGTGAAACGTAGGTTGACGAAGGGGCCGATAGATACAGTTTCACAAGTTTTTCAATCAACACCTTATTACGTATTACACAAGATTAAAGATTGTTGTATGTTATTTTCTCCTGTGTTCCGTATTCCCGGGTTTCGGCACCATGATATGTTTTACGGGTGTTAATTGAAAGCGTGTTTTACAAGACTAGCTGATCGTGATTTTTATTTACGTCTCGTGTACATACAATACAATAATCTACTGTCAACTGTTTCGTCATTATCTCTATCAACTGTCAACATACAAAAGTAAAATTCTCTAATTTGTACATGGTCATAATCTTCAACACAAGTGGAATCAGAGATAAGGCTTTCTGCAGATGATGTTATTCTGTATAGAGTAAAAAATAAGTTACAAGATTGTGAGCAACTGCAAAATGGCCTCAATAATATTGTGAGATGGACAGCAGGCAATGATATGATGATGAATGGGGTTAAAAGTCAGGTTGTGAGTTTCACAAATAGGAAAAGTCCTCTCAGTTTTTATTACAGCGTTGAATGGGTGAAAGTTCCTCATGGGGATCATTGTAAGTACAGTACCTACTGTAGGTGTTCATATAAGGAAAGACCTTCGTTGGGGTAATCACATAAATGTGACTGTAAATAAAGGGCACAGATCTGTGCACATGGTTATGAGGGTGTTTAGGGGTTGTGGTAAGAATGTAAAGGAAAGGGCATACAAATCTCTGGTAAGACCCCAACTAGAGTATGGTTGCAGTGTATGGGACCCTCACCAGGATTACTTGATTCAAGAACTGGAAAAGATCCAATGAAAAGCAGCTCGATTTGTTCTGGGTGATTTGTGACAAAAGAGTAACGTTACAAAAATGTTGCAAAGTTTGGGCTGGGAAGACTTGAGATAAAGGAGACGAGCTGCTCGGCTAAGTGGTATGTTCCGAGCTGTCAGTAGAGAGATGGCGAGGAATGACATTATTAGACGAATAAGTTTGAGTGGTCTCTTTAAAAGTTGGAAAGATCACAACATGAAGATAAAGTTGGAATTCAAGAGGACAAATTACGGCAAATATTCGTTTATAGGAAGGGGAGTTAGGGATTGGAATAACTTACCAAGGGACATGTTCTCTAAATTTCCAATTTCTTTAAAATCATTTAAGAAAAGGCTAGGGAATTAACAGATAGAGAATCCGCCACCTGGGAGACTGCCCTAAATGCAGATCAGTAATGATAAATTGATTCTTCTCCAGGTGCGATAGCCTATGCTAGTAGGTCACTTAGCAAGCCCGAGAAGAGTTTTTCCCCATATTGAACGAGAACTTATAGAAATCTCATGGGGCAATGGACATTTTAAATTATGCTTGCTTAGAGCATTTTAAAGTCACAGGTGACCATAAACCTCTTTTGGGAGTATGTTTACCAAGAAGACAACGACACCTCGACAGGAGAGACTACACCTTAGTTTACAAGTCTATTACTTTTCCTTGGTACATCTAGTTGGAGCTTCTGAAGATTGTTGATCACGCCATCCCTTCTCACCCCATTCCAAGTCAAATAAAGCGGAAAGATCAATCAATCAATCAATCAATCAATCAATCAATCAATCAATCAATCAATCAATCAATCAATCAATACTGATCTGCATTTAGGGCAATCGCCTAGGTGGCAAATTCCCTATATATTGTTATCCTAGCCTTTTCTTAAATGATTTCAAAGAAATTGGAAATTTATTGAACATTTCCCTTGGTAAGCTATTCCAATCCCTAACTTCCCTTCCTATAAATGAATATTTGCCCCAGTTTGTCCTCTTGAATTCCAACTTTATCTTCATATTGTGATCTTTCCTACTTTTAAAGACGCCACTCAAAGTTATTCGTCTACTAATGTCATTCCACGCCATCCCTCCGCTGACAGCTTGGAACATGCCACTTAGTCGAGCAACTCGTCTTCCTTCTCCCAGTTCTTCCCAGCCCAAACTTTGCAACATTTTTGTAACGCTACTCTTTTTTCGGAAATCACCCAGAACAAATCGAGCTGCTTTTCTTTGGACTTTTCCCAGTTCTTGAATCAAGTAATCCTCGTAAGGGTCCCATACATTGGATTCATACTCTAGTTTGGGTCTTACCACAGATTTATATGCCCTCTCCTTTACGTCCTTACTACAACCCCTAAACACCCTCATAACCATGTGCAGAGATCTGCACCCTTTATTTACAATCCCATTTATGTGATTACCCCAATTAAGATCTTTCCTTATATTAACACCTAGATACTTACAATGATCCGTAAAAGGAACTTTCACCCCATCAACGCAGTAATTAAAACTGAGAGGACTTTTCCTATTTGTGAAACTCACAACCACTTTTAACCCCGTTTATCAACATACCATTGACTGCTGGCCATCTCAGAACATTATCGAGGTCGCGTTGCTGTTGCTCACAACCTTGTAAGTTATTTATTATATACAGAATAACATCATCCGCAAAACGCCTTACCTCTGATTCCACTTGTTTACTCATATCTTTTATATATATAAGAAAACATAAAGGTCCAATAATACTGTCTTGAGGAATTCCCCTCTTAATTATTACAGGGTCAGATAAAGCTTCACCTACTCTAATTCTCTGAGATCTATTTTCTAGAAATATAGCAACCCATTCAGTCACTCTTTTATCTAGTCCAACTGCACTCATTTTTGCCAGTAGTCTCCCATGATCCACCCTATCAAATGCTTTAGACAGGTCAATCGCGATATAGTCCATTTGACCTCCTGAATCCAAGATATCTGCTATATCTTGCTGGAATTCTACAAGTTGAGCTTCAGTGGAATAACCTTTCCTAAAACCGAACTGCCTTCTATCGAACCATTTATTAATTTCGCAAACATGTCTAATAAAATCAGAAAGAATGCCTTCCCAAAGCTTACATACAATGCATGTCAAACTTACTGGCCTGTAATTTTCAGCTTTATGTCTATCACCCTTTTCTTTATACACAGGGACTACTATAGCAACTCTCCATTCATCTGGTATAGCTCCTCCGACCAAACAATAATCAAATAAGTACTTCAGATATGGTACTATATCCCAACCCATTGTCTTTATTATATTTCCAGAAATCTTATCAATTCCAGCCACTTTTCTAGTTTTTAACTTTTGTATCTTATTGTAAATGTCATTGTTACCATATGTAAATTTTAATACTTCTTTAGCATTAGCCTCCTCCTCTATCTGGACATTATCTTTGTTACCTACAATCTTTACATATTGCTGACTGAATACTTCTGCCTTTTGAAGATTCTCACATACACACTCCCCTTGTTCATTAATTATTCCTGGAATGTCCTTCTTGGAACCTGTTTCTGCCTTAAAATACCTATACATACCCTTGCATTTTTTACTAAAATTTGTATGACTGCCAATTGTGCTTGCCAGCATTTTATCCTTAGCTGCCTTCTTTGCTAGATTCAATTTCCTAATAAGTTCCTTCAGTTTCTCCTTACTTCCGCAGGCATTCCTAACTCTATTTCTTTCAAGTCTGCACCTCCTTCTCAGTCTCTTTATTTCTCTATTATAATAAGGTGGGTCTTTACCATTTCTTACCACCTTTAAAGGTACAAACCCGTTTTCACATTCCTCAACATTTGCTTTAAACCCATCCCAGAGTCTGTTTACATTTTTATTTACCGTTTTCCACCAATCATAGTTACTTTTTAGAAACTGCCTCATGCCTACTTTATCAGCCATATGGTACTGCCTAATAGTACTACTTTTAAGACCTTCCTTTCTATCACATTTATATTTAACTACGACAAAAACACCTTCATGATCACTAATGCCATCTATTACTTCAGTTTCTCTATAGAACTCATCTGGTTTTACCAGCTCCACATCCAAAATATTTTTCCCTCTAGTTGGTTCCATCACTTTCTGAATCTGCTGTCCTCCCCATATTAACTTATTTGCCATTTGTTGGTCATGCTTCCTCTCGTGCGCTTTTCCTCACCAATTGACATCTGGTAAATTGAGATCTTCCGCTACAATCACATTCCTTTCTATGTCGTTTCCCACATAGCTGATTATCTTAGCAAATAATTCTGAATCCGTGACAGCGCTACCCTTTCCCGGTCTGTATACTCCAAAGATATCAAGTTGCATATTATCTTTAGAAATGAGCCTTACACCTAGAATTTCATGTGTCTCATCTTTAACTTTTTCGTAGCTTACAAATTCTTCTTTCACCAGAATGAATACTCCCCCTCCCACCCTTCCTATCCTATCTATACGATACACACTCCAGTTCCGTGAGAAAATGTCTGCATCCATTATATCATTTCTCAGACATGATACAAGTCCTATTACAATGTCTGGTAAATATATATCTATTATAACAGCTGGTGGCAGATCAAGTTGTACCAATTACCCTGACTCGCAAGAGCATTGCTGAACAATCTGCACTGGACCCTGGAAGAAGCTAGTTCTTAAAAATTCTGTAAATCTGATGAAACACAACTTGCATGTTCTTCCCGAAATCTCACTCACTCGCAATGATATCTTGCTGAGAGAAGGCAGGATAAGTATTCAATCATCTCTTCATATGGACATTATAAAACTTCCAAGTAGGAGGTATCCAGGTATTGCGCGCACTAAACAACCTCTGCGATCTCGCTGCTGGTTTCCTGGGATGGATTTTCAGACAAAGGCTATTGTTAATGGCTACTTGAAGTGTTAAGCCCCTACTCCTCTTCAACAAAGTTACACCATTCAGTGGACTCAGCTTCCTACTCGACTTAGTTCGAACTTTCTGTCGACTTTCTAGGTAAAAAAAAAAAAAATTGTGTTCGTAGCTGTGGACGAATACTTCCATTTTCCTCTGGCTCAGATAATTCCTTAGATTTCAGCTGCTGTAACCTTGAAGGTTCTCAGAAAATGGTTCTCACAGTTTAGAGTACTTGATGTGCTCAAGTTAGTAGCTTATTGGCAAGAGGCTAACGGAACTTCAGAGTGGTTATTGAGAACAATAAAATACACCATTAAAGCTGCTGTGATGGAGGGAAGAAGAACTCGATATTTATATGCTGAATCATAGACCAATCTCTCAGGCGACTACTGGGTTCAATTCTATTCCGACATCCATATGCGGTGGGATTACTGCCTTTGGTCAGCGATACTGTACGGTACGTAATGAAGATCTGGTAGCTATGGGTGGTGACAATAAAAAGAAGCAAGTCTCACAGTCTGGTCGACAATACATTCGTCCTGTTAAAGCAGACTCCAGCCGACAAGATTACAACCTCCCTTCGACCCCAACACTTACAAAGTGATTTTCCTTAACGGAAATCAAGTTAACGCAGAGAGAGCAGACTTATCACTAGGAATTGGTCTTTCTTCAAGGAGGATAGAGTTTGAGACATCGGTGGATTCATAACTTCCTTTACTTCAGCAAGATATCCTATCTTGCTCTGAAAGAGAGTGATGCACATATCTCAGAGAAGATCATGATCAACCTCAGCCAAGGAGATCCTCAAGGTAAATGGTACTTCCAGACGCATTTAAAGACTTTGTCTTTTTCCCCTGTCGAGGGGTATAGTATTGTGATCGACATATGAACAGTTGGCAAAAGCATAAAAGAGAACTATGCATTACGGACGAGGATTATCGACTGTATTCTTATTTATGATATTACTGCAGCAACCAATTGTGTACTTCTTCAAGAATATTAAACCTCCGATTTTTACCTCTTGGATGAAAAACATCTGATGGGAAATCATTTTTCACCTGAAAATGAAATAAGTGCACTCTCCGAGGAGCCTATAACCCTAGGTGGTGCGCCGTCAGGTGGCGGATAGGAAGCGTTTGGCTGGATAATATACAAGACCGTTGTGCCAATTCTGAACTTGCTAAACATTAGAGCGCTTCTCGTAGGTGAACCACGTCCCTATCTACTGATGGGCAGAGTGGGAGAAAGAAGCAAGTTCCCAACCTACGATTATCCACCAACAACAGTGGGACACTCACCGGTAGAAGGCATGAGCTAGAGGACACCTTAAAGAACCGTGGCTTCGACATCCCCTGAGTTCAAGAAACGAAATGGAATAGTTCGAAGATGTTAGTGAAGGTATTCCACCACGGTATAAGTTCAAGCCAGAATAGATTAGGGTTCCCTTAACCAGAGGAATTTCGTGATCGAAGTCTATCGAACATCGCACCGAATAATATCGACAAGACCTCAACTACGATGACTACATCAGTCATCTCCTGTTATGCTCCACAAACTAGATATTCTGATGTAGAAAAGAACGAAATCTGGTGACAACTGAGTGCTCACATCCAGAGAATTCCTCCAGAAGAACATTCTCAGAGTGTGCTAAAATGATCTCAGAATCATAGAGTAAGTTTTGAACAAATATACCGATAATTTATTTCCCTTTTCGCATTGGACAAATTCCGCTATATACAACACAAATAACGTACAAAGGCATTGTTAGGTGCGCTTTATGCACATTCCGCTCTGAGGAAGTTTTACTGTACATAATTATTAACGAAAGGACTGTGACAGAATATTTCAGACGATGCATAAGGTATTTGAGGACATGAAATTTCTGCACGTGTATCTTCTGAGAGCATCAAGTTCAGATTATTAAAACGAGGGTTTAAAAATATTTGGTGACTGCTGAAATCACAGCGATTATGAGATAGCAAACCAGGTAATATGTGCACAAAGTTCGGAAGGAGCTGGTAGCCTCCGTTGGGATATGTCACATGTAGCTACGTTCAAAAAGCTTTCACAACGTTGGTAATTTGAGGACACAACAGTTCGTACAGCAGTTGCAGATCATTATTGATTACGATCCCAAAATGTCTATGAGGGTAGTTGCTAGAAATCTCCTGGAGACCGAGGGCACAATCGGCACAATAGTGCATGAGTATATTCGATATATGTTGCATGTTAAAAGGCAAGGACAGGTCATGTCGGTGTACACGCAAGAACAACGGCTACTCTGAGCAAAGCGATTAGTGAACAAGTAGAAACATCTGGAAGAACATGGCATTCTCCGATTCCTTTCCGATGAAAGGATTTCTACCGGCATCGAAAGATGAACAGCACAAATGACAGGATCCTCCTGATGTCCCTAGTGTTATATACATCAATTTCCCTGCAATTGCAACGGTTTTACGGGTAGTAAATAGCGAAGGACACGTCATATTACTCAGCTTCTTTCCATAGTGCCTTAGGGTGAGTGCTGTTGATGACATTGTGGTACTGCAGACTGTTGAGAAGCCCCAGCTAGACAGTATACGCAACGTGTTTCAGCAGGACTACAACTGCGTACTGTACAAAGATGTGAAAAGGAAAAACTGGCTGGCGACTAATCTTCACAACCAGATCACACCAAACATGTGGCCAACTAACTCACTAAAACTAAATCCCCTAGATTAACAGATTATTACGAGTGAAACGCTGTTGGACGGGAACCTAATTACATTCACACAATACGACTGATTCCCTAAAAGTCGTCATTACTCGAGTAAAATCCCACTGCAATAAGGACCATGTAATTCATGCATCTCAACGCTTCCGGCCATATATTACAGGCTCCTTAGCGGCTAAAGCCGGTTACATCGAATAAACCATTAGGCCCACTGTATCTTTCTACCAAGTTTTGTACCGATACATGTAGTTATTCTCGTACTGTATATAACGTGCAGGCCTACTCAAAAACCTTGCATAATATAAACGCTGACAAAGTTCTT
Source organism: Anabrus simplex (assembly GCF_040414725.1). Taxonomy (NCBI): domain Eukaryota; kingdom Metazoa; phylum Arthropoda; class Insecta; order Orthoptera; family Tettigoniidae; genus Anabrus; species Anabrus simplex. Next base: position 216,916,067 of record NC_090265.1, on the reverse strand, counting down.
TTTCGACTTTTCTGGTCGCTCTCCTGCAGTATCTCCTGTCTTGGAACTCATTCTTGGGAATTTGTGATCTCTCCAGATCCTTCATGATTAGAGCTTTCCATCCCATTTTTGGTCGTCCTACGCCGGCTCGCCTTCAGCTGTCAGCCGTTTGACTCTATGCAGAACATATCCCTTAGATCTCCTTTCCAGATGACAATCATGTGGGACGCTTCTCTTGAAGCTTCTCCTTTTCTGGAGTCACTCCCAAAATCTGATATAGAACACTGTTACGAACATTGTCTAGGTGCCTTACTCCCACGTGCCGCCCCTGTGGTGTAGGGGTAACGTGCCTGCCTCTTACACGGATGCCCCGGGTTCGATTCCCGGCCACGTCAGGGATTTTTACCTGGTGCTGAGGGTTGGTTCGAGGTCCACTCAGCCTACGTGATTAGAATTGAGGAGCTATCTGGCGGTGAGATAGCGGTCCCGGTCTAGAAAGCCAAGAATAACGGCCGAGAGAATTCGTCGTGCTGACCACACGACACCTCGTAATATACAGGCCTTCGGGCTGAGCAGCGGTCGCTTGGTAGGCCAAGGCCCTTCAAGGGCTGTAGTGCCATAGGGTTTGGTCTGGTTTCTTACTCCCACGCACTACTACATTAATGCTAATGATACGTTCTCGATGCCATGCATTCTTGTTTTCATTTCTGTACTTTTGATCACTCTGGGGAACCAGGAATGACAACGTAAAGTGTTAACTACTGAAAAAGAAAAGTGTGCTACCTCTCTGTGGAAATGGAATGATCTCAAAATGATTAAATTATATTTTTGTAAAGTCCGGACAAATCTGCGTCCCGAAGGAGGTTTCTCCCGGGTTAAATACCGCAAGAAACCTGGTAAAATTATCATGTTTGATCACCCTAGCAATAAATTATTAAAATTATTATCGAAGTGAATCCTTTGATAAGGTCTGGTAAATGTCTAAGAAAATGGATGGTTGTAAGCTGAAGAGAATTATCGTGAGAAGAACAGTGAGATAAGTAGTCTGTGAACCTCTGCGTTCTCTGGTATTAAGAGTGTAAGAGGAATAGAGAAGCATTATTTTCATCTGAAGGTCCATCAGTATTTCCCGCCTTCGTGTGAATGTCCAAGTTCTTGCATAATTCTTTGACACTGTTCCCATGGTAGGGAAGTACAATGTTAACTACACGGAAGAGGTTGAATTTTTTTTCTAGAAGTAAACTTTCACTTTCCCAAAGGATTCAGTTTCTTCTTCTACTTATTCTTCTCCCTCTTCTTGCTTTTAATCTTCTTTCTCCTACCCCTTTTTTTCTGCATTTATTTTGGCCGGCAACTGATGATGCCCCTCCTTTCGCGAACGCTATGTGGAGGGATGTATTCATTATTACGTGTTTTTATGGTGGTTGGTAGTGTGTTGTGTTGCATGTATATGAAGAGAAGTGCACTAAGATGATCACAAACACCCAGCCCCTCGCAGAGAAATTAACCATGTGCAGTTAAAAATCCCAACCCAGTCGTAAATCGAACCCGGGGCCCTCTGAACTGAAGGACAGTACGCTGACCAGTCAGCCAAGGAGTTGGACCAAGCCATTAAATCAATACTACCAGGAAATCAAGAATTTGGAAAACAAAACTGTGCTGTCTTTAAATTAATGTATGAATGAAGTTAACATTTTTAGAGAAAAAAAGTTATTTTTAAAACTTTCGTTGAGAAATGTTGGCTGCTGAGTTCTACTCGCGTTTGAGGTTCTTATTGCTAATATTAGTGTGTAGAATTCAGTGAGCAAACAGAAATGCTTTATCACGTACCGTTTAAAAGATATCTATAAAAAACGTCTCCTAAACTTCTTATATTATGCAAATTTACGGAAATATGAGAAAAATTATCACATACAAAAAAAAATAATAAAGCCAGTCAAAACCATTGGCGGAATACATAATAGAGTATTATGACTTATTATCTGGAAAAAATACTACGGCGGTAAACCACTCCTAGGGGAAAATAAAATACAACCTCAATATTATATTGTATTGGATTTATTCAATGTGCTGTAAGAAAACCAGACTCCGGCACCAAATTCAGTGCGTTAAAATTATTTACAATCACCTATAACATCTCAGACCTCAGAAAATTTTATTTTTCTGGAAAGTAATTTACGGTTAAGTTACCTATTAAATGTGTTTCTTCAGATCTTTGACGATTGTCAAAAGTTAGTGAAATGTGATCAAAATCATGATATTAAAGGAAATGATGAAGCTACTGTGAAAAATTCTTACGTAGTACGCAGATTTAAGCAGATTTAAACTCAGTACACATAGGTTAGGTAAGATCACCTATTAAACCTTTTACCGGTGGAAACAAATATTATTTTGCAGGCTAGTGTTATTAATGTTCTTATCATTATATCCTAGAAATATAGCGAGTATGATATCAGAATGAACATTTCAGTGATGTTCGTTGGGAAGTAACCTCCGTGGACTGAATGGTAAGAACTGAACAAGTAGATTATTTCAAGTACTTAGGATGTACATTCTTCGAGGATGGTAGGAAAGTAAATTATATCAAGCAAGGTGTTAGAAGCTAGTGAAGAGAACTTGCTGTTGTGATCAACGGCATTCTGATGGAAAGATGTGTTATCTCAGACGAAACATAGTTCTGTTTACAGACTGCCTCTGCTGAAAGAGAGTGAAAGCTGAGTGGAGTAAGGATTATCCCAGTGATAAGCTGGAAGTGACACACTTGAAATGAGCAGGAATGATTGCAGGTGTAGACAAATGGGAACAATTTTCTCCGAACGTTTCCGAAGCTCGTTGGGATTGGGAAGAGGCGCGTGTGATGGTTTATTCCTTGTTGATTTCACTACTCCTTGAACGTTCGTGTGTCGTGGATCGTAGTAGTGTGACGGTGCTATGATTTTTTTCTTCATGGAAGGAGGAGTGTATGTAGTATTTGAGAACTATGAATTCATGTACAGGTTGAAAGACAAATTAATGAGTTTGGAGCTTTAGAAACCCTTTTTCAAGAGCTGTGTATGAAGAAAACACGTTTATAAATTATTTTAGAAAGCTTCAATTTTTGTAGTGCTACACAGTTTGTTGGAGGAGGCACTACAGCAACAATATTATATCGTGATGAATTGCATCACACCAAAATGGTGTGACAAAACCTAACTGCTCGAAATCTCGCAGCTCAGAGCAAACTTTCGTCCAGGCCGCCTTGTAATCTGATGACGGTATATCTTATAAATAGGGACGGAATTCTACAGCTGAAATTATTATCTCGGTATTTAGACTTACTTTCTGTGTCACTTCTACTGGAGCATAGGGCTTCCGTGATACAACTCCACCGCCAGTCTCTTCAGCTCGCTCTTGTTTAGAACAATATATAAATGCACGATAAACAGAAACTTCAACTCGATTTATAAGGCTCCATACGCGACAATTCTGGCAGTGTAACAGCGTCCATGCCCTACATTTAACGACCACTTCCTCCTTTCCTCCTCCATACGGCAACTGACTCATCCAGGACTGCTTCTCGGAAACCGAATGCATGCTAATAGACCCGTCAATAATAACGATTCGGTTTGGCTATTGCTAGGCATTGCTGAGCTTGTAGGGCAGACCCTCCGATTAGGGTGGGTGGCGTCTACTGCTTGTTAGTGTAATGAAGGAGAGTGTTGTGTGTGGTGTGTGAGTTGCAGGAATTCCCCAAGACAGGGGAATTAAACATTAATGATCAAAAGCCCTCGTTTGGCCTGGAATCGAACCTGGGGTCCCCAGGATCGAATGTTAAGACGCTGACCACTCAGTCATGGAGCCGAACAATAGTCTCGCTTACTTCCGTGCATTACTAGATCATCAGACTACGCACGGATCTCCCTTATGGAGAAAACCATGGTGTAAAAGGGCTCTTAATCTGCCTTATGGCAAATATGAGTCAAAAAGATCGTATTCATGTGCAACAATCATCAATTAGTGATATTTCGGAGGCTCCGAAGAAAGAACTATTTTCTACTGAAATTATATTTAGGACGACTCGACGAGATGGACGTAATTTAATTCAGCTGCAACTGAAGTCAGCTTTTGAACAATGGAATCTCTCTTCCGGCTTCTAAAAATATTCGTTCCTGTAGAGGAAACAGCCGCACGAGTGGTTCAACCCTTTGCTGCAGCCCTGTCGCATTATAAACCAATTGGGAGGCCCATTCACGTCAGCCTTTGAACGTCCGCACCCTCTTTCATTATCTCGATGACGTCATTGAGTGGGGACCGTCTAACACCCGCCACGCGCTCATTGTGGACATTACACCATGTGTAAGAGAGTTAATCAGCTTCCCCTCTTAGCAGATGAATGTCTTTCTGAGATTAAAAAATGCTTGTAGGGACAAAAAGGTACGGGGAGAATAGACTGAACAGTACAGTGCACATTTGTTTTCTTTTTCACCGTATCGCAGGTATTACTGGCGTCGCCGGAGCCATCCAGCCTCATCATTTTGGTTTTGGCGGGGGGCTTAAGGCCGGATGCCTTCCTGACGCCACGTAGTTTTTGAGATGAAAATCTCAATCCAGCATCGACCAGGATTCGAACCTCAGCCTTCCGGGGTGAAAATCCAGCAAATAAGCCAATGAGCTAATCACGCCCCCAGTAATACAGAATGCATTTAATTATTATAAATACAGGATGTCCCAAAAAATGACTCACTCTTCGATTGTCAGTAACACATGGATTTATCGTTGTTCTTGTTTGTTCTGTGTGTCACCGTCCCCCACAAAAACTCTATCTTCGATTGTCAGTAACTCCAACAAGATGGAGCACCTCCCCATTAACATAATGAAGTACGGGCCTATCTCGAGCAACTTTTCCGGAAAGGTGGTTGGACGAAGAGGCAGTGTAGAATTCCTCCCGCGTTCACCCGACTTGACGCCCATGAAATTCCTATTGTGGGGATACGTCAAAGATAAGGTTTATATCACAAAATGAGCAACAGTCCGTGCGTTGCAACAGGAATTTGAAAGACAATGTCTCTAAATTCTAAATGAATTGCTTCAAACAGTTGGTGATTTCATTCCTGCACGTTATCAGCTCTGTCTGGGTAATGATGGTGGTCGGTTTGAACAGCTGCAGTCGCTTAAGTGCGGCCAGTATCCAGTAATCGGGAGATAGTGGGTTCGAAACCCACTGTCGGCAGCCCTGAAGATGGTTTTCCGTGGTTTCCCATTTTCACACCACGCAAATGCTGGGGCTGTACCTTAATTAAGGCCATGGCCGCTTCCTTCCCATTCCTAGGCCTTTCCCATCCCATCGTCGCCATAAGACATATCTGTATCGGTGCGACGTAAAGCAAATAGCAAATAGCATAGAACATTTGCGAAGAAGAAAGGTACAGTAAATTTGAACACCTCGAAAACAAAAGTATTAGTTGTCAAGAAATCAACTGAGGAGATACCAATAAACATTAAGATAGGTGATGAAAACTGTACAGTACAACAAGTAAGTCAATTTTGCTACTTGGGAAGCATTATCACTCAAAACAACATGTGCACCACAGAAATCAGGAGGAAGACTGCTCTAGCTAAAGGCGTAGAGGGTAAGAACAGTAGAGACAGACCAAGGTATGAATATAACAAACAGATTAGAGTAGATGTGGGATGTAGTAGTTACGTAGTAACAAGAAACAGTTTTCGACAAGCAGGAACATCAGAATTTGCCAAAATGTTTGTGTGACTTTTTGTTGCATGGTTGCGAAACATGGGTCTTAGCAAAAGAGGATATAAAACGCCTGGAAGCAATGGAAATGTGGATACGGAGGAGGCTGCTGAAAACTAGTTAGACAGAGAAAAAGTCAAACGATAGGGTCCTTAAGGAAATAGATGAAACAAGGGAATTGATCAACACTGTAGAAAGGAGGAAAAACACATTCCTTGGCCACACACTTCAACAAAACACATACATCACGACTATGCTGGAAGGAAAAGTTCTGGGTAAGAATGGAAGAGGAAGGCCGAGGAAGAAGTATCTGGATTCCATGATGGACAGGCTGAATTTGAAAAAAATATGTTGACCTGAAACCCTCAGCAGAGGAGAGACAAATGTGGTTGCAGCGACACGGCCTTGCCTTTAGGATATGAATGAATAAATGTATAATATCGATATTTTGGCGATTTCATCGATGTATTGTTGCTTTCTTTCATTAGTTGATAAGCTAGATAGAAGCAGCTCTCCGTGCCATCCTGTGCTACCTTTTCATTACTACGTAACTCCTACATCCCATATCTACTCTAATCTGTTCGTTATATTCATACCTTGGTCTGCCTCTACTGTTCTTACCCTCTACGCTTTATTAAAAGAACTGAACAAGTCCTCATCATCATCATCATCAATGATCCATTCCAGTCGCCCGGGTGTGGTTAACAAGCCCCCTTCTGCTGGTCAAATTACGCCAAATCATTCTCCTCTCACCAAATCGACTAAATATCTGTTCAGTAATGAGATGTCTCACCATCTCACCTTCAGTATTCTTCTGCAACACCATGATCCCGTCGGTTGGTAGTAGACGAGGCGGCGTGCTGCAAACACAGTAGTCTATACAGTAAAATGTACTTAATCTGGATAAATAAGATATCGTTGCAGATGAGAACAGTAAAAATTAGGATTAATTATTAGATTAACAGGTATAGCCGCTCAAAAAAAAAAGGGCGAGATTGCCATGAGGTTAGGGGCGTGCAGCTGTGAGTTTGTATCCTGGAGATAGAGGGTTCGAACCCCGCTGTTGGGGCAGCCCTGAAGATAGTTTTCCATGGTTTCCCATTTTCACTCCAGGCAAATTCTGGGGCTGTACGTTAATTAAGGCCACGGCCATTTTCTTCCCACTCCTAGGCCTTTCCTATCATATCGTCGCCATAAGACATATCTGTGTCGGTGCGACGTAAAGCAAGTGATAAAAAAAATATGAGCGCATAGTATTGCCTGTTCTTCACATTTAACATTGTTTCAGACAATTATCACTATTGTCAAAATACAGTTCATCTGCCATGTAGATACCAACCCCGTGGATGCCCATTATATGGGACCCATTGCGCTGAAAGTGACTCGAAGTCGGCAAAGGAAATTTTACAGTAGAGATGAAGAAAAGTGTCTGGGCTGAAAAATTGCATTTCTATATTTTGAGTTCTTCAATCAATCAATCAATCAATCAATCAATCAATCAATCAATCAATCAATCAATCAATCAATCAATGATCTGCGTTTAGGGCTGTCGCTCAGGTGGCAGATTCCCTATCAGTTGTTTACTTAGCTTTTTCGTAAACATTTTCAAAAAACTTGGAAATTTATCGAACATTTTCCTTGATAATTTATTCCAGTCTCGTACTTATCGCCCTATAAATGAATATTTGCCCCAATTTTTCCTCTAGAATTCTAACTTTATCTTCATATTGTGATCTTTCCTACTTTTAAAAGCTTCACTCATGCTTATTCTTCTTGCGTTATCTATGGGTCTTCTTAACAAACCACATTACGCAGCAGTTCGAATCTTCACCACTCGATGTCATGAAAACTTTGTACAATTGATAAGAAAATTAGTGAAAGCTGTAATTACGTTTTTCTTAAAATGCAGATTTCTTAATAGCAACAGTCAATGTTGAATATCCTCTGAAGTAGTGGTATTACACTGGAGCCGTCCGACTCGTTGGCTGAATGACCAGCGTACTGGCCTTCGGTTCAGAGGGTCCCGGGTTCTATTCCCGGCCGGGTCGGGGATTTTAACCTTCATTGGTTCATTCCAATGGCCCTGGGGCTGGGCGTTTGTGCTGTCCCCAACATCCCTGCAACTCACCCACCACACATAACACTACCCTCCACCACAATAACACGCAGTTACCTATATATGGCAGATGCCGCCCACCCTCATCGGAGGGTCTGCATTACAAGGGCTGCACTCAGCTAGAAATAGCCACACGAAATTAAAAAAAAACACTGGAGCCATGTGCTCTCTTTTTAAAACTCTCAGAATCTCATGCCAATTTTAGAACTACAAAAACATCAAAACATACAAAAATCCATCTTTAGGTCCCTTTCCGTGTAACGGATCACGTATGATTAGATTCATTTGTTTCTGAGAAAAGTGTACTTGCGAGAAACATGCACAATACCGTGCGCTCATTTATATTTTCAGGGACTGTATTTGAAATAACAGATCACGTGGCTGAATCGTACGACAAACTGAACTGGCTGTACTTCGAAGACACTTCACACTTTACTTGGCCATGAGGGTTGGGTCGCGTGGCTGTGAGCTTGCATTGGAATTCCACCGTCAGCAGCCCTGAAGATGGTTTTCAGTGGTTTCCCATTTTTAAACCAGGCAAATGCTGCGGATGAACCTTAATTAAGGCCATGGCTGCTATCATCCTTTTTTTTTCTTTTTGCTAGTGGCTTTACGTCGCACCGACACAGATAGGTCTTATGGCGATGATGGGATAGGAAAGGCCTAGGAGTTGGAAGGAAGCAGCCGTGGCCTTAATTAAGGTACAGCCCCAGCATTTGCCTGGTGTGAAAATGGGAAACCACGGAAAACCGTCTTCAGGACTTGCGACAGTGGGATTCGAACCCACTATCTCCCGGATGCAAGCTCACAGCCGCACGCCCCTAACCGCACGGCCAACTCGCCTGGTCTTTCCCTTCCTTGCGTCGCCGAAAACCTTCGACGTGACAATTTTAATCAAACCACCACACGCACACTCCCCATCCTACCTGCACGAACGATTCCACAACCTTTGTGTACACCATAGAAAGAACACCAGAGTACAACATACAACTCTTCCTGCGATTCCAAGATACTCAACTACTCCTTCACAGTTACTGCTAGCCGGCAAAGGAACCTTCTTTCTCAGGAGGTCAGAGGGTTATCAAAGGTGAACAGTTTCAAACGGGCTTGTACAAAAAGACATTCGATAACGTTAATTGGACCAAGCTATTTGAGATTCTGAAGGTAATCGGATCAGATACCAATAGTAGATCTACAATCTGTGCAAAACTCAGTCTGCAGTGATAAAAATCGAGGGCTATGGAATTTGCCGATGGTGTTGTTATTTTATCTGAGTCTGGAGAATAAAGCCGTACCCATGAGTGGGGGGGGGGGGAGGTTGTTAGGAAGGTTCAACACCTCCCGTTCCCCCGAAATCAAATGAACTTGACAAATTTATGCAGCACGTATGGGTTTCTGAAAATTCAAGCCATCAAATCAATAATATCAGGAAAACAAGCATTTCGAAAACAAAACTGTGCCATTTTTAAACGTTTCTCTATGAATGTAGTTAACATTTTTAGAGAAAAATGTTATTGCTTAAAATTTTGTTGAGAAATTTGGACTGTTGTGTTTTACTCGCGTTTGAGGTTCTTATTGTGAGCCTTATTCTCGTACTTCTGAGTCAGGATTTAGCCTTATGATAATCGACTGATTCAGTCAAGGATTCTACAAATACAGTTACTTAATGGAAAATTCAAAAATTAAATAATTTGTTTATTACAAATTGCTTTACGTCTCATCGACGCATGTAGGTCTTAAGGCGACCATGGAATAGGAAAGGGCTAGGAGAGGAAAGAAAGGGGCCATGGCCTTATATAAGCAACAGTCTTAATTTACCTGGTGTGAGAATGGGAAACAACGGAAAACCATTTTCAGGGCTGCCGACAGATACAAGCTGACAGCTATGTGACCGAAATAATATCGTCGCTTCACCGGTAAAACGTTGTATCCCACAATACTCTTCCTATCCATTATTCTCCTTAAGACTGGTCACGCCTCCCAGCCACATATGGATACGCATTCCATCAGAACACTGTCCGTTGTGTTCGTTTTCCTATGTCGATGATTAAACGAAAATGAACCTAACATGCATTGTACACTGGGAGTGCATAAATACGTAATGCAAACGTACATTCCTACAACACTGTACTTTACACATGGGCATAGGAAAATGAACACAACAAAATTTGTTCTGATGGACTGCATATCCATACGTGGCTGGGAGGCGTGGCCAGTCTTAAGGAGAATAATTGATAGGAAGAGCTTTGTGGAATACAACCTTTTACCGGTCGAGCGACGATATGTTTTAGTGATCACCATGAACTATTCAAAAATAAACATGAGTCAGCTATTCGGGACGAAGTCAAGTAGGACACTGAAAAATTGGAGATAAATTGCATGTGTTGTTTAAAAAGCAAAATGGTTGTTTGAATTCGTTGCTATAGACTATGGAAAATGCCTCTATTTTCAGGCTTTGAAGTATATCTGAAACACGATTCGCATGAACTTATAACAGATGTGCCAAAAACAGGAAACAAAAAACTGTCACAAATGTTTAGTTTTCCCCACCTAAAGGACCATGTCTGCAGTAAATACATGGAGAAATGAAGAGAAGTCAGTTAGTATAAAATTATTGTTTTCGGTCATCGCAAGTCTCACCATCACATCGTTTCGGCTCCTATCAGTTTTGATGTTTTCAATCATATTTAGTATTTGATTTTGTGATGTGAAAACCGAGCAAGTGGCCGTGCGGTTAGGGTCACACAGCTGTGAGCTTGCATTCGAGAGATAGTGCGTTCGAACCCCACTGTCGGCAGTCCTGAAGATGGTTTTCCGTAGTTTCCCATTTTCACACCACGCAAATTCTGGGTACATTAATTAAGGCCATGGCCGCTTCCTTCCCACTCCTAGCCCTTTCCTATCCCATTGTCGCCGTAAGACCTATCTGTGTCGGTGCGACGTAAAGCAAACAAAAGAAAAGTGATAATGAAAGCAGAAGTGGAGTCTTTCTTGAATGTGATGGGGCACTCATTTCTTCCTCTGTTTCCAGCCTGTTGTCCTGTACTCTAAATATGTCTCGATAAAAGATTCAGGCACACCTAAAGATGGGTGCGCATTCTTTCCAAGGTTGACCAGACGTGCAAGGTCAGCTCATTTCGTGTGAGCAGCTGACAGTTCTTAAAAGGCCACGTTCAATATGAGCTCATCAGCTCTCTCTAACACGAACTCCACGACATTCGAATAATTAAAATTAAATCTGGAGAATGCACTCAAGTCTTACAACGCATGACCTGAAAGAATATAGCTTCGCGGTCCAGTGGTAGCGAGCCTACTTGCTGCTTCCTGTTATGTTTTTTTTTTAATTGTTGTTTAATTTTCCCTTTTAATTTACGTATTGTTGTTCATGGACTTCGCTTTAGTTTTCTTAGTTGTTTTTTTTTACAATTTGCTTTACGTCGCACCGACACAGATAAGTCTTGCGGCGGCGATGGGATAGGAAAGGGCTACGAGTGGGAAGGAAGTGGCCGTGGCCTTAATTAAATAATAATAATGTTACTTTTTTACGTCCCACTAACTACTCTTTTAAGGTTTTCGGAAACGCCGAGGTGCCGGAATTTAGTCCCGCAGGAGTTCTTTTACGTGCCAGTAAATCTACCGACACGAGGCTGACGTATTTGAGCACTTTCAAATACCACCGGACTGAGGCAGGATAGAACCTGCCAAGTTGGGGTCAGAAGGCCAGCGCCTTAACCGTCTGAGCCACTCAGCCCGGCATGTGGCCTTAATTAAGATACCGCCCCTGAATTTGCCTGGTGTGAAAATTAGAAACCACGGAAAACCATATTCAGGGTTCGAGCCCACTATCTTCCAAATGCAAGGTCACAGCTGCGCAATCTTAACCGCACGGCCACCTCGCCCAGTTCTTACGATTAGTTGTTTAATACTTTCTTTGCTTAAGGAGGGAAATTAAACCTGGGTAGGTCTACCTACTTGTCTTGTGAGTATTTGCTATCGAACTGGTCGATTGTGCGTTATCGAACTGTCTCTCAACATCATCCCTTCGTTCTTGCGCCAGCCTAGTACAACGTAGACAACGGTTATTGACAATGTGGAGAAAATAGTTTCTATGAATATGGATTCTAAGGCAAAGAAAATCTATAACCTATATTCAAAACACAAGGTTATTTGTTGCCAAGCCATGCATTTCTTTATAGACTTTTTTTTTCTTCACCGATTGGCATTCGGTCTGTAAGACCATGCAGCCAGCTCTGTACTGAGTCTAAGTCTTGACGCCATGGGGCCTGTAGTGGCCACGGTACAGGAAATTAGGCTGGGTGCTGACAGTTTATACAGAGACTAGAGAAACTGAATGCACTGTAACACAATGTTAAGGTGGTTTCACTTAAACAATTGGTTGTTGCTTGGTATACATGGATGTCATAGTTGCTTAACAACGACGAAATATACGTAGTAAGGGAATCTTTCTGTTTTATAAGTGATTGATATAAGTCGATTTCTTGCGATTTGTTTAATGCATCCTAAAATTGTATGGTTGAGGTCTGCTTCTTGTTTGGGATCAGGGGTTCTTCATAAACTCGGAAGCCTTTTCCTCTCTGCGCTTCAGTTCTTTCGGCCAAATCTTATAATGTCTAGCATTCCGTAGAACTGATCCATGCGTGCATGATTCCGGGAGGTGTGCAGCAGTTTCTATCTCTCTGTGGCAACGCCTACAGAGGTTACCGTCTTGGGACCTTCCCAGAATTGGCAATCACTTTTATAAAAGCCCATCGTGATTTCGTAGCCTACCATCGCCTGGTGTGTACTCAGTAAATAGTGTTACCCCTTTTCCTTCATGAGGTACAATTCTCCAAATATCAAATTCGCGGTTTCTGAGTTATGAGCGAACATCTTTTAGTGGGAAGCATGTTTGTCTTCATGTCTAACAGGTATTCATCTTCAATTGCAAGATCTAATAGACGCTGCAAACTTTCTTTCGTGAAATCTCGGGAGGAAAACATGTAGGGGTTACCACAGTTGGAGAGTTCAACAATGAGCGGTCACCATCAGATCTGGTCATCACATTTGTCCCCAAAATAGAAATAGAACAAGCTTTAAAACAGCTCAAGAATAGCCATCGAGAAGGGAGGCACTACAGTTGTGGGTGACTATGCAAGTTATTCGCCATAAAGCAGACAAGGAATCGCTATTTGCTTTACGTCGCACCGAAACAGATAGGTCTTATGGCGACGATGGGACAGGAAAGGCCTAGGAATGGGAAGGAAGCGGCCATGGTCTTAATTAAGGTACAGCCCCAGCATTTGCCTGGTGTGAAAATGGGAAACCACGGAAAACCATCTTCAGGGCTGCCAACAGTGGGATTGGAACCCTCTATCTCCCGGATGCGAGCTCATAGTTGCGCGCCCCTAACCGCACGGCCAACTCGCCCGGTTGCAAATAATTATTATTATGAAATATAAGCTACAGGGGATGTAGGGCGGAGAGAGGACTTGTTTAGGTTTTCGCAGTAACATAGATAAACATGCACATACAAAACCTCAGTACTGAAGTTCAAGGCAAACTGGGAGAAAATAGGCAACAGATATTTTCTATAGGCTCGGGGTGGGGGATGCAGTTCAATGCATATAATAAATTATCTAGGTAACGCCGGGTACTTCTGTGCCGTCATATCATCCCAAGAAAAGAAAGGTAACAATTAAATGCGCTTGTGAAAATGTGGTTAAAATGTGGCAAAAATGAAATGCGCGTAAGAAAGAAAAGCTAAATAACAAAACCATATACAGATAAACATCATAACGAATTCCTGTATACCGGGCGAATTGGTGGTTAGGAGCGCTCAGCTGTGAGCTCGCATCCGGGAGATAGTGGGTTCGAACCCCACTGTCGGCAGCCCTGAAGATGGTTTTCCGTGGTTTCCCATTTTCACACCAGGCAAATGCTGGGGCTGTACCTTAATTAAGGCCACGGCCGCTTCCTTCCCATTCCTAGGCCTTTCCTGTCCCATCGTCGCCACACGAGCTGTCTGTGTCGATGCGACGTAAAGCAAATATTAAAAAAGAAAAAAGAAAGAAAGCGAATTCCTGCATCAGTACAAGTCATGCCGTGATGTATCACTGCATATCACAGCATCAACATTTTCAGTAGGAACTGCTGTACAGTACAAAAATATTAGAACACACACAAAAATAAACAGATGATGTTTTTTCAACAGTGTTAAGTTTCCGGCGATTCACAGCGTAACGGATTTGTGAGAGATGGTAGGGTGATGTCCACAGCTGTCTTTAGATGCTCGCTATAAATGCCATCTGGCCCTGCAGCTTTCCTATCTTTTAGGCTTATTATGGTTTTGTGCACCTCCTCTTGTGTTTCTATGGTTTCTCCAACTGAAGTCAACATAAGTCATTCCAGTGACGTCAGTACGAATGTCGCCATTAAAAGCAATGCTGTCATATGAAATACTCGAGTAAATGAAAAACCGCACATTTTCTCGCTTTTAGCGAAAAGTACTGCGCTGCCGATATAACAGTTCAAAGTTTCAGAGCTAGAATGGCCAGGCCGTAGACAGCCGCGAACACTCCTCTGTCATTATTCCGTTTAAGTGTGCACGCTGCTCATTCTAATCAGTGCCTCAGAGTAGAGATCGAATAGCTGGAATACAATGATGAGCCAGTGTGTTACGCACCAGTAGTATCCGAAAATTTCACTCCCCAGCTACTTCCCGCCAATGTTCAGGCAGGCTGTTATACTCGGTACGCAGCGACAATCCCAACTACCGGAGATGAATGGCAGTTGAAGACACGAAGCACATCACAACAAACAATGGTCAATATAATATTATTGTTGATCAATTTTATGAGCTTCCTATATTGCAGATCACATTTAATATTCTTCCAACTCTGTGATATTAGAGCATCTATTGTAAAGTGAGTCCTCCTATCTTTGAGGACTCCCTCTCGTGTTATTATTCAAGCGAACGTTCATTTATGATATTTTTCTCATTCTTAAAATCACAATTTGATCACCATCACCACCAATCTTATTATAGTCGGTACGGTAAAACCGAATAAGACATAAATGGTCGGAAAATGTATTCTCTATAACTCTTGTTATGTAGGCCTAGTACTTTTCGATATGACCAATAACATAGGCAATTAAAAATTAAATTTTAGGCACCTTCTATTAAACTACCATTTCAACCAGGGTGAATGAAATTATTTATAACGTAGACTGTAATTCCTTATTCCCCGACTTTACATACCGATTTTTATTAAATTCTGTTTATCCGTATTCTCGTGGCTCTGCGCTGGTACGGTAAAAATGTATAGGACATAAATGATCGGAAATGTAATACTATATAACTTTAGTTATGTAGTATTTATCGATAGGATGCCTGTACTGGCGATATGTTGTGTTTACAGTGCACTATGTCTTCTGGTATGGGCTAGAATAAATTTGTTACTTTCATTGACCTGTCTTAGTCTCATCCTTGGCTTCGACAATATGAAAGTGACTGAGGTATGAGTGATGCTAGTAATACCATTGATTATGCAGCCAGTTCCTGTTATGAATGGTGTGAACATATCGCTCATAGGGTCGGTTGGTGTATGCATTTCAGTGGGCTCAGCAGACTGGTAGGTAATAGCAACTTCTGGCCCGGTGAGGAAAACAACTGGAAACTACTTCACTCTTCATTTCCCTAGTACCTCTTTAGTGACGCCTAGGCTATCATGAAAGCCTTTGGCGGAGCTGTGGAGGATCAAACCAGCCTTCGAGCTGAATACCCAACTTACAACATATCGATAGGACCAATAATAACATACATAAATTTTAGGCCTTCCCCGAAACTAACATTTCACTCAGCGTGAACAAAATTATTTATGACCTAGATTGTAGCGAATTATTCCCCGACTTTACATACCGATTTTCATGAAATTATCTTCAACCGTTTTCTCGTGATGCTCTTACAGACAGATAGACAGACAGACAGATAGACAGACAGACAGACAGACAGATAGACAGACAGACAGAGTGAAATAACGAAAAAATAAAAAGTGTACTTCCTTGTTACTGTGGTCACGACCGATACAGAAATATCATTATTTTTAAATTCTTAACAATGTATAGACAAAACTTGTTATATATGAATAAATTAACCACCGTTTGTAGAAGTGCAACTTGAAAAAGGGAAATTTTTCAGGGCAGTATTATTGGACCTTAATATTTTCTTATATATGTAAATGACATGTGTAAAGAACTGGAATCAGAGATAAGGCTTTTTGCGGATTACGTTATTCTCTATAGATAATAAATAAGTTATAAGATTGTGAGCAACTGCGAAACGAACTCGGCAATGTGAGATGAACACCAGGCAATGGTATGATGATAAACAGGGTTAAAAGTCAAGTTGTCACAAATAGGAAAAGTCCTCTCAGTTTTAATTACTACTTTGATGGAGTGAAAGTTCCTTTTGGGATCACTGTAAGTATCTAGGTGTTAATATAAGGAAAGATCTTCATAGGGATAATCACATAAATGGGATTGTAAATAAATGGTACAGATCTTTTCACTTGGTTATGAGAGTGTTTAGGCGTTGTAGTAAGAATGTAAACGAGATGGTATTTAAGTGTCTGGTAAGACCCCAACTACAGTATGGTTCCAGTGTACGGGACACTTACCAGGATTACTTGTGTGGAGAACTGGAAAAATTCCAACGAAAAACGCTCGAATTGTTCTGGGTGATGTCTCACAAAAGAGTGGCGTTACGAAAATGTTGCAAAGTTTGGGCTGGGAAGACTTGGGAAAAAGGAGACGAGCTGCTCGACTAAGTGGTATGTTCCAAGCTGACAGTGGAGAGATAACGTGAAGTGACATTAGCAGACGAATAAGTATGAGTGGTGTTTTTAAAAGTAGGAAAGATCACAATATGAAGATAAAGTTGGAAATCAAGAGGAAAAATTGGGGCAAATATTCGTTTGTAGGAAGGGGAGTTAGGGATTGGAATAATTTGCCAAGGGAGATATTCAATTAATTGCCGAATTCTTTGGAATTTTTAGGAAAATACTAGGTGAACAACAGACAGGGAATCTGCCACCTGGGCGACTGCCCTAAATGCAGATCAGTAGTGAATGACTGATACGAAAAAAAAAAGAACAGGAAACGTCTTCGTAAGTTTTGAATAATTTGTTACAACAACAACAGTAAACAGGAGAGGAAATTGCACTTGTTTTCATTTGTATTTTGAACTGAATACTAATAATAATAATAATAATAATAATAATAATAATAATAATAATAATAATAATAATAATAATAATAATAATAATATGAATTTAACTAAATTAGTTAGGAGCTGTCAGTACCTGATGCAGCTGGCTTCTATACGAAAAGGGAAGCATGTTTTCTCTGAGGTATGAGATCAGCGTAATGCTGAAGCAGAAGGAAGACCTGCACTCTCGCTACCAGATCAGGAGCTAGTCTGCTCTGAGAGGTGTCCAGTTTCTGAAGTCAAGGAAAAGGCCATGTTGTATTTATTAGGTGCCATATTACCACCCTCTCTTGAAGAATCTTCCAATAGTGTCAAACAGCCTCTAGTCACAGCTTGTTAGATTTTTAGCTCTGTCATTTTTGTTCTCTGGATCTAGAAACATAAACATAACTGTCGTCTTCTTGTAACATTCTCCGATTACTCGATGTATACTAATCTGGTCCTGATTTTGACTATGTGGCCTGAGGCCTGATTGGTCTTCATCCAACTTATTCTCCACGTTTGCTAGCACACTCTTTTACAAAATGCCTGTGTCTCTGTTCGAAGTAAAATACTATATATTGTTCAAAGTAATGCTTCGATAATTGTTGCAGTCTTTTCTGTTCCCTTAATTTACGTCCCACTAAATAATATTACGGTTTTCGAAGGTGTTCCCTTGTTTGTAATTTGCTACACTGCCTATTTTTGTCTAATTAGAAGGTACCTTACTCAAATTTCAGGCTAATTCTACTATTCTATGAAGCCTGTGATTTTAGACAGAAAGAAATATAATAATAATAATTTCGTATGGCTATTTCTAGCCGAGCGCAGCCCTTGAAAGGCAGACCCTCCGATGAGGGCGGGCGGCTTCTGCCATGTGTAGGTAACTACGTGTTATTGTGGTGGAGGATAGTGTTATTTGTGGTGTGTGAGTTGCAGTGATGTTGGAGAGAGCATAAATTCCCAACCCCCGAGCCATTGGAATTAACCAATGAAGGTTAAAATCCCCGACCCGGCCAGGAATCGAACCCGGGACTCTCTGAGCCGAAGGCCAGTACGCTGACCATTCAACCAACGAGTCCGACAGAAATAAATATGAGTACTTCCTTTTACAAACGAGCACGGTACCTTTTATTTTATTTTACTTTATTTGAGTCTACTCTCCGGTTCCAGACAGCTAACACCGCAGCTGTATGTGTTTACGAGTATGTTCAGCCTCTCCATTTCTGTACAGTACTTGTCTGCCCACGCTTGTGTTGCCTCATTACAGAGCAACCCCGTATTAATGCCAAACCGTCGACTTTAATTAGGCTGCATCACTGAATAGCTCTACTTTCTAAACGGGAGAATCTTTGATTATCCATGCATGTTATACACTCATATGCAAAAGTTAAGTATTAGGTGAGTGCATTTCCACACACATTTCTTCTTATTTTTCTTCTCCTTCTTCTACTACTTCTTCTTCCTATGTAATATACCCTTAACGAACCTTGGTGACCAATTTCTTTTTAACGGCTGCTGATAGATACAGTTCTTCTTCTTCTTTATCTGTTTACCTCCCAGGGTCGGCTTTTCCCTCGGACTAAGCGAGGGATCCCACCTCTACCGCCTGAAGGGCAGTGTCCTTGAGCTTCAGATACTGGGTCGGGTTGTGGATACAACTGGGGAGGATGACCAGTACCTCGCCCAGACGGCCTCACCTGCTATGCTGAACAGGGGCCTTGCGGGGGAATGTGAAGATTGGAAGGGATAGAGCAGAAAGAGGGAAGTTAGGTACCGTATCATCCCGGCATGTGCCTGGAGGAGAACTGGGAAACCACGGAAAACCACTTCCAGGATGGTTGAGGTAGGAATCGAACCCATCTCTAGTCAGTTGACCTCCCGAGGCTGAGTGGACCCCGTTCCAGCCCTCGTACCACTTTTCAAATTTCGTGGCAGAGCCGAGAATCAAACCCGGGCCTTCGGGGGTGGCAGCTAATCACACTAACCACTACACCACAGAAGCGCACATCTTCAATTGCACATAATGATGTAAAGGAGAGTGGGTGCCAAAAGATGTGGACAAAGTATTCAAGTTCCTGCTTCTTGATGTTTCTCAATACGGTATTTCCTTTGGTTTTCTGATACACCCCAGTATATCCACATTTTTGAACTAATCAAGCTAATACTCAGCATACGTCTATAAAGCGACATTTAAAATGCTTCAAGAGTTTTTGAGTATAGGCCTATGTCCGTCAAGGACCATCTCTGTACTCCGTAAAGCAGGATGGAGAAGATATGACTTCTTACAAGTCTAATTTTCAGTTTTAAAATGAAGATGCAAGAAAAAGGAAAATCAGCCATTTCAGTTCAGCAGCACATCCGAGGGCATAACATAGTTGAACTTCACCGAAATGCCATTCGGTGTAAATAGATTACACGATGTCCTACATTGTATATATGTTCAGTCCTCAGCCCGAAGGCTGGTTGGATTCTCAACAGCTCCACCATCAGCTATCATAGGTGGCCTAGGCATCACTGAAGAAGCGTGCTAGGGAAATGAGGAGCGAGGTAGTTTCCCGTTGCTTTCCTCACTGAGTCTGCCAAGCTGACTGTAATACATGCACCAACCGACCCTATGAACAACATTTCACACCATTCACAGCAGGGACTGGCTGCATAAAGAATGACATTACAAGCATCGGTCATACCTCAGTCACTTTCATATTGTCAAAGCCAAGGGTAAGACTGAGACAGATCAATGAAAGGAACGAAATTGCTCTAGCCCATACCAGAAGACATACTGGACTCTAAACACTAGGTCTCGCCAGAAAATTACCCATACCACATCACTAGATTCGGGTAGTGTAATAAACAACCAATACGATGTGTGATCTTCCCGCTCGACAACGTAGACCTGTGTTGTGCAATGGACTCCCTTCCTGAGAGCAAGAACATTGTCCAGCAGTGTTTGGGGTACGAAATCTTACTTCAGCATCAGCGCTATTCGAAGTTCTTTGATGTACCAAACGCCCCGCAATTCAAAGCCCCAGATCGTCCCAAGTATTTTCTTTGACGTTGATATAAGGGTAACACGTCCAAAAATAAACTGGGTGATATTATCGGCGTCCACCTTGTTATTCATAGAAATGTAGCCCGATATGGGCGATCATTGTCATCTATAAACAGAAACTGTTCATCCATTGCACACTGACTGAGTTGTGGGATTTCAATGATGAACGGCTAATTCCTTTGCCTCGGGGATTGGGTGTTTGAGCTGTCCCAAATTTCCTGCAACCGATAGACCGCCCACAACACTACCTCCACCAAACTAACACGTAGCCTCCTATACACGGTAGACGCCACCCAACCTCATCGGAAGGTCTGTATTGCAAAGGTTGCCACAGAGTATTATTCTCCTTCTTGCAAACCCTTTCAGAAATATTTTGGACTATTTAAGTTTTTTCCGGAGTGAGTGTCTCAGACGGCCTTCTGACCGCAACTTGGCAGATTCGACCCTGGCTCAGTCCGGTGGTATTTGAAGGTGCTCATATACGTCAGGCTCCTGTTGGTATATTTACTGGCACGCAAAAGAACTCCTGCGGGACAAAATTCCGGCACCTCGGCGTCTCCGAAGACTGTTAAAGAATAGTTAGTGGGACGTAAAAACAATAACATTACTTATTATTTCAGTTTTTAAGAAACAGAATAGTTCAAACAGTGATAAAGAAATCGTGTAAATATTAACCCGTCAAATCGCAAGCTGAATTTGAAATGCGGGAAACCACATCCCCTGTACATGATTTATAGCGTGACCTCCCATGAGTTCCGATTCCCGCCAGTTCCGAATCCTTTCGCGAATTAGCTATCTGCCAATTACACTACCTGAGCGAGTCCCGTCAGTTCCGAGCACTACCTGAGCGAGTTTCAGTTTACTTTTCTATAGCAAAATTGTATTCATTTGTTCATTACTCAAACAAATAAGGTCAATTGTTAGCGCCAGCCGGGAGTGCGTGCCCTCTTTAAGGAATTGGTTCCTCTAACAGCGGGGGGCGGACGCCATGGACCGGTAGCTCCCATAAGCAGCTTTCGCCTTGTCAGTATCTGTTTCAGCATGTCGATTCGTCTTTGAACTGTTTTTAAAAATTCTTATTTACAAGTCACTTAGTAATCAGCACGTAGCTTCGTCAAATTGATCTTTTAACTGAATTATTCTTCTCTTTATACTCTAATCAGTATGTAGAGCAAAAGAAACATTTCTTAAAATACTGTTAAATTACCGGTCTCTTCAAACTCTTGAGTTGCTCTTTGGATTCTGTCATCCACTGCAACTTATTTTCTTTTCCTTTTTGTGGCTTTCAAACTCAACTCTGCCCGCATAATTCTTTCGTCTGAATTTTGAGACTCCTTCTTCAAACACAACACCAAATCTCTTACACGGGGATGTGGTTTCCCGCATTTCAAATTCAGCTTATGGTTCTAACCCTCTACAGAGTTATTCTTTCTATGCTTCTTCCCACGGCAATTCCACATTTCAATCGGAATATGCACGTTTTCAAGCCATTGCTCGACAAAGTAATCAAAAACCTTGATTAACTTTTCATTGTCTGGAGCCGTGCTATGAATGTGTAGCCAACCATCTTCTACCTTTTCTGGTTTGAGGAATGCAAGTGCAGCACACTGCTTGATGGTGTTTCTGATTTCCTGGCTAGTGTTATACATACTCGAAACCCCAATTTCTTGCACTTTTCTCCAAACACTTTCGCTTAAGAGGAAAAAACAACCTTGCACTTGGACTCTTGGAAATACTTCTTCTATCATTTTGACAGCTCCAAAACGGCAAAGAAAACAGTAAATAAAAATGTAAACAGACTCTGGGATGGGTTTAAAGCAATTGTTGAGGAATGTGAAAATAGGTTTGTACCTTTAAAGGTGGTAAGGAATGGTAAAGATCCACTATATTATAACAGGGAAGTAAAGAGACTAAGAAGGAGGTGCAGGTTGGAAAGATAGAAATGGCTGTGGAAGTAAGGAGAAATTGAAGGAACTTACTAGTAAACTGAGTCTAGCAAAGAAGTCAGCTAAGGATAACATGATGGCAAGCATAATTGGTGGCCATACAAATTTTAGTGAAAAATAGAAGAGTAAGTATAGGTACTTTAAGGCAGTAACAGGTTCCAAGAAGGACATTCCAGGAATCATTAATGAACAAGGGGAGTGTGTATGCGAGGATCTTCAAAAGGCAGAAGTATTCAGTCAGCAGTATGTAAAGATTGTTGGTTACAAGGATAATGTCCAGATAGAGGAGGTGACTAATGCTAAAGAAGTATTAAAATTTACATATGATAACAATGACATTTACAAGAAGATACAACAGTTGAAAACTAGAAAAGCGGCTGGGATTGATAAGATTTCTGGGGATATACTAAAGATAATGGGTTGGGATATAGTACCATATCTGACGTACTTATTTGATTATTGTTTGGTTGAAGGAGCTATACCAAATTAATGGAAAATTGCTATAGTAGCCTCTGTGTATAAAGGAAAGGGTGATAGACATAAAGCTGAAAATTACAGGCCAGTAAGTTTGACATTCGTTGCATGTAAGCTTTGGGAAGGCATTCTTTACAAAGTTACGAAATTAATAACTGGTTCGATAGAAGGCAGTTCGGTTTTAGGAAAGGTTATTCCACTGAAGCTCAACTTGTATGATCCCAGGAAGATATAGCAGATTTCTTGGATTCAGGAGTTCAAATGGACTGTATCGCAATTGACCTGTCTAAAGCATTTGATAGGGTAGATCATGGGAGACTACTGTCAAAAATGAGTGCAACTGGACTTAACAAAAGAGTGACTGAATGGGTGGCTCTGTTTCTAGAGAATAAACTCAGAGAATTAGAGTAGGTGAAGCTTTATCTGACCCTGTAATAATTAAGAGGGGAATTCCTCAAGGCAGTATTATTGGACCTTTATGTTTTCTTATATATCAATGATATGTGTAAAGAAGTGGAATCAGAGATAAGGCTTTTCGCAGATGATGTTATTCTGTACAGAGTAATAAATAAGTTACAAGATTGTGAGCAACTGCAAAATGACCTCGATAAAGTTGTGAGATGAACATCAGGCAATGGTATGATGAAAAACGGGAATAAAAATCAGGTTGTGAGTTTCACAAATAGGAAAAGTCCTCTAAGTTTTAATTACTGCGTTGATGGGGTGAAGGTTCCCTTTGGGGATAATTGTAAATACCTAGGTATTAATATAAGGAAAAATCTTCATCGGGGTAATCACATAAGTATGATTGTAAATAAAGGGTACAGATCTCTGCACATGGTTATGAGGGTACTTAGGGATTGTAGTAAGGATGTAAAGGAGAGAGCATATTTGTTTCTGGTGAGACCCCAACTAGAGTATGGTTTCAGTTTATGGGACCCTTACCAGGATTACTCGATTCAGGAACTGGAAAAAAATCCAAAGAAAAGCAGCTCGATTTGTTGTGGGCGATTTTCGACAAAAGAGTAGCGTAACAAAAATGTTGCAATGTTTGGGCTGGGAAGACTTGGGAGAAAGGAGACGAGCTTCTCGACTAAGTGGTATGTGCCAAGCTGTCAGTGGAGAGATGGCGTGGGAGGACATCAGTAGACGAATGAGTTTGGGTGGTGTCTTTAAAAGTAGGAAAGATCACAATATGAAGATAAAGTTGGAATTCAAGAGGACAAATTGGGGCAAATATTCGTTTATAGGAAGGGGAGTTAGGGATTGGAATAACTTACCAAGGGAGATGTTCAATGAATTTCCAATTTCTTTGCAACCATTTAAGAAAATGTCAGGAAAACAACAGATGGGGAATCTGCCACGTGGGCGACTGCCCTAAATGCAGATCAGTATTGATTGATTAATTGATTGATTGATTGATTGATTGATTGATTGATTGATTGATTGATTGATTGATTGATTGATTGATTGATTGATTGATTGATTGATCGATCCTCAAAATCCAAGTTTGCTGTTTCAGGTGACCATTCAGGTATTACATCAAGGATTTTTTTAAGAGGCGAACATAAGTGGCTTTATTCTTGTTTGGAAGCAGTGCGAAAACAGCAGGCGCTACATTTATCTCCTCTTTGTTGCTTCCCAAGTGTACATGAATGGTGTACACTTGACAGAACTGCTTACTGACACTCTTAAATGTCCCGTCCATTAAGAAGTGTTCTTTTTCTCTATATTTCCTTGCCTCTAGGGCTCGCAAATATCAATAACCTGTCACCTTCACAGATATCAGCCAATAAGAAGTTTGTGCCACCGGGCATACATAGAGTTTCTTCAGCTAAATTTACTTCATCTCGATGCATTGGTTCTTTCTGCACTCCTTGTGCTCTACTCCGCTGTCTGTACAATGAACTTTTTAAACTTTGGAACTGAGGTATTCGAGTCACTAAATTGTATCCTGTCTGATGCAAGTGTCCGAACTCTTCGTCGTATAACTGAAAAAAATACATGGCGTTAGAATGCTTCACTTTACCGCTTGCAATTATGTAATTAATTATTACAATCTCGTTAAATTACAATAATTGTTACTGGGCGAGTTGGCCGTGCGGTTAGGGTCGCGCAGCTGTGAGCTTGCATGCGGGAGATAGTGGGTTCGGACCCCACTGTCGGCAGCCCTGAAGATGGTTTTTCGTGGTTTCCCATTTTCACACCAGTTAAATGCTGGGGCCGTTTTCTTCCCACTCCTAGGCCTTTCCTGCCCCATCGTCGCCATAAGACCTATCTGTGTCGGTGCGACGTAAAGCAATAGCAAACAAAAACCACAATAATTGTTAAGTAAGCATATCACATGAATCATATTAGATCCCTAAGCATATTAGATGAAGATAAATATTATATTATTTAATCATTCATGTTTTGATCTTAGCCTTATATTTAATATAATAATTTAAAGTGGCTCAAAATCCAACGACCTTATGTTCATTTTCTGTATTTGGTTAGTCAAATAGCTTATAAAAATAAATAAAGAGAAGCAATAAGAAAGTTATATGAATCATCCTTACCTGTGAGACTGAAGTGTTATTCTCCTCGCGAGCTCTTTTCCTGGCCATGGAAGCTGCTTTGAACACTTCAGCGCTGGCCACATCAGGAACCAAATACAGTAGAGACAATACGCGACACTTACGGATGTAGCCTTGTTAAAAGCGACACTTACGGATTTAGCCTTGTTAAAATGGGAGACAATTCGACGGTGGCGCTCCTGGTGACTTGACCTGAAAAGTCGCGCTAAATATCAAATATCAATGGAAAATCATATACGGAAATGAATAAATAAATTACGTCTAGAAAGAAAGTATTATTGAGATATTAACTTAGAAGTTGCTAAAGCTTCTGGATAAATGAATGAAGAATTATTTAAAAGGCTGAAATTAGACACATAAACAAGATATGAAATGGGCTGCTGTGAAATGGCTTGATCTTTAATTTATGCATTACTTTTTTAGCTTTAGCATTACTGCCTGAACTTTTACGGTTGGATTTCTCTTTTTTCTCATTTCAAAAACATTTTATCATCACATTAAGACACTTGTCAATAAAAATACTGTATCAGCACATTCCTTACACGCATGATGCAATGAATTAACAATTAATATCTGGACAATTTTCCTTTTAATATGAAGCCTACTAACAGAAAGAAAATCTATAAAATCCCGGCTTTAATCTGAGAAGAGGGATAAAAGAAAGAAAAGTATGAAAATGTTGTCGATAGTGATGCTTTGAGGAATATTTACATACAATTAGAGTAAAACTGTAACATTCCCTTGGATGTATAGTCGAGGATTTCTAAAGTCGCTGGCCTGGAAATGATCTGAACAGATCTTATAATTCTTATATAAGCGTAACGTCCCTTCTTTCTTGTACACCTTATCCAAATCACTGCTGTGACATTTCAAAACCCACAGATCACACCTACAACAAAACATCGGTATTGAAGGTTAACTGCTGCATTATACAATAAAATATGCGTATTACATTTTAAGCCAGTTAAAATATGGGTCGAGCAGGTCAGAGGATTATGAAGTACTATAAAAATCTCTTTGTCACTGGAAGAATATATATGCAAACTCAATATTACTTACATTTTTTGTCACAAGGGAAGCGAAAGAAAGACCGCGCATTCTTCTCTACTTCATAGTTACTGCAGCCAAACGCAGCACATACCTTCCCCCTTATGTTGAGAGGAGATATCAAGGAATGACACACGCTACTATTTAATTGTGTCAACTCACTGAAAACGCATAAATAACACCAAAAACTTCACACACAAATACACGTGCTCTTATGACAGAATCAGTAGTTATCAGGTCTACCCTCTAGAGAGAGCTCTAATAGCTGTCCCTCGATATCTCGCTGAGTGTCGCGTATTGTCTCTACTGTATTTGCAGGAAAACAATCAAGGTCCACTTCTTTAAGTAATTTAATTTAATTTAATTAATTCACGACTTTTCCGACAAATGGTTTTGCAGCACCAATCCACTCTTACTTGATTTGTGGTTGCGTTTCTTATAAAAATGGTAAGCATTAAATATCAAAATTCGGTTTCCTTTAATGCTAGTTGCGAACTCCATGTTTATATGCTCCACTCAAAGACACAAACACAAATGACTTGAAAATAGCCCTTAGGTACCTGGTGGTAAGGCCATTATCTCTTCTAGGTCACGTCGTACTATTATTAACCGGTCAAACCTCAGAACCGACAGCTGGGTTTTCCAGAGACATTCGGAACTAATGGGAATCATTAGCTTATTTACCCAGGCGTGAATACGCGGTAGGAACTCATGGGACGTTTTTCCTAAGCAATTTGTTTTCGGAACTCACGGGAATGGAACTCGTGGGACGGAACCGATTTATAGTAAACTAGTTACCGAGCAAGTAGCTGCGCGGTTTGAGTCACGTAGCTATCAGCTTGCATTCGGGACAGTGAAGTGATCTTGCTTGTCGATACAACATATTATAGTAATTATTTAATTCGCATGTTGGCAACATTTTTGGGAGGCAAGGAGTTGTACTACTGACAACGTTCATATTGTCGTCTCGTGAAAGTCACTACTGGCACACTTCAGAGTTTAATTGCTGACAGCAATGATGGCTCTTACTTAGGTCGGGACCAATTTTACGTTAATTCAATTCTTTATCGAAAAAGTTGGGCAGTTGAAGAGATAATCAACAACTTCCATTTATCTTCCGTTCGTGACACTGTGCCGTCAACTCCGGTGTTCCTATCGCTGCTTGCACCTGACTGTAGCCGCGATAAACAAGGTTTGCTCGGTGCGCCGACCTTGTGGTGTCGCGCAAGCTACACTTCCTGCTCTCTCCCGGGCCCACACGTACACCCACATTGCAGAGAAAGTGATTTGGGACCCTAGGATACCGATATGGAGAGGGAAAGTGGTCGTGTGCCATTTACCAAGCCTGTTTATTCGCAATGCATGATGTAGATTATCCTGCTGAGATTTAAGTGCATGTTCCGTCGTTTTGGATCCGGCTGGCATAGTCACTGGCTTCCCATCGAATACAGGCCGATGTATGATGCATTTTTTAAATGAAAAGTCACGTCTCTGTAGTTCGTATTTGACGGTAACATTGACCCGTGGCTCTGACCACGATATCAACAATTACGCAGAACTACAAGTTTACTCGCTTCTTTATATAATGGTATCCTCTACTTCTTCTTCCATGAATTTTCATAATTTCTTCGGGTCGGCAATTTGAGGTAATTTGGCGCAGTTTTACGACCGGATGCTCTTTCCGGTATCAACCCATAGTGAAGGGATGCATTCGCTATTGCGTGTTTCTCTGATTATTGGTAGTGTGGTGTGTGTTGAGACGGACACAAGCACCCAGTCCCAGAGCTAGAGGAATTAACCATACTCAGTTAAAATCCTTGACCTGGCCAGCAATCGAACCCGGGTACCGAAAACCATCCATCCTAGGAGCCGGACTACAATAGCGTTTATTACTACAATTATTAAATATTTTAATTGCATTTAATAATACTAATGACGTCATTGTTTTTACGTCAAACTAACAAGTTTTACGGTTTTCGGAGACGCCGAGGTGCAAGAATTTAGTCGCTCAGGAGTTCTATTACGTGCCAGTAAATCTACCGACACGAGGCTGACGTGCTTGAGCACTTTCAAATACCACCGGACGTAGCCAAGATCACACCAGCCAAGTTGGGGTCGGAAGGCCAGCGCCTCAACCGTCTGAGCCACTCAGCCTGGCAATTGCTTTTAACCTTGGTGAATTACTGTCATGTACCGTTCTGGATATTAGGCAATAGAAGGTAATGGACATGGCACAAGTAAGTTGAACTGAGATATCAAGCCAGAAGGAAAAAAAACTTCTTCTTATTCTACTTCTACTTCTTTCTCCTCCTCTTCAACAGTTTAACCTCTAAGGTTGATTTTTCCCTCGGACTCAGCGAGGGATCCAACGGCTACCACCTCAAGTGCAGTGTTCTGGAGCGGGAGACATTGGGTTGGGGGATACAACTGGCGTTGAAGACCATTGCGGCGCCACCTGCTATGCTCAACAGGGGCCTTGTCTGGGGATGGCAAGATTTGAAGGGATAGACAACGAAGGGGGAAGGAAGCGGCCGTGGCTCGGCATTTGCCTGGAGGAGAAGTGGGAAACCACGGAAAAACACTTCGAGGATGGCTGAGGTGGGAATCGAACCCTCCTCTACTCCGTTGAACTCTCAAGACTGAGTGCACCCCGTTCCAGCCCTCGTACCACTTTTCAAATTTCGTGGCAAAGCCGGAATCGAACCCGGGCGTCTGGGGGTGGCAGCCAATCACACTAACCACTACACCACAGAGGCGGGCGTAGAAAAAATACAATACATTGTGAAATCATTTGTAAATGATGATGATGATGATGATGATGCTTGTTGGTTAAAGGGGTCTAACATGTAGGTCATCGGCCCCTAATTTGTAAACGAATAAGAGAAGTGAGATTACTCACACATTTGCCAAAAATATGTAACCTGATTTCAGTAAATCGTCGTAAACATTTAATTTACCGCGCACCGAGCAAGTGGCCGTGCGGTTAGGGTTGCGCAGCTGTGAGCTTGCCTTCGGGAGATAGTGGGTTCGAACCCCATTGTCCACAGCCCTGAAGATGGTTTTCCGTGGTTTCCCATTTTCACACCAGGCAAATGCTGGGAATGTACCTTAATGAAGGCCACGGCCACTACCTTCCCAATCTCCCACCCTTCCATCGCCGAAAACCTTCTATGGGTTAGTGCGACGTTAAACAAATAGCAATAAAATTTACCGCGTGAGTTGGCCGTGCGGTTAGGGGCGCGCAGCTGCGAGCTTGCATCCGGGAGATAGCGGGTTCGAACCCCACTGTCGGCAGCCCTGAAGACGGTTTTCCGCGGTTTCCCATGTTCATACCAAGTAAATGTTGAGGCTGTACCTTAATTCATGCCACAGCCGAGTCCTTCCCATTCGTAGGCCTTTCCTATCCCATCGTCTCCATAAGACCCATTTATGTCGGTGCGACGTAAAAAGCAACTTGTAAGCAAGCAACCAACGAAGTCGTGTGATAGAGAAAATTTCAAATTGACATTCCAATTAGGGTAGTATAATAATCGAAGGGCGCAGAAATAATGAGGTCATGAAATGTAGAGCAGCCTCGGAAACGAAGGCGTTGAAATTCAAGAGGACAAATTGGGGCAAATATTCGTTTATAGGAAGGGGAGATATGGATTGGAATAACTTACCATGGAAGATGTTCAATAAATTTCCAATTTCTTTGAAATGATTTAAGAAAAGGCTAGGAAAACAACAGATAGGGAATCTGCCACCTGGGCGACTGCCCTAAATGCAGAATAGTATTGATTGATTGAAACCGGCCAATGGATCATGAATCAAGAGATACTGAATCAAGTTAGAGAGAGAAGAAGTATTTGGGACGTTGTTTCGTAAGTCATGGCAAACATGTTTATATCTTCCGATAAATCTAGTACATTAGACGTTTGAAAACTATACAGCAGACCACCGACTGGTATCGTATGTGTGCGCTGTTGGCTGGTTAACAACGCGTGAAGAAGATAGTGTTCTACCGGCCGTAGGCTACTCTGCGATGGAAAGTTGAACAGCGCTCATACGTGAAAATTACAGTTTTCTGTGGCAGAAGTTTACCCCAATGTCTAGCTGAGCTAAGACAAGTATATATCAAACTGCTGAGGTTTTCATACATAGATACGTAGTAGCAGTTGAACTGGCGTAGAATGTAGGCTATATTCCGTATCCTGTGTATATGACGGCGTCAGTGACCGTTTATTGAAAAGTCCTGGGCCCTATTTCATAAAACTCGACTTACGTGACAAATTTGTTAATATGGCATGACGATAGTTTCATTTAATATGTTACCAGTTTCCCGTACGTAACAGGTAAAAAGATTGTAGAGTTCATTATCTACAATATAACTTAAATCACAGAATATTCATGAAAATAAACTCCCAATTTATACACACATTACATCCGACAAATCTGTTTCATAACACTATGGGTAGCCTGAGATTTGACAAATTTATCAAGAGTTCCAAGAAACAAAAATTTGTGAAATTGTCATACAAATATACAAAATTATCATGTAAACTTTTATGAAACACAAACTTGCCAATATGTATACCTATTCGACAATTTCCTGTCACCTGTAAAATTGCAACTTTTGTGAATTAGGGCCCAGAAAATACATGTTGGACTGGGCGGGATTATCCACATACGAGTATTTCTCGACAGATTAAATAGAAAAGCGACTGTGGCCTTAATTAAGGTACGGCCCAACATTTGCGTGTTGTAAAGTGGAAAACCACGGAAAACCATCTTCAGGGCTGCTGACAGCAGGGTTCGAACCCACTACTTCTCGAATGCATGATCACAGGACGTGACTTTGTAGATGTGAATGATTTGTGTTCATTTTGCCTATAATAAAGCAATAATATCTACCCTAGGTTTGGGCTCTGGTATGGTAGCACTTCGTACACGGTGTCTTTTCATTCGTATCAACCAGTTCTACAATTATGCGTCTAAAGAAAATCAAATAGTGAACACTTGGAAAATTGTGCCGGTAATGCTAAAAAGAAAGAATATTTTCTTTCGACTGAGAGAGTAGCTGTGTGATTTGGTTCATGTAGCTGTGATCTTGCATTCGGGAGGTAGGCGGATCGAACCCCACTGTCAGTAGCTCTGAGGAAGTTTTTCTTTGGTTTCTTCGGTTTCCCATTTTCACACCAAACAAATGCTGAGACTGTCCCTTGATTAAATCCACAGACGCTTCCTTTCTGCTCCTAGACCTTTCCTATCCCATCGTCGGCATAAGATCTATCTGCGTCGGCTCGACGTGAAACAAATTGAAAAAAATCTTTCTCAAAATTTTGTAACTTATGGGCAATAAATGGCTTCAAAGTTATCATTTTTTTTAGGAATTCCAAAAAGTTCAAAATTACCAACCGGGACGTCAAAACACGTACGTGGAGCGTCTGAAATTTATGGCGGCCGAGCATTTTGAGGTGAAAATGAAATGTCGTATGGCTTTTTTTTTTTTTTAGTGCCGGGATATCCCAGGAGGGTTTCGGCTCGCCAGGTCTTTCTATTTGACACCCGTTGGTGACCTGCGCGTCGTGATGAGGATGAAATGATGATGAAGACAACACATACACCCAGCCCCCGTGCCATTGGAATTAACCAATTAAGGTTAAAATCCCCGACCCTGCCGGGAATCGAACCCGGGACCCTCTGAACCGAAGGCCAGTACGCTGACCGTTCAGCCAACGAGTCGAACATTTTGAGGTGAGTTCCGCGCTACTGGAGCCCCAACCGGAGCACATCTACTGCCCCAGTGCGGGAAAATGATATGAAACTCTTGGTCCTGAAGGGCTGTAAGTTTCTTTAGGATTAAGGAATACAATGTCAACAATAACATTCCCAAGGTATGTTGACCAGATACTTCATTTCGACAATACCTGTCACTCAGTACATATTCTACGTCAAAACTTGCGGCTGTGACCCCTACACAGCCTCATTCACTCAATCGATTTTTAAAAATATTTTAAAATATATTTTTAGGAAATTTAGGGGGTATGAATATTCGGGAGAGGTCAAAGTATGAATATGACAATCATTTTATAAGATTTATTAAGTTGTCAAAATCGGACTATCAGCATTCATACAGTTTGTCACGCTTGTTTATAATACTGCATCAGCCCATCATAATCACGCCTACGTTTACGCAATGTAAACAATATTGCACATAATTATATACGCAAGTTTTAAATTGATTTGATATGAACTGGAGATGTTCTCGTTGAACGAAACATGTCATTCTGTTATTAATGCGTTCTTTTACAAGTAGGCCTATGTTATAACGTTAACAAATTTTTATTTAATTCGTCGACAGAGTAGGAAAATTAAAACGTTATATAATCATAATCAACAAAGGTTGAAATGAAGAGGTTCACGTAGCTGTGAGCTTGAATTCGGGAGAGGGTAGGTTCGAACCCTTACTGCCACCCAACCCTAAACGTGGATTTTCGTAGTCTCCCATTTTCACACCAAGAAAATGATGGGGCTGCATCTTAATGAAGACCACGGTCGCTTATTTCCCTGTCCTATCCCATCGTCGCCATAAGAACTCTGTGCGTCGGTGTGACGTAGAGCAAATAGCAAATTAAAATATTAGCACAGACTACCGTGGCATAGAGAATAGCGTCAAAAGCAGTCAATGGGATGATGACCTAAACAAGAACATCAATAAGAGTAGTCGTAGTGTCGATGGTGTTGGTGGTGGTACCGGGCGAGTTGGCCGTGGTGCGGTTAGGAGCGCTCAGCTGTGAGCTTGCATCCGGGAGATAGTTTCGAATCCCACTGTCGGCAGCTCTGAAGATGGTTTTCTGTGGTTTCCTATTTTCACCCCAGGCAAATACTGGGGCTGTACCTTAATTAAGGCCACGGCCGCTTCCTTCCAACTCCTAGCCCGGTGCGACGTAAACCCACTAGCAAAAAGAATGGTGGTGGTGATTATTGTTCTAAAAGGCAGTACAACTGGACAACCATCCTCCATTAACACCAGTCAGAGGAAAAACAGAATCGGGCCGTCCCTTCGAATAATAATAATAATAATAATAATAATAATAATAATAATAATAATAATAATAATAATAATAATAGCCTGGCTGAGTAACTCAGGCGGTTGAGGCACTGGCCTTCTGACCCTAACTTCGCAGGTTCGATCCTGGCTCAGTCCGGTGGTATCTGAAGGTGCTCAAATACGTCAGCCTCGTGCCGGTAGATTTATTGGCACGTAAAAGAACTCCTGCGGGAAAAAATCCGGCACCTCGGAGTCTCCGAAAACCGTAACGTAGTTGTGAAACTTAAAGGCAATAACATTATTATTATTATTATTATTATTATTATTATTATTATTATGACGGGCATAAGTAAGTGGAAACAATGCCAAACTCACCAAGAGGCCCTGTGGTCACCAATCTACGCTCTAATTCGAGAGCCTCTGGCATTCCCCATTTTATTCGCTTCTCACGACAGACCGCGTATACTGCTGATGTATTCTTCCATCCGCACCCATATTTTAGATCTGGCTTTGTAAACCACACGGTTATACGCCTTTCCGGAATTGAATGACTAGTGTCTATTTTTCTCAACTTCAAGAAAGAAATCTGGCACACTATTACCACTAAGGCAGCTCGTATTTAAAGGTCGTGGTGGCCGTTCTTGTCGTAATAGGAAGAACAGTTTGACAACCATCCCTTTGTATTTAAAGGGACATATTTCAAGTACAATGAACACAAGAAAAAATGCGCGAGAGTCGTCTACGATGGTTTGGACATGTATCAAGGGCAGACACCGACACTATCGCGAAGATGATTTACATGCTAGAAGTCGCAGTAGAAGACCAAAAGGACGACCATAACAACGATGGGCTGATACCCTTCACAAAGATCTGAAGAGTATCAATCTCCATCCTGACATGGCCCAGGACAGAACGAATCCATGTAGCGGACCCCTCCAGCAGGAGGGACGAACGCTGAAGAAGAAGGAGAAGAAAAGAAGAAGAGAATGAACACAATTTTATGGGAGTGCACTTTCTTGAGTTACTGTTATTGAGAGTACCAGCATAGCAACGGCTAACATCCATCAGAGATAACATTGAGCATTGTACTTGGCATGCGAATGTGCTGACATTGCATTCTGCGTGATGTTAAAAAGCCGGTCAGAAGTGGGCTTTGTCAGTTACGAACTTCGTGTGATTGCGTGTTCATCTAATTATTGTGGAATTTAGTGACAAAAACTGCAAGATACTACACTCAAAAGTCACGGAACCTGTTGACTACTTCACGAAACTGGTCTATGGTATCATGACTGAAGGAGCTGTAGAACTTAGTTGATATTATCCCGGTGTTCCTATTGCGTCTCTACACATACAACATATTTAGGTGAGTAAAATTATTTCATTAATTCATTTGGATAAAAACCATAATTTTTTATCGATTGCTTAACAGTCAGTGTGTGTAGTG